>NC_091156.1:23615728-23915728 GCF_040958095.1 Procambarus clarkii
GTGGGCTGACGGACACCACGCTGTCAAATAACTGTCATTACTCGTCATCGCTATTGCATGATTGTGTTGCAGAAACGAGTACAGGTTGTACTCGCACAGCTGTCAGAACACATCAAGTGTAATGGTGTTCCAGGAACTGAGTGGTTCCACCACCTCGCCCACCATAAACTTTCCACTCCCCGCACCTGGCTCAACACCCTGATAAACACCCTGATCAAAACCTTCATCAACACCCTGATCAACACCTTGCTCAACACCCTGATCAAAACCATGCTCAACACCCTGATCAACACCTTGCTCAACACCCTGATCAACACCTTGCTCAACATCCTGATCAAAACCTTTATCAACACCCTGATCAACACCTTGCTCAACACCCTGATCAACACCTTGCTCAACACCCTGATCAACACCTTGCTCAACACCCTGATCAACACCTTGCTCAACACCCTGATCAACACCTTGCTCAACACCTTGCTCAACGCCCTGATCAACACCTTGCTCAACACCCTGATCAACACCTTGCTCAACACCCTGATCAACACCTTGCTCAACACCCTGATCAACACCTTGCTCAACACCCTGATCAACACCTTGCTCAACACCCTGATCAACACCTTGCTCAACACCCTGATCAACACCTTGCTCAACACCCTGATCAACACCTTGCTCAACACCCTGATCAACACCTTGCTCAACACCTTGCTCAACACCCTGAACAAAACCTTCATCAACACCCAGATCAACACCTTGCTCAACACCTTGCTCAACATCCTGATCAAAACCTTCATCAACACCCTGATCAACACCTTGCTCAACACCCTGATCAACACCCTGATCAAAACCTTTATCAACACCCTGATCAAAACTTTTATCAACACCCTGATCAAAACCGTCATCAACACACTGATCAAAACCTTGCTCAACACCCTGATCAACACCTTGCTCAACACCCTGATCAACACCCTGATCAACACCTTCATCAACACCTTGCTCAACAATGCAACACTTTCCAGCCATAAGTTGAGTTTTCTAATTCAAATGAACAATTTAATCTCGATAAATAATAGTCGTTTATTATGCCTGTTAGTCATTAGTAATGCTAGAGTGCAATGTTGTGTTGACCTTCAGTGTTGTGGTGTTGACCTTCAGTGTTGTTGTGGTGTTGACCTTCAGTGTTGCTGTGGTGTGGTGTTGGCCTTCAATGTTGTTGTGGTGTTGACCTTCAGTGTTGTTGTGGAGTTGACCTTCAGTGTTATTGTGGTGTTGACCTTCAGTGTTGTTGTGGTGTTGTTGACCTTCAGTGTTGTTGTGGTGTTGTGTTGACCTTCAGTGTTATTGTGGTGTGGTGGTGTTGACCTTCAGTGTTGTTGTGGTGTGTTGTTGTGGTGTGTTGTTGTGGTGTTGACCCTCAGTGTTGTTGTGGTGTTGACCTTCAGTGTTGTTGTGGTGATGACCTTCAGTGTTGTTGTGGTGTTGTGTTGACCTTCAGTGTTGTTGTGGTGTTGTGTTGACCTTCAGTGTTGTTGTGGTGTTGTGTTGACCTACAGTGTTGTTGTGGTGTTGTTTTGACCTTCAGTGTTGTTGTGGTGTGGTGATGACCTTCAGTGTTATTGTGGTGTTGTGTTGACCTTCAGTGTTGTTGTGGTGTTGTGTTGACCTTCAGTGTTGTTGTGGTGTGGTGTTGACCTTCAGTGTTGTTGTAGTGTGGTGTTGACCTTCAGTGTTATTGTGGTGTGGTGTTGACCTTCAGTGTTGTTGTGGTGTGGTGTTGACCTTCAGTGTTGTTGTGGTGTGGTGGTGTCCTTCAGTGATGTTGTGGTGTGGTGTTGACCTTCAGTGATGTTGTGGTGTGGTGGTGTCCTTCAGTGTTGTTGTGGTGTTGTGTTGACCTTCAGTGTTGTTGTGGTGTTGCCCTTCAGTGTTGTTGTTGTGTTGACCTTCAGTGTTGTTGTGGTGTTGTGTTGACCTTCAGTGTTGTTGTGGTGTTGTGTTGACCTTCAGTGTTGTTGTGTTGTGTTGACCTACAGTGTTGTTGTGGTGTTGTGTTGACCTTCAGTGTTGTTGTGGTTTGGTGTTGACCTTCAGTGTTATTGTGGTGTGGTGTTGACCTTCAGTGTTGTTGTGGTGTGGTGTTGACCTTCAGTGTTGTTGTGGTGTGGTGTTGACCTTCAGTGTTGTTGTGTTGTTGACCTTCAGTGTTTTTGTGGTGTTGTTGACCTTCAGTGTTGTTGTGGTGTTGTGTTGACCTTCAGTGTTGTTGTGGTGTTGTGTTGACCTTCAGTGTTGTTGTGGTGTTGTGTTGACCTACAGTGTTGTTGTGGTGTTGTTTTGACCTTCAGTGTTGTTGTGGTGTGGTGTTGACCTTCAGTGTTATTGTGGTGTGGTGTTGACCTTCAGTGTTGTTGTGGTGTTGTGTTGACCTTCAGTGTTGTTGTGGTGTTGTGTTGACCTTCAGTGTTGTTGTGGTGTGGTGTTGACCTTCAGTGTTGTTGTGGTGTGGTGTTGACCTTCAGTGTTATTGTGGTGTGGTGTTGACCTTCAGTGTTGTTGTGGTGTGGTGTTGACCTTCAGTGTTGTTGTGGTGTGGTGTTGACCTTCAGTGTTGTTGTGGTGTGGTGGTGTCCTTCAGTGATGTTGTGGTGTGGTGTTGACCTTCAGTGATGTTGTGGTGTGGTGGTGTCCTTCAGTGTTGTTGTGGTGTTGTGTTGACCTTCAGTGTTGTTGTGGTGTTGCCCTTCAGTGTTGTTGTTGTGTTGACCTTCAGTGTTGTTGTGGTGTTGTGTTGACCTTCAGTGTTGTTGTGGTGTGGTGGTGTCCTTCAGTGTTGTTGTGGTGTGGTGGTGTCCTTCAGTGTTGTTGTGGTGTTGACCTTCAGTGTTATTGTGTAGTGGTGTTGACATTCAGTGTTTTTGTGTAGTGGTGTTGACCTTCAGTGTTGTTGTGCTGTGGTGTTGACCTTCAGTGTTGTGTTGTGGTGTTGACCTTCAGTGTTGTTGTGGTGTTGTTGACCTTTCAGTGTTGTTGTGGTGTTGTGTTGACCTTCAGTGTTGTTGTGGTGTTGTGTTGACCTTCAGTGTTGTTGTGGTGTTGTGTTGACCTACAGTGTTGTTGTGGTGTTGTGTTGACCTTCAGCGTTATTGTGGTGTGGTGTTGACCTTCAGTGTTGTTGTGGTGTGGTGTTGACCTTCAGTGTTGTTGTTGTGTGGTGTTGACCTTCAGTGTTGTTGTGGTGTGGTGGTGTCCTTCAGTGATGTTGTGGTGTGGTGTTGACCTTCAGTGTTGTTGTGGTGTGGTGTTGACCTTCAGTGTTGTTGTGGTGTTTGTGTTGACCTTCAGTGTTGTTGTGGTGTTGCCCTTCAGTGTTGTTGTTGTGTTGACCTTCAGTGTTGTTGTGGTGTTGTGTTGACCTTCAGTGTTGTTGTGGTGTTGTGTTGACCTTCAGTGTTGTTGTGTTGTGGTGTTGACCTTCAATGTTGTTATGTTGTGGTGTTGACCTTCAGTGTTGTTGTGGTGTGGTGTTGACCTTCAGTGTTGTTGTGGTGTGTTGTTGTGGTGTGTTGTTGTGGTGTTGACCTTCAGTGTTGTTGTGGTGTGTTGTGGTGTTGACCTTCAGTGTTGTGGTGTTGACCTTCAGTGTTGTGGTGTTGACCTTCGTGTTGTTGTGGTGATGACCTTCAGTGTTGTTGTGGTGTTGTGTTGACCTTCAGTGTTGTTGTGGTGTGGTGTTGACCCATCAGTGTTGTTGTGTTGTTGACCTTCAGTGTTTTGTGGTGTTGTTGACCTTCAGTGTTGTTGTGGTGTTGTGTTGACTTTCAGTGTTGTTGTGGTGTTGTGTTGACCTTCAGTTGTTGTGGTGTAGTTTGACCTTCAGTGTTGTTGTGGTGTGGTGGTGTCCTTCAGTGATTGTGGTGTGGTGTTGACCTTCAGTGTTGTTGTGGTGTGGTGTTGCCCTTCAGTGTTGTTGTGGTGTTGTGTTGACCTTCAGTGTTGTTGTGGTGTTGCCCTTCAGTGTTGTGTTGTGTGACCTTCGTGTTGTTGTGGTGTTGTGTTGACCTTCAGTGTTGTTGTGTTGTGGTGTGACCTCAATGTTATGTTGTGGTGTTGACCTTCAGTGTTGTTGTGGTGTGGTGTTGACCTTCAGTGTTGTTGTGGTGTGGTGGTGTCCTTCAGTGTTGTTGTGGTGTTGACCTTCAGTGTTATTGTGTAGTGGTGTTGACATTCAGTGTTTTTGGTAGTGGTGTTGACTTCAGTGTTGTTGTGCTGTGGTGTTGACCTTCAGAGTTTTGTGTGGTGTTGACCTTCAGTGTGCTGTGGTGTGTTGACCTTCAGTGTTGTTGTGGTGTTGTGTTGACTTCAGTGTTGTTGTGGTGTTGTGTTGACCTTCAGTGTTGTTGTGGTGTTGTGTTGACCTTCAGTGTTGTTGTGGTGTGGTGTTGACTTCAGTGTTGTGGTGGTGTGTTGACCTTCAGTTTGTTGTGTGTGGTGTTGACTTCAGTGTTGTTGTGGTGTGGTGTTGACCTTCAGTGTTGTTGTGGTTGGAGTGTCTTCAGTGATGTTGTGGTGTGGTGGTGACCTTCAGTGTTGTTGTGTGTTGTGTTGACCTTCAGTGTTGTGTGTTGTGTTGACCTTCAGTGTGTGTGGGTTGCCTCAGTGTTGTTGTGACCTTCAGTGTTGTTGTGTTGACCTTCAGTGTGTTGTGGTTGTTGTGTTGACCTTCAGTGTGTGTTGTGGTGTTGACTTCAGTGTTGGTGTGTTGACCATCAGTGTTGTTGTGGTGGTGTTGACCTTCAGTGTGGTTGTGGTGTTGACCTTCAGTGTTGGTGAGGTGTTCACCTTCAGTGTTGTTGTGTTGACCTTCAGCGTTGGTGTGGTGTTGACCTTCAGTGTTGGTGTGGTGGTGTTGACCTTCAGTGTGGTTGTGGTGTGGACCTTCAGGGTTGGTGTGGTGTTCACCTTCAGTGTTGTTGTGGTGTTGACCTTCAGTGTTGTTGTTGTGTTGACCTTCAGTGTTGTTGTTGTGTTGACCTTCAGGTTGTGTGTGGTGTTGTGTTGTCCTTCAGTGTTCTTGTGCTGTGTTGACCTTCAGTGTTGTTGTGTGTTGACCTTCAGTGTTGTTGTGGTGTGGTGTTGACCTTCAGTGTTGTTGTGGTGTTGGACCTTCAGCTGTTTTGTTGTGGTGTTGACCTTCAGTGTTTGTGTGTGTGGTGTTGACCTTCAGTGTTGTTGTGGTGTTGACCTTCAGTGTTGTTGTGTGTGGTGTTGACCTTCAGTGTTGTGTGGTGGGTGGTGTGACCTTCAGTGTTGTTGTGGTGTGGTGTTGACCTCATGTTGTTGTGGTGTGGTGTTGACCTTCACTGTGTTGTTGTATTGTGGTGTTGACCTTCAGTGTTGTTGTGTGTGTGACCTTCAGTGTTGTTGTGTGATGTTCAGTGTTGTTGTGTTTACCTTCAGTGTTGTTGTGGTGTGGTGTTGACCTTCAGTGTTGTTGTGGTGTGGTGTTGACCTTCAGTGTTGTTGTGGTGTGGTGTTGACCTTCAGTGTTGTTGTGTTGTGGTGTTGACCTTCAGTGTTGTTGTGGTGTTGTTGACCTTCAGTTTTGTTGTGGTGTTGACATTCAGTGTTGTTGTGGTGTTGACCTTCAGTGTTGTTGTGGTGTTGACCTTCAGTGTTGTTGTGGTGTTGACCTTCAGTGTTGTTGTGATGACCTTCAGTGTTGTTGTGGTGTGGTGGTGTCCTTCAGTGTTGGTATGGTGTTGACCTTCAGTGTTGGTGTGGTGTTGACCTTCAGTGTTGTTGTGGTGTTGACCTTCAGTGTTGGTGTGGTGTTGACCTTCAGTGCTGTTGTGGTGGTGTTGACCTTCAGTGTGGTTGTGGTGTTGACCTTCAGTGGTGTTGACCTTCAATGTGGTTGTCGTGTTGACCTTCAGTGTTCGTGTGGTGTTGACCTTGTGTGTTGTTGTGGTGTTGACCTTCAGTGTTGGTGTGGTGTTGACCTTCAGTGTGTTGTGGTGGTGTTGACCTTCAGTGTGGTTGTGGTGTTGACCTTCAGTGTGGTTGTGGTGTTGACCTTCAGTGGTGTTGAACTTCAGTGTGGTTGTCGTGTTGACCTTCAGTGTTGGTGTGGTGTTGACCTTCAGTGTTGGTGTGGTGTTGACCTTCAGTGTTGTTGTGGTGTTGTGTTTACCTTGTGTTGTTGTGGTGTTGTGTTGACCTACTGTGTTGTTGTGTTGACCTTCAGTGTTGTTGTGGTGTGGTGTTGACCTTCAGTGTTGTTGTGGTGTGGTGTTGACCTTCAGTGTTGTTGTGGTGTGGTGTTGACCTTCAGTGTTGTTGTGGTCTGGTGGTGTCCTTCAGTGCTGTTGTGGTGTGGTGTTGACCATCAGTGTTGTTGTGGTGTGGTGGTGTCCTTCAGTGATGTTGTGGTGTGGTGTTGACCTTCAGTGTTGTTGTGGTGTGGTGTTGACCTCCAGTGTTGTTGTGGTGTTGACCTTCAGTGTTGTTGTGGTGTTGACCTTCAGTGTTGGAGTGGTGTTGACCTTCAGTGTTGTTGTTGTGTTGACCTTCAGTGTTGTTGTTGTGTTCACCTTCAGTGTTGTTGTGGTGTTGTGTTGTCCTTCAGTGTTATTGTGCTGTGTTGACCTTCAGTGTTGTTGTGGTGTTGACCTTCAGTGTTGTTGTGGTGTGGTGTTGACCTTCAGTGTTGTTGTGGTGTTGACCTTCAGTGTTGTTGTGGTGTGGTGTTGACCTTCAGTGTTGTTGTGGTGTGGTGTTGACCTTCAGTGTTGTTGTGGTGTGGTGTTGACCTTCAGTGTTGTTGTGGTGTGGTGTTGACCTTCAGTGTTGTTGTGGTGTGGTGTTGACCTTCAGTGTTGTTGTGGTGTGGTGTTGACCTTCAATGTTGTTGTGGTGTGGTGTTGACCTTCAGTGTTGTTGTATTGTGGTGTTGACCTTCAGTGTTGTTGTGGTGTTGACCTTCAGTGTTGTTGTGGTGTTGACCTTCAGTGTTGTTGTGTTGATGTTCAGTGTTGTTGTGTTTACCTTCAGTGTTGTTGTGGTGTGGTGTTGACCTTCAGTGTTGTTGTGGTGTGGTGTTGACCTTCAGTGTTGTTGTGTTGTGGTGTTGACCTTCAGTGTTGTTGACCTTCAGTGTTGTTGTGGTTGTTGACCTTCAGGTTTGTTGTGGTGTTGACATTCAGTGGTGTTGTGGTGTTGACCTTCAGTGTTGTTGTGGTGTTGACCTTCAGTGTTGTTGTGGTGTTGACCTTCAGTGTTGTTGTGATGACCTTCAGTGTTGTTGTGGTGGTGGTGTCCTTCAGTGTTGGTATGGTGTTGACCTTCAGTGTTGGTGTGGTGTTGACCTTCAGTGTTGTTGTGGTGTTGACCTTCAGTGTTGGTGTGGTGTTGACCTTCAGTGCTGTTGTGGTGGTGTTGACCTTCAGTGTGGTTGTGGTGTTGACCTTCAGTGGTGTTGACCTTCAATGTGGTTGTCGTGTTGACCTTCAGTGTTGGTGTGGTGTTGACCTTCAGTGTTGTTGTGGTGTTGACCTTCAGTGTTGGTGTGGTGTTGACCTTCAGTGTTGTTGTGGTGGTGTTGACCTTCAGTGTGGTTGTGGTGTTGACCTTCAGTGTGGTTGTGGTGTTGACCTTCAGTGGTGTTGAACTTCAGTGTGGTTGTCGTGTTGACCTTCAGTGTTGGTGTGGTGTTGACCTTCAGTGTTGATGTGGTGTTGACCTTCAGTGTTGGTGTGGTGTTGACCTTCAGTGTTGGTGTGGTGTTGACCTTCAGTGTTGGTGTGGTTTTGACCTTCAGTGCTGTTGTGGTGGTGTTGACCTTCAGTGTGGTTGTGGTGTTGACCTTCAGTGGTGTTGACCTTCAATGTGGTTGTCGTGTTGACCTTCAGTGTTGGTGTGGTGTTCACCTTCAGTGTTGTTGTTGTGTTGACCTTCAGTGTTGTTGTTGTGTTGACCTTCAGTGTTGTTGTTGTGTTGACCTTCAGTGTTGTTGTGGTGTGGTGTTGACCTTCAGTGTTGTTGTGGTGTTGACCTTCAGTGTTGTTGTGGTGTTGACCTTCAGTGTTGTTGTGGTGTTGACCTTCAGTGTTGTTGTGGTGTGGTGTTGACCTTCAGTGTTGTTGTGGTGTGGTGTTGACCTTCAGTGTTGTTGTGGTGTGGTGTTGACCTTCAGTGTTGTTGTGGTGTGGTGTTGACCTTCAGTGTTGTTGTGGTGTGGTGTTGACCTTCAGTGTTGTTGTATTGTGGTGTTGACCTTCAGTGTTGTTGTGGTGTTGACCTTCAGTGTTGTTGTGTTGATGTTCAGTGTTGTTGTGTTTACCTTCAGTGTTGTTGTGGTGTGGTGTTGACCTTCAGTGTTGTTGTGGTGTGGTGTTGACCTTCAGTGTTGTTGTGTTGTGGTGTTGACCTTCAGTGTTGTTGTGGTGTTGTTGACCTTCAGTGTTGTTGTGGTGTTGTGTTTACCTTGTGTTGTTGTGGTGTTGAGTTGACCTACTGTGTTGTTGTGTTGACCTTCAGTGTTGTTGTGGTGTGGTGTTGACCTTCAGTGTTGTTGTGGTGTGGTGTTGACCTTCAGTGTTGTTGTGGTGTGGTGTTGACCTTCAGTGTTGTTGTGGTGTGGTGTTGACCTTCAGTGTTGTTGTGGTCTGGTGGTGTCCTTCAGTGTTGTTGTGGTGTGGTGTTGACCTTCAGTGTTGTTGTGGTGTGGTGGTGTCCTTTAGTGATGTTGTGGTGTGGTGTTGACCTTCAGTGTTGTTGTGGTGTGGTGTTGACCTCCAGTGTTGTTGTGGTGTGGTGGTGTCCTTCAGTGTTGTTGTGGTGTTGACCTTCAGTGTTGTTGTGGTGTTGACCTTCAGTGTTGGTGTGGTGTTGACCTTCAGTGTTGTTGTTGTGTTGACCTTCAGTGTTGTTGTTGTGTTCACCTTCAGTGTTGTTGTGGTGTTGTGTTGTCCTTCAGTGTTATTGTGCTGTGTTGACCTTCAGTGTTGTTGTGGTGTTGACCTTCAGTGTTGTTGTGGTGTGGTGTTGACCTTCAGTGTTGTTGTGGTGTTGACCTTCATTGTTGTTGTGGTGTGGTGTTGACCTTGAGTGTTGTTGTGGTGTGGTGTTGACCTTCAGTGTTGTTGTATTGTGGTGTTGACCTTCAGTGTTGTTGTGGTGTTGACCTTCAGTGTTGTTGTGTTGATGTTCAGTGTTGTTGTGTTTACCTTCAGTGTTGTTGTGGTGTGGTGTTGACCTTCAGTGTTGTTGTGGTGTGGTGTTGACCTTCAGTGTTGTTGTGTTGTGGTGTTGACCTTCAGTGTTGTTGACCTTCAGTGTTGTTGTGGTTGTTGACCTTCAGTTTTGTTGTGGTGTTGACATTCAGTGGTGTTGTGGTGTTGACCTTCAGTGTTGTTGTGGTGTTGACCTTCAGTGTTGTTGTGGTGTTGACCTTCAGTGTTGTTGTGATGACCTTCAGTGTTGTTGTGGTGTGGTGGTGTCCTTCAGTGTTGGTATGGTGTTGACCTTCAGTGTTGGTGTGGTGTTGACCTTCAGTGTTGTTGTGGTGTTGACCTTCAGTGTTGGTGTGGTGTTGACCTTCAGTGCTGTTGTGGTGGTGTTGACCTTCAGTGTGGTTGTGGTGTTGACCTTCAGTGGTGTTGACCTTCAATGTGGTTGTCGTGTTGACCTTCAGTGTTGGTGTGGTGTTGACCTTCAGTGTTGTTGTGGTGTTGACCTTCAGTGTTGGTGTGGTGTTGACCTTCAGTGTTGTTGTGGTGGTGTTGACCTTCAGTGTGGTTGTGGTGTTGACCTTCAGTGTGGTTGTGGTGTTGACCTTCAGTGGTGTTGAACTTCAGTGTGGTTGTCGTGTTGACCTTCAGTGTTGGTGTGGTGTTGACCTTCAGTGTTGGTGTGGTGTTGACCTTCAGTGTTGGTGTGGTTTTGACCTTCAGTGCTGTTGTGGTGGTGTTGACCTTCAGTGTGGTTGTGGTGTTGACCTTCAGTGGTGTTGACCTTCAATGTGGGTGTCGTGTTGACCTTCAGTGTTGGTGTGGTGTTGACCTTCAGTGTTGGTGTGGTGTTGACCTTCAGTGTTGTTGTGGTGTTGTGTTTACCTTGTGTTGTTGTGGTGTTGAGTTGACCTACTGTGTTGTTGTGTTGACCTTCAGTGTTGTTGTGGTGTTGACCTTCAGTGTTGTTGTGATGACCTTCAGTGTTGTTGTGGTGTGGTGGTGTCCATCAGTGTTGGTATGGTGTTGACCTTCAGTGTTGGTGTGGTGTTGACCTTCTGTGTTGTTGTGGTGTTGACCTTCAGTGTTGGTGTGGTGTTGACCTTCAGTGCTGTTGTGGTGGTGTTGACCTTCAGTGTGGTTGTGGTGTTGACCTTCAGTGGTGTTGACCTTCAATGTGGTTGTCGTGTTGACCTTCAGTGTTGGTGTGGTGTTGACCTTCAGTGTTGTTGTGGTGTTGACCTTCAGTGTTGGTGTGGTGTTGACCTTCAGTGTTGTTGTGGTGGTGTTGACCTTCAGTGTGGTTGTGGTGTTGACCTTCAGTGTGGTTGTGGTGTTGACCTTCAGTGGTGTTGAACTTCAGTGTGGTTGTCGTGTTGACCTTCAGTGTTGGTGTGGTGTTGACCTTCAGTGTTGGTGTGGTGTTGACCTTCAGTGTTGTTGTGGTGTTGTGTTTACCTTGTGTTGTTGTGGTGTTGAGTTGACCTACTGTGTTGTTGTGTTGACCTTCAGTGTTGTTGTGGTGTGGTGTTGACCTTCAGTGTTGTTGTGGTGTGGTGTTGACCTTCAGTGTTGTTGTGGTGTGGTGTTGACCTTCAGTGTTGTTGTGGTCTGGTGGTGTCCTTCAGTGTTGTTGTGGTGTGGTGTTGACCTTCAGTGTTGTTGTGGTGTGGTGGTGTCCTTTAGTGATGTTGTGGTGTGGTGTTGACCTTCAGTGTTGTTGTGGTGTGGTGTTGACCTCCAGTGTTGTTGTGGTGTGGTGGTGTCCTTCAGTGTTGGTATGGTGTTGACCTTCAGTGTTGTTGTGGTGTTGACCTTCAGTGTTGGTGTGGTGTTGACCTTCAGTGTTGTTGTGTTGACCTTCAGTGTTGTTGTTGTGTTCACCTTCAGTGTTGTTGTGGTGTTGTGTTGTCCTTCAGTGTTATTGTGCTGTGTTGACCTTCAGTGTTGTTGTGGTGTTGACCTTCAGTGTTGTTGTGGTGTGGTGTTGACCTTCAGTGTTGTTGTGGTGTTGACCTTCATTGTTGTTGTGGTGTGGTGTTGACCTTCAGTGTTGTTGTGGTGTGGTGTTGACCTTCAGTGTTGTTGTGGTGTGGTGTTGACCTTCAGTGTTGTTGTGGTGTGGTGTTGACCTTCAGTGTTGTTGTGGTGTGGTGTTGACCTTCAGTGTTGTTGTGGTGTGGTGTTGACCTTCAGTGTTGTTGTGGTGTGGTGTTGACCTTCAGTGTTGTTGTGGTGTGGTGTTGACCTTCAGTGTTGTTGTATTGTGGTGTTGACCTTCAGTGTTGTTGTGGTGTTGACCTTCAGTGTTGTTGTATTGATGTTCAGTGTTGTTGTGTTTACCTTCAGTGTTGTTGTGGTGTGGTGTTGACCTTCAGTGTTGTTGTGGTGTGGTGTTGACCTTCAGTGTTGTTGTGTTGTGGTGTTGACCTTCAGTGTTGTTGACCTTCAGTGTTGTTGTGGTGTTGTTGACCTTCAGTTTTGTTGTGGTGTTGACATTCAGTGTTGTTGTGGTGTTGACCTTCAGTGTTGTTGTGGTGTTGACCTTCAGTGTTGTTGTGGTGTTGACCTTCAGTGTTGTTGTGATGACCTTCAGTGTTGTTGTGGTGTGGTGGTGTCCTTCAGTGTTGGTATGGTGTTGACCTTCAGTGTTGGTGTGGTGTTGACCTTCAGTGTTGTTGTGGTGTTGACCTTCAGTGTTGGTGTGGTGTTGACCTTCAGTGCTGTTGTGGTGGTGTTGACCTTCAGTGTGGTTGTGGTGTTGACCTTCAGTGGTGTTGACCTTCAATGTGGTTGTCGTGTTGACCTTCAGTGTTGGTGTGGTGTTGACCTTCAGTGTTGTTGTGGTGTTGACCTTCAGTGTGTGGGTGTTGACCTTCAGTGTTGTGGTGGTGGTGTTGACCTTCAGTGTGGTTGTGGTGTTGACCTTCAGTGTGGTTGTGGTGTTGACCTTCAGTGGTGTTGAACTTCAGTGTGGTTGTCGTGTTGACCTTCAGTGTTGGTGTGGTGTTGACCTTCAGTGTTGGTGTGGTGTTGACCTTCAGTGTTGTTGTGGTTGTGTTTACCTTGTGTTGTTGTGGTGTTGAGTGACCTCTGTGTTGTTGTGTTGACCTTCAGTGTTGTGGTGGTGTGGTGTTGACCTTCAGTGTTGTTGTGGTGTGGTGTTGACCTTCAGTGTTGTTGTGGTGTGGTGTTGACCTTCAGTGTTGTTGTGGTCTGTGGTGTCCTTCAGTGTTGTTGTGGTGTGGTGTTGACCTTCAGTGTTGTTGTGGTGTGGTGGTGTCCTTTAGTGATGTTGTGGTGTGGTGTTGACCTTCAGTGTTGTTGTGGTGTGGTGTTGACCTCCAGTGTTGTTGTGGTGTGGTGGTGTCCTTCAGTGTTGGTATGGTGTTGACCTTCAGTGTTGTTGTGGTGTTGACCTTCAGTGTTGGTGTGGTGTTGACCTTCAGTGTTGTTGTTGTGTTGACCTTCAGTGTTGTTGTTGTGTTCACCTTCAGTGTTGTTGTGGTGTTGTGTTGTCCTTCAGTGTTATTGTGCTGTGTTGACCTTCAGTGTTGTTGTGGTGTTGACCTTCAGTGTTGTTGTGGTGTGGTGTTGACCTTCAGTGTTGTTGTGGTGTTGACCTTCATTGTTGTTGTGGTGTGGTGTTGACCTTCAGTGTTGTTGTGGTGTGGTGTTGACCTTCAGTGTTGTTGTGGTGTGGTGTTGACCTTCAGTGTTGTTGTGGTGTGGTGTTGACCTTCAGTGTTGTTGTGGTGTGGTGTTGACCTTCAGTGTTGTTGTGGTGTGGTGTTGACCTTCAGTGTTGTTGTGGTGTGGTGTTGACCTTGAGTGTTGTTGTGGTGTGGTGTTGACCTTCAGTGTTGTTGTATTGTGGTGTTGACCTTCAGTGTTGTTGTGGTGTTGACCTTCAGTGTTGTTGTGTTGATGTTCAGTGTTGTTGTGTTTACCTTCAGTGTTGTTGTGGTGTGGTGTTGACCTTCAGTGTTGTTGTGGTGTGGTGTTGACCTTCAGTGTTGTTGTGTTGTGGTGTTGACCTTCAGTGTTGTTGACCTTCAGTGTTGTTGTGGTTGTTGACCTTCAGTTTTGTTGTGGTGTTGACATTCAGTGGTGTTGTGGTGTTGACCTTCAGTGTTGTTGTGGTGTTGACCTTCAGTGTTGTTGTGGTGTTGACCTTCAGTGTTGTTGTGATGACCTTCAGTGTTGTTGTGGTATGGTGGTGTCCTTCAGTGTTGGTATGGTGTTGACCTTCAGTGTTGGTGTGGTGTTGACCTTCAGTGTTGTTGTGGTGTTGACCTTCGGTGTTGGTGTGGTGTTGACCTTCAGTGCTGTTGTGGTGGTGTTGACCTTCAGTGTGGTTGTGGTGTTGACCTTCAGTGTGTTGACCTTCAATGTGGTGTTGTCGTGTTGACCTTCAGTGTTGGTGTGGTGTTGACCTTCAGTGTTGTTGTGGTGTTGACCTTCAGTGTTGGTGTGGTGTTGACCTTCAGTGTTGTTGTGGTGGTGTTGACCTTCAGTGTGGTTGTGGTGTTGACCTTCAGTGGTGTTGAACTTCAGTGTGGTTGTCGTGTTGACCTTCAGTGTTGGTGTGGTGTTGACCTTCAGTGTTGGTGTGGTGTTGACCTTCAGTGTTGGTGTGGTTTTGACCTTCAGTGCTGTTGTGGTGGTGTTGACCTTCAGTGTGGTTGTGGTGTTGACCTTCAGTGTGGTTGTGGTGTTGACCTTCAGTGGTGTTGACCTTCAATGTGGTTGTCGTGTTGACCTTCAGTGTTGGTGTGGTGTTGACCTTCAGTGTTGGTGTGATGTTGACCTTCAGTGTTGGTGTGGTGTTGACCTTCAGTGTTGTTGTGGTGTTGTGTTTACCTTGTGTTGTTGTGGTGTTGAGTTGACCTACTGTGTTGTTGTGTTGACCTTCAGTGTTGTTGTGGTGTTGACCTTCAGTGTTGTTGTGATGACCTTCAGTGTTGTTGTGGTGTGGTGGTGTCCATCAGTGTTGGTATGGTGTTGACCTTCAGTGTTGGTGTGGTGTTGACCTTCTGTGTTGTTGTGGTGTTGACCTTCAGTGTTGGTGTGGTGTTGACCTTCAGTGCTGTTGTGGTGGTGTTGACCTTCAGTGTGGTTGTGGTGTTGACCTTCAGTGGTGTTGACCTTCAACGTGGTTGTCGTGTTGACCTTCAGTGTTGGTGTGGTGTTGACCTTCAGTGTTGTTGTGGTGTTGACCTTCAGTGTTGGTGTGGTGTTGACCTTCAGTGTTGTTGTCGTGGTGTTGACCTTCAGTGTGGTTGTGGTGTTGACCTTCAGTGTGGTTGTGGTGTTGACCTTCAGTGGTGTTGAACTTCAGTGTGGTTGTCGTGTTGACCTTCAGTGTTGGTGTGGTGTTGACCTTCAGTGTTGGTGTGGTGTTGACCTTCAGTGTTGTTGTGGTGTTGTGTTTACCTTGTGTTGTTGTGGTGTTGAGTTGACCTACTGTGTTGTTGTGTTGACCTTCAGTGTTGTTGTGGTGTGGTGTTGACCTTCAGTGTTGTTGTGGTGTGGTGTTGACCTTCAGTGTTGTTGTGGTGTGGTGTTGACCTTCAGTGTCGTTGTGGTCTGGTGGTGTCCTTCAGTGTTGTTGTGGTGTGGTGTTGACCTTCAGTGTTGTTGTGGTGTGGTGGTGTCCTTTAGTGATGTTGTGGTGTGGTGTTGACCTTCAGTGTTGTTGTGGTGTGGTGTTGACCTCCAGTGTTGTTGTGGTGTGGTGGTGTCCTTCAGTGTTGGTATGGTGTTGACCTTCAGTGTTGTTGTGGTGTTGACCTTCAGTGTTGGTGTGGTGTTGACCTTCAGTGTTGTTGTTGTGTTGACCTTCAGTGTTGTTGTTGTGTTCACCTTCAGTGTTGTTGTGGTGTTGTGTTGTCCTTCAGTGTTATTGTGCTGTGTTGACCTTCAGTGTTGTTGTGGTGTTGACCTTCAGTGTTGTTGTGGTGTGGTGTTGACCTTCAGTGTTGTTGTGGTGTTGACCTTCATTGTTGTTGTGGTGTGGTGTTGACCTTCAGTGTTGTTGTGGTGTGGTGTTGACCTTCAGTGTTGTTGTGGTGTGGTGTTGACCTTCAGTGTTGTTGTGGTGTGGTGTTGACCTTCAGTGTTGTTGTGGTGTGGTGTTGACCTTCAGTGTTGTTGTGGTGTGGTGTTGACCTTCAGTGTTGTTGTGGTGTGGTGTTGACCTTCAGTGTTGTTGTGGTGTGGTGTTGACCTTCAGTGTTGTTGTATTGTGGTGTTGACCTTCAGTGTTGTTGTGGTGTTGACCTTCAGTGTTGTTGTGTTGATGTTCAGTGTTGTTGTGTTTACCTTCAGTGTTGTTGTGGTGTGGTGTTGACCTTCAGTGTTGTTGTGGTGTGGTGTTGACCTTCAGTGTTGTTGTGTTGTGGTGTTGACCTTCAGTGTGTTGTTGACCTTCAGTGTTGTTGTGGTTGTTGACCTTCAGTTTTGTTGTGGTGTTGACATTCAGTGGTGTTGTGGTGTTGACCTTCAGTGTTGTTGTGGTGTTGACCTTCAGTGTTGTTGTGGTGTTGATCTTCAGTGTTGTTGTGATGACCTTCAGTGTTGTTGTGGTGTGGTGGTGTCCTTCAGTGTTGGTATGGTGTTGACCTTCAGTGTTGGTGTGGTGTTGACCTTCAGTGTTGTTGTGGTGTTGACCTTCAGTGTTGGTGTGGTGTTGACCTTCAGTGCTGTTGTGGTGGTGTTGACCTTCAGTGTGGTTGTGGTGTTGACCTTCAGTGGTGTTGACCTTCAATGTGGTTGTCGTGTTGACCTTCAGTGTTGGTGTGGTGTTGACCTTCAGTGTTGTTGTGGTGTTGACCTTCAGTGTTGGTGTGGTGTTGACCTTCAGTGTTGTTGTGGTGGTGTTGACCTTCAGTGTGGTTGTGGTGTTGACCTTCAGTGTGGTTGTGGTGTTGACCTTCAGTGGTGTTGAACTTCAGTGTGGTTGTCGTGTTGACCTTCAGTGTTGGTGTGGTGTTGACCTTCAGTGTTGGTGTGGTGTTGACCTTCAGTGTTGGTGTGGTTTGACCTTCAGTGCTGTTGTGGTGGTGTTGACCTTCAGTGTGGTTGTGGTGTTGACCTTCAGTGGTGTTGACCTTCAATGTGGTTGTCGTGTTGACCTTCAGTGTTGGTGTGGTGTTGACCTTCAGTGTTGTTGTGGTGTTGACCTTCAGTGTTGGTGTGGTGTTGACCTTCAGTGTTGTTGTGGTGGTGTTGACCTTCAGTGTGGTTGTGGTGTTGACCTTCAGTGTGGTTGTGGTGTTGACCTTCAGTGGTGTTGAACTTCAGTGTGGTTGTCGTGTTGACCTTCAGTGTTGGTGTGGTGTTGACCTTCAGTGTTGGTGTGGTGTTGACCTTCAGTGTTGTTGTGGTGTTGTGTTGACCTTGTGTTGTTGTGTTGTGTTGACCTACTGTGTTGTTGTGTTGACCTTCAGTGTTGTTGTGGTGTGATGTTGACCTTCAGGGTTGTTGTGGTGTGGTGTTGACCTTCAGTGTTGTTGTGGTGAGGTGTTGACCTTCAGTGTTGTTGTGGTGTGGTGGTGTCCTTCAGTGTTGTTGTGGTGTGGTGTTGACCTTCAGTGTTGTTGTGGTGTGGTGGTGTCCTTCAGTGATGTTGTGGTGTGGTGTTGACCTTCAGTGTTGTTGTGGTGTGGTGTTGACCTTCAGTGTTGTTGTGGTGTGGTGGTGTCCTTCAGTGTTTTTGTGGTGTTGTGTTGACCTTCAGTGTTGTTGTGGTGTTGCCCTTCAGTGTTGTTGTGGTGTTGTCCTTCAGTATTGTTTTGTTGTGGTGTTGACCTTCAGTGTTATTGTGGTGTTGTGGTGACCTTCAGTGTTGTTGTGGTGTTGTGTTGACCTTCAGTGTTGTTGTGTTGTGGTGTTGACCTTCAATGTTGTTATGTTGTGGTGTTGACCTTCAATATTGTTGTGCTGTGGTATTGACCTTCAGTGTTGTTGTGTTGTGGTGTTGACCTTCAGTGTTGTTGTGTTGTGGTGTTGACCTTCAGTGTTGTTGTGGTGTTGACCTTCAGTGTTGTTGTGGTGTGGTGTTGACCTTCAGTGTTGTTGTGTTGTTGACCTTCAGTGTTTTTGTGGTGTTGTTGACCTTCAGTGTTGTTGTGGTGTTGTGTTGACCTTCAGTGTTGTTGTGGTGTTGTGTTGACCTTCAGTGTTGTTGTGGTGTTGTGTTGACCTACAGTGTTGTTGTGGTGTTGTTTTGACCTTCAGTGTTGTTGTGGTGTGGTGTTGACCTTCAGTGTTATTGTGGTGTGGTGTTGACCTTCAGTGTTGTTGTGGTGTTGTGTTGACCTTCAGTGTTGTTGTGGTGTTGTGTTGACCTTCAGTGTTGTTGTGGTGTGGTGTTGACCTTCAGTGTTGTTGTGGTGTGGTGTTGACCTTCAGTGTTATTGTGGTGTGGTGTTGACCTTCAGTGTTGTTGTGGTGTGGTGTTGACCTTCAGTGTTGTTGTGGTGTGGTGTTGACCTTCAGTGTTGTTGTGGTGTGGTGGTGTCCTTCAGTGATGTTGTGGTGTGGTGTTGACCTTCAGTGATGTTGTGGTGTGGTGGTGTCCTTCAGTGTTGTTGTGGTGTTGTGTTGACCTTCAGTGTTGTTGTGGTGTTGCCCTTCAGTGTTGTTGTTGTGTTGACCTTCAGTGTTGTTGTGGTGTTGTGTTGACCTTCAGTGTTGTTGTGGTGTGGTGGTGTCCTTCAGTGTTGTTGTGGTGTGGTGGTGTCCTTCAGTGTTGTTGTGGTGTTGACCTTCAGTGTTATTGTGTAGTGGTGTTGACATTCAGTGTTTTTGTGTAGTGGTGTTGACCTTCAGTGTTGTTGTGCTGTGGTGTTGACCTTCAGTGTTGTGTTGTGGTGTTGACCTTCAGTGTTGTTGTGGTGTTGTTGACCTTCAGTGTTGTTGTGGTGTTGTGTTGACCTTCAGTGTTGTTGTGGTGTTGTGTTGACCTTCAGTGTTGTTGTGGTGTTGTGTTGACCTACAGTGTTGTTGTGGTGTTGTGTTGACCTTCAGCGTTATTGTGGTGTGGTGTTGACCTTCAGTGTTGTTGTGGTGTGGTGTTGACCTTCAGTGTTGTTGTTGTGTGGTGTTGACCTTCAGTGTTGTTGTGGTGTGGTGGTGTCCTTCAGTGATGTTGTGGTGTGGTGTTGACCTTCAGTGTTGTTGTGGTGTGGTGTTGACCTTCAGTGTTGTTGTGGTGTTGTGTTGACCTTCAGTGTTGTTGTGGTGTTGCCCTTCAGTGTTGTTGTTGTGTTGACCTTCAGTGTTGTTGTGGTGTTGTGTTGACCTTCAGTGTTGTTGTGGTGTTGTGTTGACCTTCAGTGTTGTTGTGTTGTGGTGTTGACCTTCAATGTTGTTATGTTGTGGTGTTGACCTTCAGTGTTGTTGTGGTGTGGTGTTGACCTTCAGTGTTGTTGTGGTGTTGTTGTGGTGTGTTGTTGTGGTGTTGACCTTCAGTGTTGTTGTGGTGTGTTGTGGTGTTGACCTTCAGTGTTGTGGTGTTGACCTTCAGTGTTGTTGTGGTGTTGACCTTCAGTGTTGTTGTGGTGATGACCTTCAGTGTTGTTGTGGTGTTGTGTTGACCTTCAGTGTTGTTGTGGTGTGGTGTTGACCATCAGTGTTGTTGTGTTGTTGACCTTCAGTGTTTTTGTGGTGTTGTTGACCTTCAGTGTTGTTGTGGTGTTGTGTTGACCTTCAGTGTTGTTGTGGTGTTGTGTTGACCTTCAATGTTGTTGTGGTGTAGTTTTGACCTTCAGTGTTGTTGTGGTGTGGTGGTGTCCTTCAGTGATGTTGTGGTGTGGTGTTGACCTTCAGTGTTGTTGTGGTGTGGTGTTGCCCTTCAGTGTTGTTGTGGTGTTGTGTTGACCTTCAGTGTTGTTGTGGTGTTGCCCTTCAGTGTTGTTGTTGTGTTGACCTTCAGTGTTGTTGTGGTGTTGTGTTGACCTTCAGTGTTGTTGTGTTGTGGTGTGACCTTCAATGTTATGTGGTGGTGTTGACCTTCAGTGTTGTTGTGGTGTGGTGTTGACCTTCAGTGTTGTTGTGGTGTGGTGGTGTCCTTCAGTGTTGTTGTGGTGTTGACCTTCAGTGTTATTGTGTAGTGGTGTTGACATTCAGTGTTTTTGTGTAGTGGTGTTGACCTTCAGTGTTGTTGTGCTGTGGTGTTGACCTTCAGTGTTGTGTTGTGGTGTTGACCTTCAGTGTTGCTGTGGTGTTGTTGACCTTCAGTGTTGTTGTGGTGATGTGTTGACCTTCAGTGTTGTTGTGGTGTTGTGTTGACCTTCAGTGTTGTTGTGGTGTTGTGTTGACCTACAGTGTTGTTGTGGTGTTGTGTTGACCTTCAGTGTTGTTGTGGTGTGGTGTTGACCTTCAGTGTTATTGTGGTGTGGTGTTGACCTTCAGTGTTGTTGTGGTGTGGTGTTGACCTTCAGTGTTGTTGTGGTGTGGTGTTGACCTTCAGTGTTGTTGTGGTGTGGTGGTGTCCTTCAGTGATGTTGTGGTGTGGTGTTGACCTTCAGTGTTGTTGTGGTGTTGTGTTGACCTTCAGTGTTGTTGTGGTGTTGTGTTGACCTTCAGTGTTGTTGTGGTGTTGCCCTTCAGTGTTGTTGTGTTGACCTTCAGTGTTGTTGTGGTGTTGTGTTGACCTTCAGTGTTGTTGTGGTGTTGTGTTGACCTTCAGTGTTGTTGTGTTGTGGTGTTGACCTTCAGTGTTGGTGTGGTGTTGACCTTCAGTGTTGGTGTGGTGGTGTTGACCTTCAGTGTGGTTGTGGTGTTGACCTTCAGTGTTGGTGAGGTGTTCACCTTCAGTGTTGTTGTGTTGACCTTCAGCGTTGGTGTGGTGTTGACCTTCAGTGTTGGTGTGGTGGTGTTGACCTTCAGTGTGGTTGTGGTGTGGACCTTCAGGGTTGGTGTGGTGTTCACCTTCAGTGTTGTTGTGGTGTTCACCTTCAGTGTTGTTGTTGTGTTGACCTTCAGTGTTGTTGTTGTGTTGACCTTCAGTGTTGTTGTTGTGTTGACCTTCAGTGTTGTTGTTGTGTTGACCTTCAGTGTTGTTGTGGTGTTGTGTTGTCCTTCAGTGTTATTGTGCTGTGTTGACCTTCAGTGTTGTTGTGGTGTTGACCTTCAGTGTTGTTGTGTGTGGTGTTGACCTTCAGTGTTGTTGTGGTGTTGACCTTCAGTGTTGTTGTGGTGTTGACCTTCAGTGTTGTTGTGGTGTTGACCTTCAGTGTTGTTGTGGTGTGGTGTTGACCTTCAGTGTTGTTGTGGTGTGGTGTTGACCTTCAGTGTTGTTGTGGTGTGGTGTTGACCTTCAGTGTTGTTGTGGTGTGGTGTTGACCTTCAGTGTTGTTGTGGTGTGGTGTTGACCTTCAGTGTTGTTGTATTGTGGTGTTGACCTTCAGTGTTGTTGTGGTGTTGACCTTCAGTGTTGTTGTGTTGATGTTCAGTGTTGTTGTGTTTACCTTCAGTGTTGTTGTGGTGTGGTGTTGACCTTCAGTGTTGTTGTGGTGTCGTGTTGACCTTCAGTGTTGTTGTGTTGTGGTGTTGACCTTCAGTGTTGTTGTGGTGTTGTTGACCTTCAGTTTTGTTGTGGTGTTGACATTCAGTGTTGTTGTGGTGTTGACCTTCAGTGTTGTTGTGGTGTTGACCTTCAGTGTTGTTGTGGTGTTGACCTTCAGTGTTGTTGTGATGACCTTCAGTGTTGTTGTGGTGTGGTGGTGTCCTTCAGTGTTGATATGGTGTTGACCTTCAGTGTTGTGTGGTGTTGACCTTCAGTGTTGTTGTGGTGTTGACCTTCAGTGTTGGTGTGGTGTTGACCTTCAGTGCTGTTGTGGTGGTGTTGACTTCAGTGTGGTTGTGGTGTTGACCTTCAGTGGTGTTGACCTTCAATGTGGTTGTCGTGTTGACCTTCAGTGTTGGTGTGGTGTTGACCTTCAGTGTTGTTGTGGTGTTGACCTTCAGTGTTGGTGTGGTGTTGACCTTCAGTGTTGTTGTGGTGGTGTTGACCTTCAGTGTGGTTGTGGTGTTGACCTTCAGTGTGGTTGTGGTGTTGACCTTCAGTGGTGTTGAACTTCAGTGTGGTTGTCGTGTTGACCTTCAGTGTTGGTGTGGTGTTGACCTTCAGTGTTGGTGTGGTGTTGACCTTCAGTGTTGTTGTGGTGTTGTGTTTACCTTGTGGTGTTGTGGTGTTGTGTTGACCTACTGTGTTGTGGTTGACCTTCAGTGTTGTTGTGGTGTGGTGTTGACCTTCAGTGTTGTTGTGGTGTGGTGTTGACCTTCAGTGTTGTTGTGGTGTGGTGTTGACCTTCAGTGTTGTTGTGGTCTGGTGGTGTCCTTCAGTGTTGTTGTGGTGTGGTGTTGACCTTCAGTGTTGTTGTGGTGTGGTGGTGTCCTTCAGTGATGTTGTGGTGTGGTGTTGACCTTCAGTGTTGTTGTGGTGTGGTGTTGACCTCCAGTGTTGTTGTGGTGTGGTGGTGTCCTTCAGTGTTGGTATGGTGTTGACCTTCAGTGTTGGTGTGGTGTTGACCTTCAGTGTTGTTGTGGTGTTGACCTTCAGTGTTGGTGTGGTGTTGACCTTCAGTGTTGTTGTTGTGTTGACCTTCAGTGTTGTTGTTGTGTTCACATTCAGTGTTGTTGTGGTGTTGTGTTGTCCTTCAGTGTTATTGTGCTGTGTTGACCTTCAGTGTTGTTGTGGTGTTGACCTTCAGTGTTGTTGTGGTGTGGTGTTGACCTTCAGTGTTGTTGTGGTGTTGACCTTCAGTGTTGTTGTGGTGTGGTGTTGACCTTCAGTGTTGTTGTGGTGTGGTGTTGACCTTCAGTGTTGCTGTGGTGTGGTGTTGACCTTCAGTGTTGTTGTGGTGTGGTGTTGACCTTCAGTGTTGTTGTGGTGTGGTGTTGACCTTCAGTGTTGTTGTGGTGTGGTGTTGACCTTCAATGTTGTTGTGGTGTGGTGTTGACCTTCAGTGTTGTTGTATTGTGGTGTTGACCTTCAGTGTTGTTGTGGTGTTGACCTTCAGTGTTGTTGTGTTGATGTTCAGTGTTGTTGTGTTTACCTTCAGTGTTTTTTGGTGTGGTGTTGACCTTCAGTGTTGTTGTGGGTGGTGTGACCTTCAGTGTTGTTGTGTTGTGGTGTTGACCTTCAGTGTTGTTGACCTTCAGTGTTGTTGTGGTTGTTGACCTTCAGTTTTGTTGTGGTGTTGACATTCAGTGGTGTTGTGGTGTTGACCTTCAGTGTTGTTGTGGTGTTGACCTTCAGTGTTGTTGTGGTGTTGACCTTCAGTGTTGTTGTGATGACCTTCAGTGTTGTTGTGGTGTGGTGGTGTCCTTCAGTGTTGGTATGGTGTTGACCTTCAGTGTTGGTGTGGTGTTGACCTTCAGTGTTGTTGTGGTGTTGACCTTCAGTGTTGGTGTGGTGTTGACCTTCAGTGCTGTTGTGGTGGTGTTGACCTTCAGTGTGGTTGTGGTGTTGACCTTCAGTGGTGTTGACCTTCAATGTGGTTGTCGTGTTGACCTTCAGTGTTGGTGTGGTGTTGACCTTCAGTGTTGTTGTGGTGTTGACCTTCAGTGTTGGTGTGGTGTTGACCTTCAGTGTTGTTGTGGTGGTGTTGACCTTCAGTGTGGTTGTGGTGTTGACCTTCAGTGTGGTTGTGGTGTTGACCTTCAGTGGTGTTGAACTTCAGTGTGGTTGTCGTGTTGACCTTCAGTGTTGGTGTGGTGTTGACCTTCGGTGTTGGTGTGGTGTTGACCTTCAGTGTTGGTGTGGTTTTGACCTTCAGTGCTGTTGTGGTGGTGTTGACCTTCAGTGTGGTTGTGGTGTTGACCTTCAGTGGTGTTGACCTTCAATGTGGTTGTCGTGTTGACCTTCAGTGTTGGTGTGGTGTTGACCTTCAGTGTTGTTGTTGTGTTGACCTTCAGTGTTGTTGTTGTGTTGACCTTCAGTGTTGTTGTTGTGTTGACCTTCAGTGTTGTTGTGGTGTTGTGTTGTCCTTCAGTGTTATTGTGCTGTGTTGACCTTCAGTGTTGTTGTGGTGTTGACCTTCAGTGTTGTTGTGGTGTGGTGTTGACCTTCAGCGTTGTTGTGGTGTTGACCTTCAGTGTTGTTGTGGTGTGGTGTTGACCTTCAGTGTTGTTGTGGTCTGGTGGTGTCCTTCAGTGTTGTTGTGGTGTGGTGTTGACCTTCAGTGTTGTTGTGGTGTGGTGGTGTCCTTTAGTGATGTTGTGGTGTGGTGTTGACCTTCAGTGTTGTTGTGGTGTGGTGTTGACCTCCAGTGTTGTTGTGGTGTGGTGGTGTCCTTCAGTGTTGGTATGGTGTTGACCTTCCGTGTTGTTGTGGTGTTGACTTCAGTGTGGTGTGGTGTTGACCTTCAGTGTTGTTGTTGTGTTGACCTTCAGTGTTGTGTTGTTGTGTTCACCTTCAGTGTTGTGTGGTGTTGTGTTGTCTTCAGTGTTATTGTGCTGTGTTGACCTTCAGTGTTGTTGTGGTGTTGACCTTCAGTGTTGTTGTGGTGTGGTGTTGACCTTCAGTGTTGTTGTGGTGTTGACCTTCATTGTGTTGTGTGTGTGGTGTTGACCTTCAGTGTTGTTGTGGTGTGGTGTTGACCTTCAGTGTTGTTGTGGGTGGTGTTGACCTTCAGTGTTGTTTGGTGTGGTGTTGACCTTCAGTGTTGTTGTGGTGTGGTGTTGACCTTCAGTGTTGTTGTGGTGTGGTGTTGACCTTCAGTGTTGTTGTGGTGTGGTGTTGACCTTCAGTGTTGTTGTGGTGTGGTGTTGACCTTCAGTGTTGTTGTATTGTGGTGTTGACCTTCAGTGTGTTGTGGTGTTGACCTTCAGTGTTGTTGTGTTGATGTCAGGTTGTTGTGTTTACCTTCAGTGTTGTTGTGGTGTGGTGTTGACCTTCAGTGTTGTTGTGGTGTGGTGTTGACCTTCAGTGTTGTGTTGTGGTGTTGACCTTCAGTGTTGTTGACCTTCAGTGTGTTGTGGTTGTTGACCTTCAGTTTTGTTGTGGTGTTGACATTCAGTGGTGTTGTGGTGTTGACCTTCAGTGTTGTTGTGGTGTTGACCTTCAGTGTTGTTGTGGTGTTGATCTTCAGTGTTGTGTGATAACCTTCAGTGTTGTTGTGGTGTGGTGGTGTCCTTCAGTGTTGGTATGGTGTTGACATTCAGTGTTGGTGTGGTGTTGACCTTCAGTGTTGTGTTGTGGTGTTGACCTTCAGTGTTGGTGTGGTGTTGACCTTCAGTGCTGTTGTGTGGTGTTGACCTTCAGTGTGGTTGTGGTGTGACCTTCAGTGGTGTTGACCTTCAATGGTTGTCGTGTTGACCTTCAGTGTTGGTGTGGTGTTGACCTTCAGTGTTGTTGTGGTGTTGACCTTCAGTGTTGGTGTGGTGTTGACCTTCAGTGTTGTTGTGGTGGTGTTGACCTTCAGTGTGGTTGTGGTGTTGACCTTCAGTGGTTGTGGTTGACCTTCATGGTGGTGTTGAACTTCAGTGTGGTTGTCGTGTTGACCTTCAGTGTTGTGTGGTGTTGACCTTCAGTGTTGGTGTGGTGTTGACCTTCAGTGTTGGTGTGGTTTTGACCTTCAGTGCTGTTGTGGTGTTGACCTTCAGTGTGGTTGTGGTGTTGACCTTCAGTGGTGTTGACCTTCAATGTGGTTGTCGTGTTGACCTTCAGTGTTGGTGTGGTGTTGACCTTCAGTGGTGTGGTGTTGACCTTCAGTGTTGGTGTGGTGTTGACCTTCAGTGTTGTTGTGGTGGTGTTGACCTTCAGTGTGGTTGTGGTGTTGACCTTCAGTGTGGTTGTGGTGTTGACCTTCAGTGGTGTTGAACTTCAGTGTGGTTGTCGTGTTGACCTTCAGTGTTGGTGTGGTGTTGACCTTCAGTGTTGGTGTGGTGTTGACCTTCAGTGTTGTTGTGGTGTTGTGTTGACCTTGTTTGTTGTGTTGTGTTGACCTACTGTGTTGTTGTGTTGACCTTCAGTGTGTTGTGGTGTGATGTTGACCTTTCAGGGTTGTTGTGGTGTGGTGTTGACCTTCAGTGTTGTTGTGGTGAGGTGTTGACCTTCAGTGTTGTTGTGGTGTGGTGGTGTCCTTCAGTGTTGTTGTGGTGTGGTGTTGACCTTCAGTGTTGTTGTGGTGTGGTGGTGTCCTTCAGTGATGTTGTGGTGTGGTGTTGACCTTCAGTGTTGTTGTGGTGTGGTGTTGACCTTCAGTGTTGTTGTGTGTGGTGGTGTCCTTCAGTGTTTTTGTAGTGTTGTGTTGACCTTCAGTGTTGTTGTGGTGTTGCCCTTCAGTGTTGTTGTGGTGTTGTCCTTCAGTATTGTTTTGTTGTGGTGTTGACCTTCAGTGTTATTGTGTGTTGTGTGACCTTCAGTGTTGTTGTGGTGTTGTGTTGACCTTCAGTGTTGTTGTGTTGTGGTGTTGACCTTCAATGTTGTTATGTTGTGGTGTTGACCTTCAATATTGTTGTGCTGTGGTATTGACCTTCAGTGTTGTTGTGTTGTGGTGTTGACCTTCAGTGTTGTTGTGTTGTGGTGTTGACCTTCAGTGTTGTTGTGGTGTTGACCTTCAGTGTTGTTGTGGTGTGGTGTTGACCTTCAGTGTTGTTTGTTGTTGACCTTCAGTGTTTTTGTGGTGTTGTTGACCTTCAGTGTTGTTGTGGTGTTGTTGTGACCTTCAGTGTTGTTGTGGTGTTGTGTTGACCTTCAGTGTTGTTGTGGTGTTGTGTTGACCTACAGTGTTGTTGTGGTGTTGTTTTGACCTTCAGTGTTGTTGTGTGTGGTGTTGACCTTCAGTGTTATTGTGGTGTGGTGTTGACCTTCAGTGTGTTGTGGTGTTTGTTGACCTTCAGTGTTGTTGTGGTGTTGTGTTGACCTTCAGTGTTGTTGTGGTGTGGTGTTGACCTTCAGTGTTGTTGTGGTGTGTGTTGACCTTCAGTGTTATTGTGGTGTGGTGTTGACCTTCAGTGTTGTGTGGTTGGTGTTGACCTTCAGTGTTGTTGTGGTGTGGTGTTGACCTTCAGTGTTGTTGTGGTGTGGTGGTGTCCTTCAGTGATGTTTGGTGTGGTGTTGACCTTCAGTGATGTGTGGTGGTGGTGTCCTTCAGTGTTGTTGTGGTGTTGTGTTGACCTTCAGTGTTGTTGTGGTGTTGCCTTCAGTGTTGTTGTTGTGTTGACCTTCAGTGTTGTTGTGGTGTTGTGTTGACCTTCAGTGTTGTTGTGGTGTGGTGGTGTCCTTCAGTGTTTTGTGGTGTTGGTGGTGTCCTTCAGTGTTGTTGTGGTGTTGACCTTCAGTGTTATTGTGTAGTGGTGTTGACATTCAGTGTTTTTGTGTAGTGGTGTTGACCTTCAGTGTTGTTGTGCTGTGGTGTTGACCTTCAGTGTTGTGTTGTGGTGTTGACCTTCAGTGTTGTTGTGGTGTTGTTGACCTTCAGTGTTGTTGTGGTGTTGTGTTGACCTTCAGTGTTGTTGTGGTGTTGTGTTGACCTTCAGTGTTGTTGTGGTGTTGTGTTGACCTACAGTGTTGTTGTGGTGTTGTGTTGACCTTCAGCGTTATTGTGGTGTGGTGTTGACCTTCAGTGTTGTTTGGTGTGGTGTTTGACCTTCAGTGTTGTTGTTGTGTGGTGTTGACCTTCAGTGTTGTTGTGGTCTGGTGGTGTCCTTCGTGATGTTGTGGTGTGGTGTTGACCTTCAGTGTTGTTGTGGTGTGGTGTTGACCTTCAGTGTTGTTGTGGTGTTGTGTTGACCTTCAGTGTTGTTGTGTGTTGCCCTTCAGTGTTGTTGTTGTGTTGACCTTCAGTGTTGTTGTGGTGTTGTGTTGACCTTCAGTGTTGTGTGGTGTTGTGTTGACCTTCAGTGTTGTTGTGTTGTGGTGTTGACCTTCAATGTTGTTATGTTGTGGTGTTGACCTTCAGTGTTGTTGTGGTGTGGTGTTGACCTTCAGTGTTGTTGTGGTGTGTTGTTGTGGTGTGTTGTTGTGGTGTTGACCTTCAGTGTTGTTGTGGTGTGTTGTGGTGTTGACCTTCAGTGTTGTGGTGTTGACCTTCAGTGTTGTTGTGGTGTTGACCTTCAGTGTTGTTGTGGTGATGACCTTCAGTGTTGTTGTGGTGTTGTGTTGACCTTCAGTGTTGTTGTGGTGTGGTGTTGACCATCAGTGTTGTTGTGTTGTTGACCTTCAGTGTTTTTGTGTGTGTTTGTTGACCTTCAGTGTTGTTGTGGTGTTTGTGTTGACCTCAGTGTTGTTGTGGTGTTGTGTTGACCTTCAATGTTGTTGTGGTGTAGTTTTGACCTTCAGTGTTGTTGTGGTGTGGTGGTGTTTCAGTGATGTTGTGGTGTGGTGTTGACCTTCAGTGTTGTTGTGGTGTGGTGTTGCCCTTCGTGTGTTGTGGTGTTGTGTTGACCTTCAGTGTTGTTGTGGTTGCCCTTCATGTTGTTGTTGTGTTGACCTTCAGTGTTGTTGTGGTGTTGTGTGACCTTCAGTGTTGTTGTGTTGTGGGTGTGACCTTCAATGTTATGTTGTGGTGTTGACCTTCAGTGTTGTTGTGGTGTGGTGTGACCTTCAGTGTTGTTGTGGTGTGGTGGTGTCCTTCAGTGTTGTTGTGGTGTTGACCTTCAGTGTTATTGTGGTAGTGGTGTTGACATTCAGTGTTTGTGTAGTGGTGTTGACCTTCAGTGTTGTTGTGCTGTGGTGCTGACTTCAGTGTTGTGTTGTGGTGTTGACCTTCAGTGTTGCTGTGGTGTTGTTGACCTTCAGTGTTGTTGTGGTGATGTGTTGACCTTCAGTGTTGTTGTGGTGTTGTGTTGACCTTCAGTGTTGTTGTGGGTTGTGTTGACCTACAGTGTGTTGGTGTTGTGTTGACCTTCAGTGTTGTTGTGGTGTGGTGTTCCCTTGATTCAGTGTTATTGTGGTGGTGTTGACCTTCAGTGTTGTTGTGGTGTGGTGTTGACCTTCAGTGTTGTTGTGGTGTGGTGTTGACCTTCAGTGTTGTTGTGGTGTGGTGGTGTCCTTCAGTGATGTTGTGGTGTGGTGTTGACCTTCAGTGTTGTTGTGGTGTTGTGTTGACCTTCAGTGTTGTTGTGGTGTTGTGTTGACCTTCAGTGTTGTGTTGGTGTTGCCCTTCAGTGTGTGTTGACCTTCAGTGTTGTTGTGGTGTTGTGTTGACCTTCAGTGTTGTTGTGGTGTTGTGTTGACCTTCAGTGTTGTTGTGGTGTTGTGTTGACCTTCAGTGTTGTTGTGTTGTGTGTTGACCTTCATGTTGGTGTGGTGTTGACCTTCAGGTTGGTGTGGTGGTGTTGACCTTCAGTGTGGTTGTGGTGTTGACCTTCAGTGTTGGTGAGGTGTTCACCTTCAGTGTTGTGTTGACCTTCAGCGTTGGTGTGTGTTGACCTTCAGTGTTGGTGTGGTGGTGTTGACCTTCAGTGTGGTTGTGGTGTGGACCTTCAGGGTTGGTGTGGTGTCACCTTCAGTGTAGTTGTGGTGTTCACCTTCAGTGTTGTTGTTGTGTTGACCTTCAGTGTTGTTGTTGTGTTGACCTTCAGTGTTGTTGTTGTGTTGAACTTCAGTGTTGTGTTGTGTTGACTTCAGTGTTGTTGTGGTGTTGTGTTGTCCTTCAGTGTTATTGTGACTGTGTTGACCTTCAGTGTTGTTGTGGTGTTGACCTTCAGTGTTGTTGTGGTGTGGTGTTGACCTTCAGTGTTGTGTGGTGTTGACCTTCAGTGTTGTGGTGTGTGACCTTCAGTGTTGTTGTGGTGTTGACCTTCAGTGTTGTAGTGGTGTTGACCTTCAGTGTTGTTGTGGTGTGGTGTTGACCTTCAGTGTTGTTGTGGTGGTGTTGACCTTCAGTGTTGTTGTGGTGTGGTGTTGACCTTCAGTGTTGTTGTGGTGTGGTGTTGACCTTCAGTGTTGTTGTGGTGTGGTGTTGACCTTCAGTGTTGTTGTATTGTGGTGTGACCTTCAGTGTTGTTGTGGTGTTGACCTTCAGTGTTGTTGGTGTTGATGTTCAGTGTTGTTGTGGTTTACCTTCAGTGTTGTTGTGGTGTGGTGTTGACCTTCAGTGTTGTTGTGGTGTCGTGTTGACCTTCAGTGTTGTTGTGTTGGTGTTGACCTTCAGTGTTGTTGTGTGTTGTTGACCTTCAGTTTGTTGTGGTGTTGACATTCAGTGTTGTGTGGTGTTGACCTTCAGTGTTGTTGTGGTGTTGACCTTCAGTGTTGTGTGTGTTGACCTTCAGTGTGTTGTGATGACCTTCAGTGTTGTTGTGGTGTGGTGGTGTCCTTCAGTGTTGATATGGTGTTGACCTTCAGTGTTGGTGTGGTGTTGACCTTCAGTGGTTGTGGGTGTTGACCTTCAGTGTTGGTGTGGTTGTTGACCTTCAGTGTGTGTGGTGGTGTTGACCTTCAGTGTGGTTGTGGTGTTGACCTTCAGTGGTGTTGACCTTCGATGTGGTTGTCGTGTTGACCTTCAGTGTTGGTGTGGTGTTGACCTTCAGTGTTGTTGTGGTGTTGACCTTCAGTGGTGGTTGGTGTTGACCTTCAGTGTTGTTGTGGTGGTGTTGACCTCAGTGTGGTTGTGGTGTTGACCTTCAGTGTGTGTTGTGGTGTTGACCTTCAGTGGTGTTGAACTCAGGTGGTTGTGGTTGACCTTCAGTGTTGGTGTGGTGTTGACCTTCAGGGTGTTGGTGTGGTGTTGACCTTCAGTGTTGTTGTGGTGTTGTGTTTACCTTGTGGTGTTGTGGTGTTGTGTTGACCTACTGTGTTGTTGTGTTGACCTTCAGTGTTGTTGTTGTGGTGTGGTGTTGACCTTCAGTGTTGTTGTGGTGTGGTGTTGACCTTCAGTGTTGTTGTGGTGTGGTGTTGACCTTCAGTGTGTTGTGGTCTGGTGGTGTCCTTCAGTGTTGTTGTGGTGTGGTGTTGACCTTCAGTGTTGTTGTGGTGTGGTGGTGTCCTTCAGTGATGTTGTGGTGTGGTGTTGACCTTCAGTGTTGTTGTGGTGTGGTGTTGACCTCCAGTGTTGTTGTGGTGTGGTGGTGTCCTTCAGTGTTGGTATGGTGTTGACCTTCAGTGTTGGTGTGGTGTTGACCTTCAGTGTTGTTGTGGTGTTGACCTTCAGTGTTGGTGTGGTGTTGACCTTCAGTGTTGTTGTTGTGTTGACCTTCAGTGTTGTTGTTGTGTTCACATTCAGTGTTGTTGTGGTGTTGTGTTGTCCTTCAGTGTTATTGTGCTGTGTTGACCTTCAGTGTTGTTGTGGTGTTGACCTTCAGTGTTGTTGTGGTGTGGTGTTGACCTTCAGTGTTGTTGTGGTGTTGACCTTCAGTGTTGTTGTGGTGTGGTGTTGACCTTCAGTGTTGTTTGTGGTGTGGTGTTGACCTTCAGTGTTGCTGTGGTGTGGTGTTGACCTTCAGTGTTGTTGTGGTGTGGTGTTGACCTTCAGTGTTGTTGTGGTTGTGTGTTGACCTTCAGTGTTGTTGTGGTGTGGTGTTGACCTTCATGTTGTTGTGGTGTGGTGTTGACCTTCAGTGTTGTTGTATTGTGGTGTTGACCTTCAGTGTTGTTGTGGTGTTGACCTTCAGTGTTGTTGTGTTGATGTTCAGTGTTGTTGTGTTTACCTTCAGTGTTTTTGTGGTGTGGTGTTGACCTTCAGTGTTGTTGTGGTGTGGTGTTGACCTTCAGTGTTGTTGTGTTGTGGTGTTGACCTTCAGTGTTGTTGACCTTCAGTGTTGTTGTGGTTGTTGACCTTCAGTTTTGTGTTGTGGTGTTGACATTCAGTGGTGTGGGTGTTGACCTTCAGTGTTGTTGTGGTGTTGACCTTCAGTGTTGTTGTGGTGTGGTGTTGACCTTCAGCGTTGTTGTGGTGTTGACCTTCAGTGTTGTTGTGGTGTTGACCTTCAGTGTTGTTGTGGGTGGACCTTCAGTGTTGTTGTGGTGTGGTGTTGACCTTCAATGTGTATGTTGTGGTGTTGACCTTCAATATTGTTGTGCTGTGGTATTGACCTTCGGGTTGTTGTGTTGTGGTGTTGACCTTCAGTGTTGTTGTGTTGTGGTGTTGACCTTCAGTGTTGTTGTGTGTTCAGTGTTGGTTTTGTTTTGACCCATGTTGTCATGTTTTGATTCGTTGTTGTGGTGTTGTTGACCTTCAGTGTTGTTGTGTTGTTGTGTTGACCTTCAGTGTTGTTGTGGTGTTGTGTTGACCTTCAGTGTTGTTGGGGTGTTGTGTTGACCTACAGTGTTGTTGTGGTGTTGTTTTGACCTTCAGTGTTGTGTGTGTGGTGTTGACCTTCAGTGTTATTGTGGTGTGGTGTTGACCTTCAGTGTTGTTGTGGTGTTGTGTTGACCTTCAGTGTTGTTGTGGTGTTGTGTTGACCTTCAGTGTTGTTGTGGTGTGGTGTTGACCTTCAGTGTTGTTGTGGTGTGGTGTTGACCTTCAGTGTTATTGTGGTGTGGTGTTGACCTTCAGTGTTGTTGTGGTGTGGTGTTGACCTTCAATGTTGTTGTGGTGTTGTGTTGACCTTCAATGTTGTTGTGGTGTAGTTTTGACCTTCAGTGTTGTTGTGGTGTGGTGGTGTCCTTCAGTGATGTTGTGGTGTGGTGTTGACCTTCAGTGTTGTTGTGGTGTTGTTGACCTTCAGTGTTGTTGTGGTGTTGTGTTGACCTTCAGTGTTGTTGTGGTGTTGTGTTGACCTTCAATGTTGTTGTGGTGTTGTGTTGACCTTCAATGTTGTTGTGGTGTAGTTTTGACCTTCAGTGTTGTTGTGGTGTGGTGGTGTCCTTCAGTGATGTTGTGGTGTGGTGTTGACCTTCAGTGTTGTTGTGGTGTGGTGTTGCCCTTCAGTGTTGTTGTGGTGTTGTGTTGACCTTCAGTGTTGTTGTGGTGTTGCCCTTCAGTGTTGTTGTTGTGTTGACCTTCAGTGTTGTTGTGGTGTTGTGTTGACCTTCAGTGTTGTTGTGTTGTGGTGTGACCTTCAATGTTATGTTGTGGTGTTGACCTTCAGTGTTGTTGTGGTGTGGTGTTGACCTTCAGTGTTGTTGTGGTGTGGTGGTGTCCTTCAGTGTTGTTGTGGTGTTGACCTTCAGTGTTATTGTGTAGTGGTGTTGACATTCAGTGTTTTTGTGTAGTGGTGTTGACCTTCAGTGTTGTTGTGCTGTGGTGTTGACCTTCAGTGTTGTGTTGTGGTGTTGACCTTCAGTGTTGCTGTGGTGTTGTTGACCTTCAGTGTTGTTGTGGTGATGTGTTGACCTTCAGTGTTGTTGTGGTGTTGTGTTGACCTTCAGTGTTGTTGTGGTGTTGTGTTGACCTACAGTGTTGTTGTGGTGTTGTGTTGACCTTCAGTGTTGTTGTGGTGTGGTGTTGACCTTCAGTGTTATTGTGGTGTGGTGTTGACCTTCAGTGTTGTTGTGGTGTGGTGTTGACCTTCAGTGTTGTTGTGGTGTGGTGTTGACCTTCAGTGTTGTTGTGGTGTGGTGGTGTCCTTCAGTGATGTTGTGGTGTGGTGTTGACCTTCAGTGTTGTTGTGGTGTTGTGTTGACCTTCAGTGTTGTTGTGGTGTTGTGTTGACCTTCAGTGTTGTTGTGGTGTTGCCCTTCAGTGTTGTGTTGACCTTCAGTGTTGTTGTGGTGTTGTGTTGACCTTCAGTGTTGTTGTGGTGTTGTGTTGACCTTCAGTGTTGTTGTGGTGTTGTGTTGACCTTCAGTGTTGTTGTGTTGTGGTGTTGACCTTCAGTGTTGGTGTGGTGTTGACCTTCAGTGTTGGTGTGGTGGTGTTGACCTTCAGTGTGGTTGTGGTGTTGACCTTCAGTGTTGGTGAGGTGTTCACCTTCAGTGTTGTTGTGTTGACCTTCAGCGTTGGTGTGGTGTTGACCTTCAGTGTTGGTGTGGTGGTGTTGACCTTCAGTGTGGTTGTGGTGTGGACCTTCAGGGTTGGTGTGGTGTTCACCTTCAGTGTAGTTGTGGTGTTCACCTTCAGTGTTGTTGTTGTGTTGACCTTCAGTGTTGTTGTTGTGTTGACCTTCAGTGTTGTTGTTGTGTTGAACTTCAGTGTTGTTGTTGTGTTGACCTTCAGTGTTGTTGTGGTGTTGTGTTGTCCTTCAGTGTTATTGTGCTGTGTTGACCTTCAGTGTTGTTGTGGTGTTGACCTTCAGTGTTGTTGTGGTGTGGTGTTGACCTTCAGTGTTGTTGTGGTGTTGACCTTCAGTGTTGTTGTGGTGTTGACCTTCAGTGTTGTTGTGGTGTTGACCTTCAGTGTTGTAGTGGTGTTGACCTTCAGTGTTGTTGTGGTGTGGTGTTGACCTTCAGTGTTGTTGTGGTGTGGTGTTGACCTTCAGTGTTGTTGTGGTGTGGTGTTGACCTTCAGTGTTGTTGTGGTGTGGTGTTGACCTTCAGTGTTGTTGTGGTGTGGTGTTGACCTTCAGTGTTGTTGTATTGTGGTGTTGACCTTCAGTGTTGTTGTGGTGTTGACCTTCAGTGTTGTTGTGTTGATGTTCAGTGTTGTTGTGTTTACCTTCAGTGTTGTTGTGGTGTGGTGTTGACCTTCAGTGTTGTTGTGGTGTCGTGTTGACCTTCAGTGTTGTTGTGTTGTGGTGTTGACCTTCAGTGTTGTTGTGGTGTTGTTGACCTTCAGTTTTGGTGTGGTGTTGACATTCAGTGTTGTTGTGGTGTTGACCTTCAGTGTTGTTGTGGTGTTGACCTTCAGTGTTGTTGTTGTGTTGACCTTCAGTGTTGTTGTGATGACCTTCAGTGTTGTTGTGGTGTGGTGGTGTCCTTCAGTGTTGATATGGTGTTGACCTTCAGTGTTGGTGTGGTGTTGACCTTCAGTGTTGTTGTGGTGTTGACCTTCAGTGTTGGTGTGGTGTTGACCTTCAGTGCTGTTGTGGTGGTGTTGACCTTCAGTGTGGTTGTGGTGTTGACCTTCAGTGGTGTTGACCTTCAATGTGGTTGTCGTGTTGACCTTCAGTGTTGGTGTGGTGTTGACCTTCAGTGTTGTTGTGGTGTTGACCTTCAGTGTTGGTGTGGTGTTGACCTTCAGTGTTGTTGTGGTGGTGTTGACCTTCAGTGTGGTTGTGGTGTTGACCTTCAGTGTGGTTGTGGTGTTGACCTTCAGTGGTGTTGAACTTCAGTGTGGTTGTCGTGTTGACCTTCAGTGTTGGTGTGGTGTTGACCTTCAGTGTTGGTGTGGTGTTGACCTTCAGTGTTGTTGTGGTGTTGTGTTTACCTTGTGGTGTTGTGGTGTTGTGTTGACCTACTGTGTTGTTGTGTTGACCTTCAGTGTTGTTGTGGTGTGGTGTTGACCTTCAGTGTTGTTGTGGTGTGGTGTTGACCTTCAGTGTTGTTGTGGTGTGGTGTTGACCTTCAGTGTTGTTGTGGTCTGGTGGTGTCCTTCAGTGTTGTTGTGGTGTGGTGTTGACCTTCAGTGTTGTTGTGGTGTGGTGGTGTCCTTCAGTGATGTTGTGGTGTGGTGTTGACCTTCAGTGTTGTTGTGGTGTGGTGTTGACCTCCAGTGTTGTTGTGGTGTGGTGGTGTCCTTCAGTGTTGGTATGGTGTTGACCTTCAGTGTTGGTGTGGTGTTGACCTTCAGTGTTGTTGTGGTGTTGACCTTCAGTGTTGGTGTGGTGTTGACCTTCAGTGTTGTTGTTGTGTTGACCTTCAGTGTTGTTGTTGTGTTCACATTCAGTGTTGTTGTGGTGTTTGTTTGTCCTTCAGTGTTATTGTGCTGTGTTGACCTTCAGTGTTGTTGTGGTGTTGACCTTCAGTGTTGTTGTGGTGTGGTGTTGACCTTCAGTGTTGTTGTGGTGTTGACCTTCAGTGTTGTTGTGGTGTGGTGTTGACCTTCAGTGTTGTTGTGGTGTGGTGTTGACCTTCAGTGTTGCTGTGGTGTGGTGTTGACCTTCAGTGTTGTTGTGGTGTGGTGTTGACCTTCAGTGTTGTTGTGGTGTGGTGTTGACCTTCAGTGTTGTTGTGGTGTGGTGTTGACCTTCAATGTTGTTGTGGTGTGGTGTTGACCTTCAGTGTTGTTGTATTGTGGTGTTGACCTTCAGTGTTGTTGTGGTGTTGACCTTCAGTGTTGTTGTGTTGATGTTCAGTGTTGTTGTGTTTACCTTCAGTGTTTTTGTGGTGTGGTGTTGACCTTCAGTGTTGTTGTGGTGTGGTGTTGACCTTCAGTGTTGTTGTGTTGTGGTGTTGACCTTCAGTGTTGTTGACCTTCAGTGTTGTTGTGGTTGTTGACCTTCAGTTTTGTTGTGGTGTTGACATTCAGTGGTGTTGTGGTGTTGACCTTCAGTGTTGTTGTGGTGTTGACCTTCAGTGTTGTTGTGGTGTGGTGTTGACCTTCAGCGTTGTTGTGGTGTTGACCTTCAGTGTTGTTGTGGTGTTGACCTTCAGTGTTGTTGTGGTGTTGACCTTCAGTGTTGTTGTGGTGTGGTGTTGACCTTCAATGTTGTTATGTTGTGGTGTTGACCTTCAATATTGTTGTGCTGTGGTATTGACCTTCGGTGTTGTTGTGTTGTGGTGTTGACCTTCAGTGTTGTTGTGTTGTGGTGTTGACCTTCAGTGTTGTTGTGGTGTTGACCTTCAGTGTTGTTGTGGTGTGGTGTTGACCTTCAGTGTTGTTGTGTTGTTGACCTCAGTGTTTTTGTGGTGTTGTTGACCTTCAGTGTTGTTGTGGTGTTGTGTTGACCTTCAGTGTTGTTGTGGTGTTGTGTTGACCTTCAGTGTTGTTGGGGTGTTGTGTTGACCTACAGTGTTGTTGTGGTGTTGTTTTGACCTTCAGTGTTGTTGTGGTGTGGTGTTGACCTTCAGTGTTATTGTGGTGTGGTGTTGACCTTCAGTGTTGTTGTGGTGTTGTGTTGACCTTCAGTGTTGTTGTGGTGTTGTGTTGACCTTCAGTGTTGTTGTGGTGTGGTGTTGACCTTCAGTGTTGTTGTGGTGTGGTGTTGACCTTCAGTGTTATTGTGGTGTGGTGTTGACCTTCAGTGTTGTTGTGGTGTGGTGTTGACCTTCAGTGTTGTTGTGGTGTGGTGTTGACCTTCAGTGTTGTTGTGGTGTGGTGGTGTCCTTCAGTGATGTTGTGGTGTGGTGTTGACCTTCAGTGATGTTGTGGTGTGGTGGTGTCCTTCAGTGTTGTTGTGGTGTTGTGTTGACCTTCAGTGTTGTTGTGGTGTTGCCCTTCAGTGTTGTTGTTGTGTTGACCTTCAGTGTTGTTGTGGTGTTGTGTTGACCTTCAGTGTTGTTGTGGTGTGGTGGTGTCCTTCAGTGTTGTTGTGGTGTGGTGGTGTCCTTCAGTGTTGTTGAGGTGTTGACCTTCAGTGTTATTGAGTAGTGGTGTTGACATTCAGTGTTTTTGTGTAGTGGTGTTGACCTTCAGTGTTGATGTGCTGTGGTGTTGACCTTCAGTGTTGTGTTGTGGTGTTGACCTTCAGTGTTGTTGTGGTGTTGTTGACCTTCAGTGTTGTTGTGGTGTTGTGTTGACCTTCAGTGTTGTTGTGGTGTTGTGTTGACCTTCAGTGTTGTTGTGGTGTTGTGTTGACCTACAGTGTTGTTGTGGTGTTGTGTTGACCTTCAGCGTTATTGTGGTGTGGTGTTGACCTTCAGTGTTGTTGTGGTGTGGTGTTGACCTTCAGTGTTGTTGTTGTGTGGTGTTGACCTTCAGTGTTGTTGTGGTGTGGTGGTGTCCTTCAGTGATGTTGTGGTGTGGTGTTGACCTTCAGTGTTGTTGTGGTGTGGTGTTGACCTTCAGTGTTGTTGTGGTGTTGTGTTGACCTTCAGTGTTGTTGTGGTGTTGCCCTTCAGTGTTGTTGTTGTGTTGACCTTCAGTGTTGTTGTGGTGTTGTGTTGACCTTCAGTGTTGTTGTGGTGTTGTGTTGACCTTCAGTGTTGTTGTGTTGTGGTGTTGACCTTCATGTTGTTATGTTGTGGTGTTGACCTTCAGTGTTGTTGTGGTGTGGTGTTGACCTTCAGTGTTGTTGTGGTGTGTTGTTGTGGTGTGTTGTTGTGGTGTTGACCTTCAGTGTTGTTGTGGTGTGTTGTGGTGTTGACCTTCAGTGTTGTGGTGTTGACCTTCAGTGTTGTTGTGGTGTTGACCTTCAGTGTTGTTGTGGTGATGACCTTCAGTGTTGTTGTGGTGTTGTGTTGACCTTCAGTGTTGTTGTGGTGTGGTGTTGACCATCAGTGTTGTTGTGTTTTGACCTTCAGTGTTTTTGTGGTGTTGTTGACCTTCAGTGTTGTTGTGGTGTTGTGTTGACCTTCAGTGTTGTTGTGGTGTTGTGTTGACCTTCAGTGTTGTTGTGGTGTAGTTTTGACCTTCAGTGTTGTTGTGGTGTGGTGGTGTCCTTCAGTGATGTTGTGGTGTGGTGTTGACCTTCAGTGTTGTTGTGGTGTGGTGTTGCCCTTCAGTGTTGTTGTGGTGTTGTGTTGACCTTCAGTGTTGTTGTGGTGTTGCCCTTCAGTGTTGTTGTTGAGTTGACCTTCAGTGTTGTTGTGGTGTTGTGTTGACCTTCAGTGTTGTTGTGTTGTGGTGTGACCTTCAATGTTATGTTGTGGTGTTGACCTTCATGTTTGTTGTGGTGTGGTGTTGACCTTCAGTGTTGTTGTGGTGTGGTGGTGTCCTTCAGTGTTGTTGTGGTGTTGACCTTCAGTGTTATTGTGTAGTGGTGTTGACATTCAGTGTTTTTGTGTAGTGGTGTTGACCTTCAGTGTTGTTGTGCTGTGGTGTTGACCTTCAGTGTTGTGTTGTGGTGTTGACCTTCAGTGTTGCTGTGGTGTTGTTGACCTTCAGTGTTGTTGTGGTGTTGTGTTGACCTTCAGTGTTGTTGTGGTGTTGTGTTGACCTTCAGTGTTGTTGTGGTGTTGTGTTGACCTACAGTGTTGTTGTGGTGTTGTGTTGACCTTCAGTGTTGTTGTGGTGTGGTGTTGACCTTCAGTGTTATTGTGGTGTGGTGTTGACCTTCAGTGTTGTTGTGGTGTGGTGTTGACCTTCAGTGTTGTTGTGGTGTGGTGTTGACCTTCAGTGTTGTTGTGGTGTGGTGGTGTCCTTCAGTGATGTTGTGGTGTGGTGTTGACCTTCAGTGATGTTGTGGTGTTGTGTTGACCTTCAGTGTTGTTGTGGTGTTGTGTTGACCTTCAGTGTTGTTGTGGTGTTGCCCTTCAGTGTTGTTGTGTTGACCTTCAGTGTTGTTGTGGTGTTGCCCTTCAGTGTTGTTGTGTTGACCTTCAGTGTTGTTGTGTTGTGGTGTTGACCTTCAGTGTTGGTGTGGTGTTGACCTTCAGTGTTGGTGTGGTGGTGTTGACCTTCAGTGTGGTTGTGGTGTTGACCTTCAGTGTTGGTGAGGTGTTCACCTTCAGTGTTGTTGTGTTGACCTTCACGTTGGTGTGGTGTTGACCTTCAGTGTTGGTGTGGTGGTGTTTGACCTTCAGTGTGGTTGTGGTGTGGACCTTCAGGGTTGGTGTGGTGTTCACCTTCAGTGTTGTTGTGGTGTTCACCTTCAGTGTTGTGTTGTGTTGACCTTCAGTGTTGTTGTTGTGTTGACCTTCAGTTGTTGTTGTTGTGTTGACCTTCAGTGTTGTTGTGGTGTTGTGTTGTCCTTCAGTGTTATTGTGCTGTGTTGACCTTCAGTGTTGTTGTGGTGTTGACCTTCAGTATTGTTGTGGTGTGGTGTTGACCTTCAGTGTTTTGTGGTGTTGACCTTCAGTGTTGTTGTGGTGTTGACCTCAGTGTTGTTGTGGTGTTGACCTCAGTGTTGTTGTGGTGTGGTGTTGACCTTCAGTGTTGTTGTGGTGTGGTGGTGTCCTTCAGTGATGTTGTGGTGTGGTGTTGACCTTCAGTGATGTTGTGGTGTGGTGGTGTCCTTCAGTGTTGTTGTGGTGTTGTGTTGACCTTCAGTGTTGTTGTGGTGTTGCCCTTCAGTGTTGTTGTTGTGTTGACCTTCAGTGTTGTTGTGGTGTTGTGTTGACCTTCAGTGTTGTTGTGGTGTGGTGGTGTCCTTCAGTGTTGTTGTGGTGTGGTGGTGTCCTTCAGTGTTGTTGAGGTGTTGACCTTCAGTGTTATTGAGTAGTGGTTGTTGACATTCAGTGTTTTTGTGTAGTGGTGTTGACCTTCAGTGTTGATGTGCTGTGGTGTTGACCTTCAGTGTTGTGTTGTGGTGTTGACCTTCAGTGTTGTTGTGGTGTTGTTGACCTTCAGTGTTGTTGTGGTGTTGTGTTGACCTTCAGTGTTGTTGTGGTGTTGTGTTGACCTTCAGTGTTGTTGTGGTGTTGTGTTGACCTACAGTGTTGTTGTGGTGTTGTGTTGACCTTCAGCGTTATTGTGGTGTGGTGTTGACCTTCAGTGTTGTTGTGGTGTGGTGTTGACCTTCAGTGTTGTTGTTGTGTGGTGTTGACCTTCAGTGTTGTTGTGGTGTGGTGGTGTCCTTCAGTGATGTTGTGGTGTGGTGTTGACCTTCAGTGTTGTTGTGGTGTGGTGTGACCTTCAGTGTTGTTGTGGTGTTGTGTTGACCTTCAGTGTTGTTGTGGTGTTGCCCTTCAGTGTTGTTGTTGTGTTGACCTTCAGTGTTGTTGTGGTGTTGTGTTGACCTTCAGTGTTGTTGTGGTGTTGTGTTGACCTTCAGTGTTGTTGTGTTGTGGTGTTGACCTTCAATGTTGTTATGTTGTGGTGTTGACCTTCAGTGTTGTTGTGGTGTGGTGTTGACCTTCAGTGTTGTTGTGGTGTGTTGTTGTGGTGTGTTGTTGTGGTGTTGACCTTCAGTGTTGTTGTGGTGTGTTGTGGTGTTGACCTTCAGTGTTGTGGTGTTGACCTTCAGTGTTGTTGTGGTGTTGACCTTCAGTGTTGTTGTGGTGATGACCTTCAGTGTTGTTGTGGTGTTTGTGTTGACCTTCAGTGTTGTTGTGGTGGTGTTGACCATCAGTGTTGTTGTGTTGTTGACCTTCAGTGTTTTTGTGGTGTTGTTGACCTTCAGTGTTGTTGTGGTGTTGTGTTGACCTTCAGTGTTGTTGTGGTGTTGTGTGACCTTCAGTGTTGTTGTGGTTGTAGTTTGACCTTCAGTGTTTGTGTGGTGTGGTGGTGTCCTTCAGTGATGTTGTGGTGTGGTGTTGACCTTCAGTGTTGTTGTGGTGTGGTGTTGCCCTAGTGTTGTTGTGGTGTTGTGTTGACCTTCAGTGTTGTTGTGGTGTTGCCCTTCAGTGTTGTTGTTGAGTTGACCTTCAGTGTTGTTGTGGTGTTGTGTTGACCTTCAGTGTTGTTGTGTTGTGGTGTGACCTTCAATGTTATGTTGTGGTGTTGACCTTCAGTGTTGTTGTGGTGTGGTGTTGACCTTCAGTGTTGTTGTGGTGTGGTGGTGTCCTTCAGTGTTGTTGTGGTGTTGACCTTCAGTGTTATTGTGTAGTGGTGTTGACATTCAGTGTTTTTGTGTAGTGGTGTTGACCTTCAGTGTTGTTGTGCTGTGGTGTTGACCTTCAGTGTTGTGTTGTGGTGTTGACCTTCAGTGTTGCTGTGGTGTTGTTGACCTTCAGTGTTGTTGTGGTGTTGTGTTGACCTTCAGTGTTGTTGTGGTGTTGTGTTGACCTTCAGTGTTGTTGTGGTGTTGTGTTGACCTACAGTGTTGTTGTGGTGTTGTGTTGACCTTCAGTGTTGTTGTGGTGTGGTGTTGACCTTCAGTGTTTATGTGTGTGGTGTTGACCTCAGTGTTGTTGTGGTGTGGTGTTGACCTTCAGTGTTGTTGTGGTGTGGTGTTGACCTTCAGTGTTGTTGTGGTGTGGTGTTGACCTTCAGTGTTATTGTGGTGTGGTGTTGACCTTCAGTGTTGTTGTGGTGTGGTGTTGACCTTCAGTGTTGTTGTGGTGTTGTGTTGACCTTCAGTGTTGTTGTGGTGTTGCCCTTCAGTGTTGTTGTGTTGACCTTCAGTGTTGTTGTGGTGTTGCCCTTCAGTGTTGTTGTGTTGACCTTCAGTGTTGTTGTGTTGTGGTGTTGACCTTCAGTGTTGGTGTGGTGTTGACCTTCAGTGTTGGTGTGGTGGTGTTGACCTTCAGTGTGGTTGTGGTGTTGACCTTCAGTGTTGGTGAGGTGTTCACCTTCAGTGTTGTTGTGTTGACCTTCAGCGTTGGTGTGGTGTTGACCTTCAGTGTTGGTGTGGTGGTGTTGACCTTCAGTGGTGTGTGTGGACCTTCAGGGTTGGTGTGGTGTTCACCTTCAGTGTTGTTGTGGTGTTCACCTTCAGTGTTGTTGTTGTGTTGACCTTCAGTGTTGTTGTTGTGTTGACCTTCAGTGTTGTTGTTGTGTTGACCTTCAGTGTTGTTGTGGTGTTGTGTTGTCCTTCAGTGTTATTGTGCTGTGTTGACCTTCAGTGTTGTTGTGGTGTTGACCTTCAGTATTGTTGTGGTGTGGTGTTGACCTTCAGTGTTGTTGTGGTGTTGACCTTCAGTGTTGTTGTGGTGTTGACCTTCAGTGTTGTTGTGGTGTTGACCTTCAGTGTTGTTGTGGTGTGGTGTTGACCTTCAGTGTTGTTGTGGTGTGGTGTTGACCTTCAGTGTTGTTGTGGTGTGGTGTTGACCTTCAGTGTTGTTGTGGTGTGGTGTCGACCTTCAGTATTGTTGTGGTGTGGTGTTGACCTTCAGTGTTGTTGTATTGTGGTGTTGACCTTCAGTGTTGTTGTGGTGTTGACCTTCAGTGTTGTTGTGTTGATGTTCAGTGTTGTTGTGTTTACCTTCAGTGTTGTTGTGGTGTGGTGTTGACCTTCAGTGTTGTTGTGGTGTTGTTGACCTTCAGTTTTGTTGTGGTGTTGACCTTCAGTGTTGTTGTGGTGTTGTTGACCTTCAGTTTTGTTGTGGTGTTGACATTCAGTGTTTTTGTGGTGTTGACCTTCAGTGTTGTTGTGGTGTTGACCTTCAGTGTTGTTGTGGTGTTGACCTTCAGTGTTGTTGTGATGACCTTCAGTGTTGTTGTGGTGTGGTGGTGTCCTTCAGTGTTGGTATGGTGTTGACCTTCAGTGTTGGTGTGGTGTTGACCTTCAGTGTTGTTGTGGTGTTGACCTTCAGTGTTGGTGTGGTGTTGACCTTCAGTGCTGTTGTGGTGGTGTTGACCTTCAGTGTGGTTGTGGTGTTGACCTTCAGTGGTGTTGACCTTCAATGTGGTTGTCGTGTTGACCTTCAGTGTTGGTGTGGTGTTGACCTTCAGTGTTGTTGTGGTGTGGACCTTCAGTGTTGGTGTGGTGTTGACCTTCAGTGTTGTTGTGGTGGTGTTGACCTTCAGTGTGGTTGTGGTGTTGACCTTCAGTGGTGTTGAACTTCAGTGTGGTTGTCGTGTTGACCTTCAGTGTTGGTGTGGTGTTGACCTTCAGTGTTGGTGAGGTGTTGACCTTCAGTGTTGTTGTGGTGTTGTGTTTACCTTGTGTTGTTGTGGTGTTGTGTTGACCTACTGTGTTGTTGTGTTGACCTTCAGTGTTGTTGTGGTGTGGTGTTGACCTTCAGTGTTGTTGTGGTGTGGTGTTGACCTTCAGTGTTGTTGTGGTGTGGTGTTGACCTTCAGTGTTGTTGTGGTCTGGTGGTGTCCTTCAGTGTTGTTGTGGTGTGGTGTTGACCTTCAGTGTTGTTGTGGTGTGGTGGTGTCCTTCAGTGATGTTGTGGTGTGGTGTGACCTTCAGTGTTGTTGTGGTGTGGTGTTGACCTCCAGTGTTGTTGTGGTGTGGTGTGTCCTTCAGTGTTGGTATGGTGTTGACCTTCAGTGTTGGTGTGGTGTTGACCTTCAGTGTTGTTGTGGTGTTGACCTTCAGTGTTGGTGTGGTGTTGACCTTCAGTGTTGTTGTTGTGTTGACCTTCAGTGTTGTTGTTGTGTTCACCTTCAGTGTTGTTGTGGTGTTGTGTTGTCCTTCAGTGTTATTGTGCTGTGTTGACCTTCAGTGTTGTTGTGGTGTTGACCTTCAGTGTTGTTGTGGTGTGGTGTTGACCTTCAGTGTTGTTGTGGTGTTGACCTTCATGTTGTTGTGGTGTGGTGTTGACCTTCAGTGTTGTTGTGGTGTGGTGTTGACCTTCAGTGTTACTGTGTGTGGTGTTGACCTTCAGTGTTGTTGTGGTGTGGTGTTGACCTTCAGTGTTGTTGTGGTGTGGTGTTGACCTTCAGTGTTGTTGTGGTGTGTGTTGACCTTCAATGTTGTTGTGGTGTGGTGTTGACCTTCAGTGTGTTGTATTGTGTGTTGACCTTCAGTGTTGTTGTGGTGTTGACCTTCAGTGTTGTTGTGTTGATGTTCAGTGTTGTTGTGTTTACCTTCAGTGTTGTTGTGGTGTGGTGTTGACCTTCAGTGTTGTTGTGGTGTGGTGTTGACCTTCAGTGTTGTTGTGTTTGTGGTGTTGACCTTCAGTGTTGTTGACCTTCAGTGTTGTTTGGTTGTTGACCTTCAGTTTTGTTGTGGTGTTGACATTCAGTGGTGTTGTGGTGTTGACCTTCAGTGTTGTTGTGGTGTTGACCTTCAGTGTTGTTGTGGTGTTGACCTTCAGTGTTGTTGTGATGACCTTCAGTGTTGTTGTGGTGTGGTGGTGTCCTTCAGTGTTGGTATGGTGTTGACCTTCAGTGTTGGTGTGGTGTTGACCTTCAGTGTTGTTGTGGGTGTTGACCTTCAGTGTTGGTGTGGTGTTGACCTTCAGTGCTGCTGTGGTGGTGTTGACCTTCAGTGTGGTTGTGGTGTTGACCTTCAGTGGTGTTGACCTTCAATGTGGTTGTCGTGTTGACCTTCAGTGTTGGTGTGGTGTTGACCTTCAGTGTTGTTGTGGTGTTGACCTTCAGTGTTGGTGTGGTGTTGACCTTCAGTGTTGTTGTGGTGGTGTTGACCTTCAGTGTGGTTGTGGTGTTGACCTTCAGTGTGGTTGTGGTGTTGACCTTCAGTGGTTGAACTTCAGTGTGGTTGTCGTGTTGACCTTCAGTGTTGGTGTGGTGTTGACCTTCGGTGTTGGTGTGGTGCTGACCTTCAGTGTTGGTGTGGTTTTGACCTTCAGTGCTGTTGTGGTGGTGTTGACCTTCAGTGTGGTTGTGGTGTTGACCTTCAGTGGTGTTGACCTTCAATGTGGTTGTCGTGTTGACCTTCAATGTTGGTGTGGTGTTCACCTTCAGTGTTGTTGTTGTGTTGACCTTCAGTGTTGTTGTTGTGTTGACCTTCAGTGTTGTTGTGGTGTTGTGTTGTCCTTCAGTGTTATTGTGCTGTGTTGACCTTCAGTGTTGTTGTGGTGTTGACCTTCAGTGTTGTTGTGGTGTGTTGACCTTCAGTGTTGTTGTGGTGTTGACCTTCAGTGTTGTTGTGGTGTTGACCTTCAGTGTTGTTGTGGTGTTGACCTTCAGTGTTGTTGTGGTGTGGTGTTGACCTTCAGTGTTTGTTGTGTGTGGTGTTGACCTTCAGTGTTGTTGTGTGTGGTGTTGACCTTCAGTGTTGTTGTGGTGTGTGTTGACCTTCAGTGTTTTGTATTGTGGTGTTGACCTTCAGTGTTGTTGTGGTGTTGACCTTCAGTGTTGTTGTGTTGATGTTCAGTGTTGTTGTGTTTACCTTCAGTGTTGTTGTGGTGTGGTGTTGACCTTCAGTGTTGTTGTGGTGTGGTGTTGACCTTCAGTGTTGTTGGTTTGGTGTTGACCTCAGTGTTGTTGTGGTGTTGTTGACCTTCAGTTTTGTTGTGGTGTTGACATTCAGTGTTTTGTGGTGTTGACCTTCAGTGTTGTTGTGGTGTTGACCTTCAGTGTTGTTGTGGTGTTGACCTTCAGTGTTGTTGTGATGACCTTCAGTGTTGTGTTGTGGTGTGGTGTGTCCTTCAGTGTTGGTATGGTGTTGACCTTCATGTTGGTGTGGTGTTGACCTTCAGTGTTGTTGTGGTGTTGACCTTCAGTGTTGGTGTGGTGTTGACCTTCAGTGCTGTTGTGGTGGTGTTGACCTTCAGTGTGGTTGTGGTGTTGACCTTCAGTGGTGTTGACCTTCAATGTGGTTGTCGTGTTGACCTTCAGTGTTGGTGTGGTGTTGACCTTCAGTGTTGTTGTGGTGTTGACCTTCAGTGTTGGTGTGGTGTTGACCTTCAGTGTTGTTGTGGTGGTGTTGACCTTCAGTGTGGTTGTGGTGTTGACCTTCAGTGTGGTTGTGGTGTTGACCTTCAGTGGTGTTGAACTTCAGTGTGGTTGTCGTGTTGACCTTCAGTGTTGGTGTGGTGTTGACCTTCAGTGTTGGTGTGGTGTTGACCTTCAGTGTTGTTGTGGTGTTGTGTTTACCTTGTGTTGTTGTGGTGTTGTGTTGACCTACTGTGTTGTTGTGTTGACCTTCAGTGTTGTTGTGGTGTGGTGTTGACCTTCAGTGTTGTTGTGGTGTGGTGTTGACCTTCAGTGTTGTTGTGGTGTGGTGTTGACCTTCAGTGTTGTTGTGTTGTGGTGTTGACCTTCAGTGTTGTTGACCTTCAGTGTTGTTGTGGTTGTTGACCTTCAGTGTTGTTGTGGTGTGGTGTTGACCTTCAGTGTTGTTGTGTTGTGGTGTTGACCTTCAGTGTTGTTGACCTTCAGTGTTGTTGTGGTTGTTGACCTTCAGTGTTGGTGTGGTGTTGACCTTCAGTGTTGTTGTGGTGTTGACCTTCAGTGTTGGTGTGGTGTTGACCTTCAGTGCTGCTGTGGTGGTGTTGACCTTCAGTGTGGTTGTGGTGTTGACCTTCAGTGGTGTTGACCTTCAATGTGGTTGTCGTGTTGACCTTCAGTGTTGGTGTGGTGTTGACCTTCAGTGTTGTTGTGGTGTTGACCTTCAGTGTTGGTGTGGTGTTGACCTTCAGTGTTGTTGTGGTGGTGTTGACCTTCAGTGTGGTTGTGGTGTTGACCTTCAGTGTGGTTGTGGTGTTGACCTTCAGTGGTGTTGAACTTCAGTGTGGTTGTCGTGTTGACCTTCAGTGTTGGTGTGGTGTTGACCTTCGGTGTTGGTGTGGTGCTGACCTTCAGTGTTGGTGTGGTTTTGACCTTCAGTGCTGTTGTGGTGGTGTTGACCTTCAGTGTGGTTGTGGTGTTGACCTTCAGTGGTGTTGACCTTCAATGTGGTTGTCGTGTTGACCTTCAATGTTGGTGTGGTGTTCACCTTCAGTGTTGTTGTTGTGTTGACCTTCAGTGTTGTTGTTGTGTTGACCTTCAGTGTTGTTGTGGTGTTGTGTTGTCCTTCAGTGTTATTGTGCTGTGTTGACCTTCAGTGTTGTTGTGGTGTTGACCTTCAGTGTTGTTGTGGTGTGGTGTTGACCTTCAGTGTTGTTGTGGTGTTGACCTTCAGTGTTGTTGTGGTGTTGACCTTCAGTGTTGTTGTGGTGTTGACCTTCAGTGTTGTTGTGGTGTGGTGTTGACCTTCAGTGTTGTTGTGGTGTGGTGTTGACCTTCAGTGTTGTTGTGGTGTGATGTTGACCTTCAGTGTTGTTGTGGTGTGGTGTTGACCTTCAGTGTTGTTGTATTGTGGTGTTGACCTTCAGTGTTGTTGTGGTGTTGACCTTCATTGTTGTTGTGTTGATGTTCAGTGTTGTTGTGTTTTACCTTCAGTGTTGTTGTGGCTGTGGTGTTGACCTTCAGTGTTTGTTGTGGTGTGGTGTTGACCTTCAGTGTTGTTGTGTTGTGGTGTTGACCTTCAGTGTGTTGACCTTCAGTGTTGTTGTGGTTGTTTTGACCTTCAGTTTTGTTGTGGTGTTGACATTCAGTGGTGTTGTGGTGTTGACCTTCAGTGTTGTTGTGGTGTTGACCTTCAGTGTTGTTGTGGTGTTGACCTTCAGTGTTGTTGTGATGACCTTCAGTGTTGTTGTGGTGTGGTGGTGTCCTTCAGTGTTGGTATGGTGTTGACCTTCAGTGTTGGTGTGGTGTTGACCTTCAGTGTTGTTGTGGTGTTGACCTTCAGTGTTGGTGTGGTGTTGACCTTCAGTGCTGTTGTGGTGGTGTTGACCTTCAGTGTGGTTGTGGTGTTGACCTTCAGTGGTGTTGACCTTCAATGTGGTTTCGTGTTGACCTTCAGTGTTGGTGTGGTGTTGACCTTCAGTGTTGTTGTGGTGTTGACCTTCAGTGTTGGTGTGGTGTTGACCTTCAGTGTTGTTGTGGTGTGTTGACCTTCAGTGTGGTTGTGGTGTTGACCTTCAGTGTGGTTGTGGTGTTGACCTTCAGTGGTGTTGAACTTCAGTGTGGTTGTCGTGTTGACCTTCAGTGTTGGTGTGGTGTTGACCTTCAGTGTTGTGTGGTGTTGACCTTCATGTTGTTGTGTGTTTGTGTTTACCTTGTGTTGTTGTGGTGTTGTGTTGACCTACTGTGTTGTTGTGTTGACCTTCAGTGTTGTTGTGGTGTGGTGTGACCTTCAGTGTTGTTGTGGTGTGGTGTTGACCTTCAGTGTTGTTGTGGTGTGGTGTTGACCTTCAGTGTTGTTTGTGTTGTGGTGTTGACCTTCAGTGTGTTTGAACTTCAGTGTTGTTGTGGTTGTTGACCCTTCAGTTTTGTTGTCGGTGTTAACCCATTCAGGTGGGTTGTGGTGTTGACCTTCAGTGTTGTTGTGGTGTTGACCTTCAGTGTTGTTGTGGTGTTGACCTTCAGTGTTGTTGTGATGACCTTCAGTGTTGTTGTGGTGTGGTGGTGTCCTTCAGTGTTTGGTATAGGTGTTGACCGTCATGTTGAAGGTGTGGTGTTGACCTTTCAGTAGTGGTTGTGGTGTGGACCTTCAGTGTTGGTGTGGTGTTGACCTTCAGTGCTTTTGTGGTGGTGTGGACCCTTCAGTGTGGTTGTGGTGTTGACCTTCAGTGGTGTTGACCTTCAATGTGGTTGTCGTGGTGACCTTCAGTGTTGGTGTGGTGTTGACCTTCAGTGTTGTTGTGGTGTTGACCTTCAGTGTTGGTGTGGTGTTGACTTCAGTGTTGTTGTGGTGGTGTTGACCTTCAGTGTGGTTGTGGTGTTGACCTTCAGTGTGGTGTGGTGTTGACCTTCAGTTGGTGTTGAACTTCAGTGTGTTGTCGTGTGACCTTCAGTGTGGTGTGGTGTTGACCTTCAGTGTTGGTGTGGTGTTGACCTTCAGTGTTGGTGTGGTTTTGACCTTCAGTGCTGTTGTGGTGGTGTTGACCTTCAGTGTTGGTTGTGGTTTGACCTTCAGTGGTGTTGACCTTCAATGTTGGTTGTTCGTGTTGACTTCAGTGTTGGTGTGGTGTTTGACCTTCAGTGTTGTTGTGGTGTTGACCTTCAGTGTTGTGTGGTGTTGACCTCAGTGTTGTTGTGGTGGTGTTGACCTTCAGTGTGGTTGTGGTGGTGTTAGACCTTCAGTGTGGTTGTGGTGTTGACCTTCAGTGTGGTTGTGGTGTTGACCTTCAGTGGGTGTTGAACTTCAGTGTGGTTGTCGTGTTGACCTTCAGTGTTGGTGTGGTGTTGACCTTCAGTGTTGGTGTGGTGTTGACCTTCAGTGTTGTTGTGGTGTGTGTTTGACCTTCAGTGTTGTTGTGGTGTTGTGTTGTACCTTACAGTGTTTGTGCTGTGTTGACCTTCAGTGTTGTTGTGGTGTGGTGTTGACCTTCAGTGGTGGTTGTGGTGTGGTTGTTGAAGACCTTAAGTGTTGTTGTGGTGTTGACCTCAGTGTTGTTTGTGGTGTTGACCTTCAGTGTTGTTGTGTGGTGGTGTACCTTCAGTGTTGTTGTGGTGGTGGTGTTGACCTTCAGTGTTGTTGTGGTGTGGTGGTGTACCTTCAGTGTTGTTGGTGGTGTGATGTTGACCTTCAGTGTTGTTATGGGTGTGGTGTTGACCTTCAGTGTTGTTGTAGGTGTGGTGGTGGTCACTTCAGTGTTGTTTTTGTGGTGTTGTCCTTCAGTATTGTTTGTTGTGTGTTGACCTTCAGTGTTGTTGTGGTGTTGACCTTCAGTGTTGTTGTGGTGTGTGTTGACCTTCAGTGTTGTTGTGTGTGGTGTTGACCTTCATGTTGTTGTGGTGTGGTGTTGACCTTCAGTGTTGTTGTGGTGTGGTGTTGACCTTCAGTGTTGTTGTGTTGTGGTGTTGACCTTCAGTGTTGTTGTGTTGTGGTGTTGACCTTCAGTTTTGTTGTGGTGTTGACCTTCAGTGTTGTTGTGGTGTTGACCTTCAGTGTTGTTGTGGTGTTGACCTTCAGTGTTGTTGTGGTGTTGACCTTCAGTGTTGTTGTGTGATGACCTTCAGTGTTGTTGTGGTGTGGTGGTGTCCTTCAGTGTTGGTATGGTGTTGACCTTCAGTGTTGGTGTGGTGTTGACCTTCAGTGTTGTTGTGGTGTTGACCTTCAGTGTTGGTGTGGTGTTGACCTTCAGTGCTGTTGTGGTGGTGTTGACCTTCAGTGTGGTTGTGGTGTTGACCTTCAGTGGTGTTGACCTTCAATGTGGTTGTCGTGTTGACCTTCAGTGTTGGTGTGGTGTTGACCTTCAGTGTTGTTGTGGTGTTGACCTTCAGTGTTGGTGTGGTGTTGACCTTCAGTGTTGTTGTGGTGGTGTTGACCTTCAGTGTGGTTGTGGTGTTGACCTTCAGTGTGGTTGTGGTGTTGACCTTCAGTGGTGTTGACCTTCAGTGTGGTTGTCGTGTTGTCCTTCAGTGTTGGTGTGGTGTTGACCTTCAGTGTTGGTTGGTGTGGTGTTGACCTTCAGTGTTGTTGTGGGTGTGGTGTTGACCTTCAGTGTTGTTGTGGTGAGGTGTTGACCTTCAGTGTTGTTGTGGTGTGGTGGTGTCCTTCAGTGTTGTGTGGTGTGGTGTTGACCTTCAGTGTTGTTGTGGTGTGGTGGTGTCCTTCAGTGATGTTGTGGTGTGGTGTTGACCTTCAGTGTTGTTGTGGTGTGGTGTTGACCTTCAGTGTTGTTGTGGTGTGGTGGTGTCCTTCAGTGTTTTTGTGGTGTTGTGTTGACCTTCAGTGTTGTTGTGGTGTTGCCCTTCAGTGTTGTTGTGTGTTGTCCTTCAGTATTGTTTGTTTTTTGTGGTGTTGACCTCAGTGTTATTGTGGTGTTGTGGTGACCTTCAGTGTTGTTGTGGTGTTGTGTTGACCTTCAGTGTTGTTGTGTTGTGGTGTTGACCTTCAATGTTGTTATGTTGTGGTGTTGACCTTCAATATTGTTGTGCTGTGGTATTGACCTTCAGTGTTGTTGTGTTGTGGTGTTGACCTTCAGTGTTGTTGTGTTGTGGTGTTGACCTTCAGTGTTGTTGTGGTGTTGACCTTCAGTGTTGTTGTGGTGTTGACCTTCAGTGTTGTTGTGGTGTTGACCTTCAGTGTTGTTGTGGTGTTGACCTTCAGTGTTGTTGTGGTGATTGACCTTCAGTGTTGTTGTGGTGTGGTGGTGTCCTTCAGTGTTGTTATGGTGTTGACCTTCAGTGTTGGTGAGGTGTTGACCTTCAGTGTTGTTGTGGTGTTGACCTTCAGTGTTGGTGTGGTGTTGACCTTCAGTGCTGTTGTGGTGGTGTTGACCTTCAGTGTGGTTGTGGTGTTGACCTTCAGTGGTGTTGACCTTCAATGTGGTTGTCGTGTTGACCTTCAGTGTTGGTGTGGTGTTGACCTTCAGTGTTGTTGTGGTGTTGACCTTCAGTGTTGGTGTGGTGTTGACCTTCAGTGTTGTTGTGGTGGTGTTGACCTTCAGTGTGGTTGTGGTGTTGACCTTCAGTGTGGTTGTGGTGTTGACCTTCAGTGGTGTTGACCTTCAGTGTGGTTGTCGTGTTGTCCTTCAGTGTTGGTGTGGTGTTGACCTTCAGTGTTGGTTGGTGTGGTGTTGACCTTCAGTGTTGTTGTGGTGTGGTGTTGACCTTCAGTGTTGTTGTGGTGAGGTGTTGACCTTCAGTGTTGTTGTGGTGTGGTGGTGTCCTTCAGTGTTGTTGTGGTGTGGTGTTGACCTTCAGTGTTGTTGTGGTGTGGTGGTGTCCTTCAGTGATGTTGTGGTGTGGTGTTGACCTTCAGTGTTGTTGTGGTGTGGTGTTGACCTTCAGTGTTGTTGTGGGTGTGGGTGGTGTCCTTCAGTGTTGTTGTGGTGTTGACCTTCAGTGTTGTTGTGGTGTTGACCTTCAGTGTTGTTGTGGTGTGGTGCTGACTTTCAGTGTTGTTGTGGTGCTGACCTTCAGTGTTTTGTAGTGGTGTGGTATTGACCTTCAGTGTTGTTGTGGTGTGGTGTTGAGCTTCAGTGTTGTTGTGGTGTGGTGCTGACTTTTAGTGTTGTTGTGTTGTGGTGTTGACCTTCAGTGTTGTTGTGTTGTGGTGTTGACCTTCAGTGTTGTTGTGGTGTTGACCTTCAGTGTTGTTGTGGTGTGGTGGTGTCTTTCAGTGTTGTTGTGGTGTTGACCTTCAGTGTTGGTGTGGTGTTGACCTTCAGTGTTGTTGTGGTGTTGACCTTCAGTGTTGGTGTGGTGTTGACCTTCATTGTTGTGGTGGTGTTGACCTTCAGTGTGGTTGTGGTGTTGACCTTCATTGTGGTTGTGGTGTTGACCTTCAGTGGTGTTGACCTTCAGTGTTGTTGTGGTGTTGTGTTGACCTTCAGTGTTGGTGTGGTGTTGACCTTCAGTGGTGTTGACCTTCAGTGTGGTTGTAATGTGGTGTTGACCTTCAGTGTTGTTGTGGTGTTGACCTTCAGTGTTGTTGTGTTGACCTTCTGTGTTGTTGTGGTTTGGTGCTGACTTTGTGTTGTTGTGGTGCTGACCTTCAGTGTTTTGTAGTGGTGTGGTATTGACCTTCAGTGTTGTTGTGGTGTGGTGTTGAGCTTCAGTGTTGTTATGGTGTGGTGCTGACTTTTAGTGTTGTTGTGTTGTGGTGTTGACCTTCAGTGTTGTTGTGTTGTGGTGTTGACCTTCAGTGTTGTTGTGGTGTTGACCTTCAGTGTTGTTGTGGTGTGGTGGTGTCTTTCAGTGTTGTTGTGGTGTTGACCTTCAGTGTTGGTGTGGTGTTGACCTTCAGTGTTGTTGTGGTGTTGACCTTCAGTGTTGGTGTGGTGTTGACCTTCATTGTTGTGGTGGTGTTGACCTTCAGTGTGGTTGTGGTGTTGACCTTCAGTGTGGTTGTGGTGTTGACCTTCAGTGTGGTTGACCTTCAGTGTTGTTGTGGTGTTGTGTTGACCTTCAGTGTTGGTGTGGTGTTGACCTTCAGTGTTGGTGTGGTGTTGACCTTCAGTGTTGTTGTGGTGTTGACCTTCAGTGGTGTTGACCTTCAGTGTTGTTGTGGTGTTGACCTTCAGTGGTGTTGACCTTCAGTGTGGTTGTAATGTGGTGTTGACCTTCAGTGTTGTTGTGGTGTTGACCTTCAGTGTTGTTGTGTTGATCTTCAGTGTTGTTGTGTTTACCTTCAGTGTTGTTGTGGTGTGGTGTTGACCTTCAGTGTTGTTGTGGTGTGGTGTTGACCTTCAGTGTTGTTGTGGTGTGGTGTTGACCTTCAGTGTTGTTGTGTTGTGTTGACCTTCAGTGTTGTTGTGGTGTTCTGTTGATCTTCATTGTTAAGTTGTGGTGTGGTGTTGACCTTCAGTGTTGTTGAGTTGTGGTGTTGACCTTCAGTGTTGTTGACCTTCAGTGTTGTTGCGGTGTTGACCTTCAGTGTTGTTGTGGTGTTGTGTTGACCTCAGTGTTGCTCTGCTGACCTCCGTGTCAAGAGACAGGTTGAAGTGTAGTGCTGGGGTGTAGTTGAACATAGGTGGCATAAGTAAATAATTATTAACAGAAAATGCACCAAGCCGGGGATGCTATGTAGCACCGTCAAATGTGCGAGATACTCAAATGGCTCAACTGATCACTAAGGATGATAATACGAGAACAAAACCGCATAAGGCGAACAACATCAAAGTCATCCGATTCACCAACAATTCTATCGAGTGACAAGTGACTACGAAGGACGGTCGGGAAGCAAGACACACGCTCGTCCTCGAAGGAGCAGGGCGGTGCTCCATTAAGTTCCCGTGAGTTAAACGTGTATGACCAATATGTAAGCTCGCCAGAACCGTTTCCCACCGCCGGTTACAGTGGTAGGAGGAAGGCCACGGGGACATGCTACCCTTAAGAGCACACAGTTTGTTACCAGTAACAGAAGACCAGCGATCCTGCTAACGGGCAAGGATGGAGGAATGAATAACTGGGTAGCGTCTGCAAGTTCATTCAAGAGCATGCACCAATATGGCTGGGTGGGAACCTAGCAAAACTCCACTGTCATAAACCTGCTGGTGATGCGAAACAGCCAATATTGAGTTTCGACGACCACAGGATGGACAGGATTAATGGACTCCAAAATCATGAGAGCACTGCGAGAGTCAACGCCAACAACAGGAAGATTGACGGAGAGAAAGCAGTTGACAAAGAGCATACAAAATGGCATAAAGTTCAGCCGTGAAGATGCTAGTCTACGGGGGCAGGAGACACATAGAGGTGTGGTCAGGAAACACAATGGAGTAGCCTATACCGTCAGCAGACTTAGACCCATCATGACGGAGATCAAGCGGTAGTGTCAAGAAAAGTGAACAAGGAAAAAGCGTTTCAGATCTGTAGGAGGGGTAAAAACCTTAGTCATGCGGGTGAAGGTTCTACAAAACTTAGGAAAAGGGACCCTCCATGGAGGCAAAGAGGGAACGACATGAGGAGAAGTATTGGTAACACAACCCAAGAGAGAACCTTGCAAGTGAGACAATCGTACAGAAAGGGAAAGGTGGTGAAAGGGAACATAGCCTATAGGAGGAGTAATGATCGTAGTATAGTATAAGTGAGAGACTGGGTGTTGTAGGAACCGCGCAAATTAGTGAAGACAGTAACGATCACGGCGATCCTGCAGAGACAAAATGCCGGTGTCAACATACAGGCTGATAGTAGGAGTTGAACAAAAGGCACCAGAGCCGAGGTGTAGCCCAGTATGGTGCAGAGCATCAAGCCAGCGAAGAGATGAGGGAGAGGCAGACGAGTAAGCAGGACAACCATAATCGAGTTTAGACAGCACGAGAGAGGAATGTAAAGAGAGGAACGTGCGCCAATCAGCTCCCCAGTAAGTATGGGACAAGACCTTAAGTAAGTTAAGGTCCAACTTAAGTTAGAAAAGATTAACCCCAGAAGTTTAGCAGAATCCTTATACGAAAGAGGATTATCATATAGCGACAGAGGGGGTCGAATGACGATTGGCTTCAGAGTAATGTTCATAACACGTCTTAGCCGGAGAGAACTTGAAGCCATGATTGGTGGCCCAGGACGACACGACATCAATCGCAAGTTGAAGCCGCCATTAGAGGAAAGGAGAGTCATCACCTGTATAGCAGAGATCGTCAACATAGACAGCTGAGGAAATTCAAGAGGGAAGGGAGGAGAGAAGACCATTGAGGGCAACCAGGAACAGAGTAGTGCTCAGAACACTACCGTGGGATACACCTTCGTATTGCCGAAAAGAGGCACAGAGAGTGGTACCAAGCTCATTCTAAAGGAACAATTAGAAAGGAAGCTCTGGAGGAAGAGAGGGAGATTATCATGAAAGCCAAAAGAACGGAGTTAGGACAGAATATGGAATCGCCAGGTGGTGTCATATGCCTTTTCTGGGTCAAAAAGATCAGCAATCATGAGGTCTTCGCAACAAAGACAGTAAGAATATAGACCTCCAAGTTCACCGAGACATCATTTATGCTGCGACACTTGTAAAAGCCACTTTGAGAAGGGAGGAGGTGGTGATAGTGTTCCAAGAACCACATCAGACTGACATTAACCATACGTTCAAAGAGTTTGCAGACGCAACTTGTGAGAGCAATGGGGCGGAAGTCTTTAGGAGATTACCCTAGAAAACCTGGTTTCTAGATATAATGAACAACTGCCTCAAGCTGGTCCTCAGGGACTGACAACGACTCTCAGACACGGTTATAAACATTAAGTAAATACTGAAACGTGCGTGGAGAGAGATGGAAAAGCATCTCATAATGAGTATCATCCAAGCCTGCCGCAATAGACCCACAGAGGGACAGGGCAGACTGGAGTTCTGTGAGAGAGAAAGGATCGTTATAGGAAAGCCAAAGATAAGTGCGAAAATCTAATGACCCTCAGGAATTATGTTTGGTCAGAGAGGATGAGGTTCATTTTTGCAAAATAATCGTCTCTTTTTTATGATGACGTATATTGGTGACTTGTCGTCTTTCCTTACTACCACCTCCTTGTTATCACGGTGGCTCTTTGCTGCCGCTCTGAGCTCTAGGGGTCTGTGTAGTGCTCTTGTATCTACCTCGGGTCTTCCCTCTTTCCGCGATCAGTTCAGCTTGCAGAGTGTCTTTGGTGGTTACCTTCCTTTGGTTCTCGGGCTGAGTATATCATCTAGTAGGATTTCCAACTCTACTTTCCAGGTCCTGAGTCACGCGGGATACAACAGCCGCATTAAAGATAGTCATCATCTTTTCTTGGCTATAAGACTTTCACTGCTTTCTTGATTTCAGCCACTGTCCACAAGTTTTCAGTCTGACTTTTTAGGAGAGTTTGCACTGCTTCTCTAGAGTCAGTGCAGATCATTGCTCTTTTTGTTTCATTCCAGATACCTTAATGCCATAATAACGGCAGGGTGCACTGCTTGTGTTGAGGAAGTGTGGATCTCAATCAGTAATTTTCCTCATTTTAGTTTTGAAATCAGTTATCTCTGATTTCAGAGTACACTGTTCCAGCCCTGCCATTAGTTGGGTTAGCAGAGCCATCAGTGTTGATTTGATCTAATTAATTTCCTGCTATCCTATTAATTGCCTAGATATATGTGTGTGTGTGTCTCATTTCTTTAGGTAACATTCAGAACTTCTTCACTGTCTTCTCTTATATTTGAGTCTATCGTATATGCACACGTTCAACTCATGAGATTGCTCAAGCAGGTCGAGTTCTTCGAGAAAGGATACTGATAGGTTTTGTAATTTTTTGGGTTTACAGTGCTGAGTATTGTCTTGGCACTGTTATTAGGTGGAGTTCTCTTCAGTTAATTGCAGTTTTATTATTCTTTAGTCATGTGGGTCAAGGTTGACCCCGCATGACTAATATGGTATCTGATTCTTCCCATTTTCCTTCCCTCTCTTTCTTAACCCCTCTTCCATTTCCAGGGGCACACGGGGTTAACAGGCATGGTGATGGCAGGAAAAACCATTCTCCCAGCACGGGCTGTAATGTACTAACCTCACTCGGAAGAATTCACGGTTCACTGGAAAACAATTGCTAAACACCTACCTATTCTCCACACACGTAGCTTTAGGCTAATGGATGATGACAGATGGTGGAGATAAATAAGGATGATCCCGGGGCAGTCTGTTGCACTCTGCTGGATATTGTGTGGAGATACACTTTATATCTCTCGATTATCACTCGTATATTTTTTATTTCGATCTCGCACGAGCCCGGATTCTGTAGACGGACACGTGAGACGAAACGTAGATGACGAGATAAGCTTAAGGTCGCGTTTAGATGGTGTTCCTGGTTGCTGGCCGACAGCTATGGAATTCACATCTCGGCAGGTGTAGCGACGACCTCAGAATGTGGGACAGTGCGGGCAGCGGCCTAACCTGGCGGCTACACACACTCTTGTCCCTTTGTTCTTTAAAAGAACCGATCAGCGACCAGGCATGTAGTACCTAATCCAATCGGGGCCTACCCTCGGGTGGCATGATGCTCGTGACGTCACTGGAGGAGACCTGTGTTTACACGGTAGTTGGAAAAGGTCTTGACCTGGCGACCACATCCTTTCTTCTACTGTTCTCTCTATATACACATTGCTGTAACTTTCTTATGCTGGCACCCACAATGGCCATTGTGGTGCCAACGGACAGTTGTTGACATACGCTGTCTCTCAATACCCAACAAGGCATACCTATGTTTCATAATAATGACACTAGACTTGGTGCACTCTCCCTGTTCACTCAGTAGAATAAAACTAAAAAAAAAAAAAACTCTGGGAGGAAGCAAAATGGTGGTGTGCCCTCTACATCACTAATTTTTAAGATAGCTGGAATCCGTTCCTTCTCAGGGATACTGTCTATTCTCACTTTGATATTCTCACACATCTGGACACTTGATCATTCATCATAAGCTTCGGCATCCCTCGGGGGAGTCCCTGGGGAGCATAATGATGGTGACGTCTAGTGATGGACGCCACATGAGTGCCCTGCCACATATATTAACACAAACACTTAGGAATCTTGACTCGGAGCACAGTTACACCACCTTGATTTGGGATGGAGGTTTCATATGAACTGGGTCTAAGTATTGAAATATAGAAAGAGACGCATCAGAGGTAGAACTACTGGAAGACAGAGCCAGAGTGCATGGGGGGATTTGTGTGAAACCCTGTTTCAGCTTCAGTGGAAACCTCGGAAAGCCTCGAGGGTGCAGCAGTACCCCCGATTACAATTCTTATGACCATGTCGTGGTGTAGACGGTTAGAGCGTGCATCTGGGAATACCCGTTGCATAGATTCGAATCCTCATCAAGGCTCCTGTGGATTTTCTCATTGATAAATCACAAAAATGGGATTTCTGTGTAATAATTGTAATTATAGTACAACAATATTACTGATATTAATACTATAAATAATATCAGGATGAACTGTGTTTAGTGAGATTATAATAAGCGAAGTGTGATGTTACAGTGGGTGGCGGCAGTGAGTCTGCTAGCCGTCAACGCCGTCTTCACGATGTCGTCGGACTCCTCCATCCTCATCGCCTCCTCCATGTTCGCCAACAACATCTACAAGAACGTCATCAGGCGCTCGGTGAGTAACTTGGTGCGAGTAACAACGTCATCAGGTGCTGGGTGAGTATCTTATGTTACTCACTCTGGGGTGAGTACTGATGGCTGTGTTGTGTTGCAGGGCAGTGAATGGGAGGTACTGATGGCTGTGTTGTGTTGCAGGCCTGTGACTGTGTGAGGGAATGGATTTTCCGCTAGCTTCTAGTTGTGTGCTGGAGTGCACACGCTAGGACATGAGTTCACCAAGGTGCGCGGGTCCTAGATTTTGTAAATCTTTCACGAAACATCTCGTGTTTAAAGTCTATGTGTAGCCTAGGCTTTCCGACCTTCAATGAGGATATGATGGCCGTCGTAGCCCTGCTGTGAGTAGAGGTACAGACATTCACATGTTTTACATGTAAGAAGTGTAGCAAGTGTGAAGAAGGTGAAGGAGCTTGGGGTCAGCCAAGCCAACGGCTCCTCGCTTAAGTCAACAGCAGGCCTCCCGAACTGTGACGACAGCCAGGCACCTCATGACCGAACTGTGACGGCAGCCAGGCACCTCATGACCGAACTGTGACGACAGCCAGGCACCTCATGACCGAACTGTGACGACAGCCAGGCACCTCATGACCGAACTGTGACGACAGCCAGGCACCTCATGACCGAACTGTGACGACAGCCAGGCACCTCATGACCGAACTGTGACGACAGCCAGGCACCTCATGACCGAACTGTGACGACAGCCAGGCACCTCATGACCGAACTGTGACGGCAGCCAGGCACCTCATGACCGAACTGTGACGGCAGCCAGGCACCTCATGACCGAGGGTCGCCTGAGATTCGTGCAGGCACCTCGGCTTTTGCCGCGCTTAGCTGTGATTAGTCAAGTCAAGACAAGAGGGGGAGAGTGTCTTGGCGCCCTCCAGGGCATTCTGAGGCCGCATGTTGTCCTGACTAGGTGAGGGAGTTTGTGTGTGGACGACCAACCACAACAAATCCCTGCCAATGCGGCAATATCATCCATTTTATTTCTGCTATTGCTAGATTGCAAACGGAATCCAATTTGTGCGAGTGTTGGATTAATTTGGGATGGATGAGATCAGTAAGGTACAGTCTCAACTGCATGATTTCGACAGGAGGCAACAGACTGTTTTGAGTGATCCGCGATTATAGCCTGCATCGTTCGTCATCAGTTCACAGGTCTGAGATACCTGGCAGAGGCGGAAGCAGGAAAGGCTCTCCAGTGATTGTGGAAAGTTTTTATTAGTAATTCTGGGAATTACGGTTCACTGTTTGGGACAGTGAATCTCATCTCGCCGTGTCGCCATTTCGTAACACACCTGTTATGTGAGGTGTGTTACGTGTGAGGGTGGGTATGAACCATCATCAGCGGTGAAGGTTGCCAACCTCCCATGACACTCTCCTACCATGCTACACCGTGGGCACAATACTGTGTTCATCTCTCCCAACACCCTGTGTTCAAGCACCGGGTCATCCTCCGTGGTTCTGCTGTAACCACGTGTTGAGGAGGTTTGGTGTATTTGTTTGTTCGTGTTTGGTGCATTCCAATCTTCAGTGTACTGCAGAGTGGAATGAATGTGGAGGAGCGTACATGAAGAGACCGGTTTAAAGTGAGTACATTGGTATTGTAAGTCTCTGAACCAACGTGAAGTCAGTGTCCGGCTAGCTGTTCTATTAGCACCTAGTTAGGTGAGAGGGAGCTCAGCCACGTGAGACGTACCTATAAGGAACGACATTCAATCTGTTGGAGAAAAAACACAGCCCCCGCTCCTGTGCCAGGTAAGTCCACTACGGGCTCACCATAGCCCGTGCTACTTGGCATTTTTGTTCTGAGTACCATTACGATGTTGTCGGTCCTTCCTTTCGGACAACCAACCCAAAATTCCGTAGAGTGCTTACTTTGACCAGGAGATCCCCCTGGATGCTTCTGGCACTTGGAGAGGGGCTCAACGTCACACGTTTAGGGGATACGGCTCCAACACTAGCCTCGTTGTCACGTGCACACACCTACTTGAGCCGCCGTGACTCCCCACTCTCTCCTTATGTGGTATGATCTCCTCAATCCCCTTTTCTTTGATATTACTCTGTACTACCCTGTCCACAGCTTTGGTTCTTGGTTCTTCCTATCTCTCTCTCTCTCCTATTTTCTGAAAAGCCTCACTAGGACAAGGGCAAACACCAGCAAATTTAAATACATTTACTGGACAAGGCACATGGACAATACATATACATGTATAATATCTCCAACACTCTATACTATTGTAGTCAGGTTGCACTCCAATACCATCAGGACTCTATCATCTGCTTGTCAAGTGGTATCCTAACTCCTGACTCACCACTTATACTATCAACCTCATCAAGTAGGTCAAGTCTTATAAGATAATATTGCACTATCAGCAAGAGAATATATTATATATATAATACATACAAGGAAAACCAGCCTATGACTGCAATAACATAAATATGGGTATACATATTCCTTGATAAACAACAATGATCAATCACCTTATCAGTCCTAGAACACATATGCATGTCTCTGTAGGTAATCCAGCCTACGGTCGTAACTCTATACTTCAGTATAATTACTTCTTGGTACAAAAATGGTAATCACTCACCTTTCACTGCTTCATGCACGCTAATGACAACCAAACACTCTACCAACTCCCTACATGTGGTCAATAAGAACTTCCCTTCCACATCTGGAAGTTCACTACCCTGACATCGTCAGGTTCTTCCGGGTTTATCTACCAGGACCCGCTGCAGCTCTTCCAGGCTGCTACACAATGAAGTCTTCCTTGAGCAACAATGGTGCTTCACCACTGGTATCACAAAAGCATGAGAAACTTTATTCCACTGCTCCTCTTCTCACAGCTTGAAGTTCTTTTCCTCACTGTATGGCTGCTCTCCCACAGAGCTCAGTACCTTCCAAAACCTTGGAGTCTCATCAACTACTCCCTCTCTGCTGGCTTCGAAGTTCTCGGCAACTCCTTCCCCAGACAAACCTGCAACCCATCGACACATCAATAAAAATGTTTCCCTATAAACATATAAACGAAATAAACCACACAATATGTTTACACCCAACATCTCTCTCTACATGCTGTGAGTGTGGATTCCCCCGTTTGGGCTGGTCCATCCTCCGCCCAGCCAGACCTCGAGGCACCTGGCGGCTGGCCCCTCAGTTGCTCTCCAGCAGTTGAAGTGGATGGATGTCGCTCTGCCCTCCAGGACGTTCCTCCATCTTAACTCTCTTATTTTAGGCCTTCTGCCTTAATAAAATATGCCTAATGTATCTACAAACATCTGCTACGATCGCTGGGCACACGATCAACTATGGGCAATCACTGTAAACTGGTTAAAATTTTGCTTACCACAAAAAGTTTTCCTGCAGGGAGCATCTCGATGGGGCGGCGACACTCAGGGCGCCTCATGCTACGCATAGAACTGTTTTAACTGCTCCTCAACATCTTCTGCAGTTCCTGACTTGAGCTGACACGCCTCCTAACTTATTCCTCAGTCCCCCTTCCCTGTTCAGCCCGTTGACACCGTGAGGGGGGCTTAGTGGGAGGCTGCCGGAGTGTGATGCTCCTTGGGACAGTCCTCTGTCCTTTTGTGGCCTTGTGCTTCTGCTGTTGTCCTCTCTATTTGTACTGAACGACTTTTCCTTTTCCTTCTGTTTCGTTTTTCTCTCCCCTCTTCTCCTATCTGCTTGTCGTTTCCTGCCGACCTTTTACTTGTTTTGGTTATTCCTTTCGACTTCTTCTATTTTGACGCCCGGGTGCTTGAGGAGGCATACTCTTGCATCCGTAGGACTGTAGTACCCAACGTCTCGAGTGAGGGGAACCTTTTTGTTGTCAATCCCCCTTTCATCACTGAACCCGATCTTGACGGACTGACGGTTCTCAAGGTGGCGTTTGTGGGGCGTATACTCACGACGCACCCCTAGGAGGCCCCGGCATGATCGGCGATAGCTTCCTGTTGGGTGTCCTGCCTCTAATTGTGGCTCCATGGTGGGTATGGGGGCACATTCGTGGATGACTTTGTCACTCTTCGTCTGTATGTCATTGAATGTTTCTGTTGTACCCTCTCAGGCTCGTGGGGTGGGCTACCAAGCCCCCGAGTCAGCCTGTATTGGAAGACCGGGTTCTGTAGCCCCCGCTGCGTTGGGCGCCGACCTTGCTTTTCTTTTGACCCTCCTGACTTCTTCCCCCAGCTCCCCTCCCTCCTCTGTGGTTGGGTCGAGCCTCGAGCCCCCAGTGGTGATCATTTCGTTCCCTGGTGCGGCTAAGTCTCTCGTTGTAACTACTGCGCCTTTTAACCCCTTTCTCTCTGGGGGTTCTCAACGCCGTCTGCGCCGCACTCGCTTGATTCCTTCCTGTACTGATGTGTATCAAGCCTTGTTTGGTCCTGCTTCGTGGGCCAAATACTTTGATCTCCTCCCTCTTGATTCTATGCCTCCTGACGATTTCTCCCTCCATAGGCACCTTGTTGATTCAGTAGATGTCTCTGTTACCTTCAACCCCACTTGTCTCGGTACACGTGTCGTTGCTGCTCCTTCTCGGGATGCAGCTTCCCGCTTGGCTGCCTTATCCTGCTTTGGCAAGATCCATGTTCGGGTCTCAAAGAATGCTTGGTTGAATGCCAGTGTTGGCACTATTCTCCTCCCGCCCCATATTACGACCGGTGTTCGGAATCTGCAGGACTGCTATGATGATATTTGGCATATTCTTGATACCCAAGGCCATTCTGTCCTCCAGGTAGACTCGTTTACTCGTCCCCCTCGTGGTCGTCGCCGTCAACCTCTTCGGGTTGTGAAGATTACCTTTGACGGTAGAACCCTTCCACCCTCTGTCATTCTTGCTGGTGCCAGGTGCTCTGTCCAGGAGTACAATCCTCCTCCTAGGCTCTGTAACAAGTGCTGGAGGTTTGGGCATTGTGCCCTCCGCTGCTCTGGGACTGTCTCTCTCTGTCCTTTGTGTGGGGGGCGAAGGTCACTCTAAGACGGAGTGCACTTCTCCCCAGGTACGCTGCCTCAACTGCGGTGAGGCCCATCCTGCCTTCTCCCGTGTCTGTATCCATTACAAACTTGAGGCAGCCGTCCTCAACTTGAAACACCGGGAGCGTTTATCTTTTCCTGAGGTGAGGCGCCAGGTTCGCCGGCTCCCGCCTTAGGCTAACGTCTCTTATGCTCGTGTGTTGCACTCTTCCTCTCCTCGTCCTTCCCATCTTCCTCAGACCCACAACCGTTTCCGGGCCTTGGACCCTAATACGCCCACTGCCCCCTCCTTTGTTCCTTTGAGTTCTGTTCCGAAGGGTTCCCCTCCTGGTCCTCTGTCTGGGGTTCCCCTTCTTTCTGCCCGGTCTGTCATGTCTCCTGTGTCTTCTTCCTCGTCTCCCTCCGATCCTCCTTCCCATCCTTCTTCTCCATCTATTGACTCTCCCCGCCGCCTGTCAGTGTGGGCTGATGTCCATCGCTCTCCTAACGGCCGTCGTGTGTGCTTTCGTTCAGCTTCTGTTGAGATGCTGGAATCCGTTGCCCAGTACGTAGTTGCTGGGACACCTGTCTCTTTAAGTCAGAAGCGTAAGCCTGGCTCCTCTTCTTCCTCCTCCCCGGCGGGTAAGAAAGCTTCGTTTTCTTCCTCGGCCCCTACTTCTGAATCTATCGCCCCTTCCCCTCCCATTTCGGTGGTTGCACCCCCTGTTCCTGCTATGGAGGTTTCTTTGGCCCATCGCTTTCCTCTCGGTTGCTGCCCTTGCTGAGGTGCGCTCCCATCTTTCTACTCTCCCTCTTCCTGCTGCTGTCCTTGACTACTCCTCTCGGTTGCCTCCTCCTCCTCCTCCGGACCCCACCTGTCTACCTTTGGTCTGTTCTCCCGCTTCCTTCCCTCCATCTTTGCTCAGTTTACCCATGCCCCCTAACCCTGACTTTGCTGACCCTGATCCCGACCCTGATCTTCTTTAACGTGCTATGTTGCTCTTTTGCCTTTGTTTCTTTCTTGTTCTATATTGTTGTCCTTTCTCTTCTCGTCGATGTCTATTCTTCAATGGAACGTTCGGGGTTATTACGCCAATTTCCTTGAACTCCAACTTTCTGATTTCGCGAAATTCGCCCCTTTGTGTCTGTCTCCAGAAGCCGATGCTTGGTGCTCGTCCTGGTCGCTTTCGTGGCTATTCCTTTCTCCCCCCCCCCCCAGCAACAGCTGTGGCTCCTAACTCTTCTGCTATCTTGGTTCGCTCTGATGTTCCCTTTGTCCCCTTACTTTTTCCTTCGCCTCTCCCTTGTTCTGCTGCTTGTATCTTTGTGGGGAAATGGTACACTGTTTGTTCCATTTATCTCCCCCCGAGTGTCCTGCTTTCTCTTCCTGATCTGAAATACCTACTGGACTTCTTGCCGGAGCCTGTGCTCCTGCTGGGTGATTTCAATTGTCGTCATACCCTTTGGGGTGATGTTCTGACGAACACCCGGGGACGCCTTCTTGAGCCGTTTATCCTCTCTTCTTCCCTGTCTCTTCTGAATTCTGGTGAGCCCACGCATTTGGAGTCTCAACCTCGCTCCCTTTCCTGTCTTGATTTTTTTCTTTGCTCGTCTTCTCTTTACTTAGATTTCACGTGGCAGGTTTTTGATGACCTCCATGGCAGTGACCATTTCTCCATCCTTTTTCCTTGTTACCTTTTTCTCTTTTCGCCCTCCCCTCTCCTTCCTTAGGTGGCAGTTTGCGAAAGTGGACTGGAACCTCTTTACCCTCAGTGCTGCTCTCTGACCTCTCCCTCGCTCTCTCCTCCTTTTTCATGACACTGTCTTCGACACTGCCCTCCGCTCTATTTCTTGCTCTTCCTCTCGAGGTCCATGAAAGTGCGTTCCCTGGTGCAATGCAGACTGTGCTTGGGCTGTCCGCTGTAAGCGTGCAGCCTGGAAGAGACACCGCCCATCGGCAGACGGCCGATTCTTTTCTTTTCTTTCGGAAGGCGAGTGTGGTAGCCCGTAGGGCCATCCGTACGGCTAAACGTGAATGTTGGGCATCTTATCTCTCCAACATTAAGTCCGAAACTCCTCTGCCACAGATCTGGAAGCGTATCCGCAAGGTAGCAGATAAGATCGTTCCCGATGTTTCACTGGTCCTTCACCCCCGTGGTACTCTTGTGGCGGACCCGTTGCAGGTCGCTATCGAACTGGGTTCCCAATTTTCTTCTGTTAGCTCTGGTCTTCATCTTCCCCAATCTTTCCTTCTTCGTAAATCTGTCCTTGAGTCTCGTCCTCTAGATTTCTGCACTCGTCTTCGACTTCCCTATAACGATCCCTTCTCTCTCTCTGAACTTCGTTCTGCCCTGACCTTCTACGGTGGTGGGCTCCGATGGTATTCATTATGAGATGCTTCTCCATCTCCCTCCGTGCACGTCTCAGTATTTACCGAGTCTGTATAATCGGATCTGGGAGTCGTCGTCAGTCTCTGGCTCGATGCCGTTGTCCTCCCTGTTCGCAAACCAGGGTCTCTGGGAACATCCCCTAAGGACTTTCGCCCTATTGCCCTCACAAGTTGTATCTGCAAACTCTTTGAACATATGGTTAACGTTCGTCTGATGTGGTTCCTGGAACACCATCACCTCCTCTCCCCTTCTCAATTTGGTTTACGCAAGTGCCGCAGCACGACAGATGTCCTGGTGAACTTGGAGGTCTATATTCGTACTGCTTTTGCTGCAAAGACATCCGTTGCTGCCGTCCTTTTTTACCTGGAAAAGGCTTACGACACCACTTGGCGATATCATATTCTATCCCAGCTTCATTCTTTTGGCCTTCGTGGTCATCTCCCTCTCTTTCTCTAAAGCTTCCTCTCTCGTCGTTCCTTTCGGGTGCGGCTCTTACCGCTCTCTCTGCCTCTTTTCAGCAATACGAAGGTGTGCCCCAGGGTAGTGTTCTGAGCACTACTCTTTTTCTGGTTGGCCTCAATGGTCTTCTTTCCTCTCTTCCTTCAGGCGTCTTCTCCGCTCTTTATGTCGATGATCTTACCCTTTGCTCTCAGAGTGATGATTCGCCTCTCCTTCAATGCCGGCTTCATCTTGCGATTGATGCCGTGTCGTTTTGGGCCACCGATCATGGCTTCAAGTTTTCTACCACTAAGACTTGTGCCATGACTTTTACTCGGAAACGGGTCATTCTTCATCCCTCTTTGTCACTTTGTCATCCTCTTGAGTACAAAGATTCTGCGAAGCTTTTGGGTTTATTTTTTGACATTCGTTTGTCTTGGTCTCCCCATATCTCTTACCTCCATGTTGAGTGCTCTAAGGCCCTTACCCTCCTTCGAGTATTGTCCCATACTTCTTGGGGGAGTGGATAGGTGCACTCTCCTTGCTTTACATTCCTCTCTCGTCCTGTCTAAGCTCGATTATGGTTGCCCTGCTTACTCGTCTGGTTCTCCTTCCACTCTTCACCGTCTTGATGCTTTGCACCATACTGGGTTGAGCCTCAGTTCTGGTGCCTTTCGTTCAACTCCCGTCCTCAGCATGTATGTTGACACTGGCTTCCTATCTCTCCAGGACCGCCGTGATCGCTACTGTCTTTGCTATCTAGCGCGGTCCTTGCAACATCCTTCATCTCGCCTCTGTCGTGCTTTAACTTTTACCCCTCCTGCGGTTCCTGTTTCTCTTCACCGCCTCCTTCTTTCTGTCTGGTTATCTCGCTTACAGGATTCTCTTTCCGTTCGTATTTCTAATATTTCTCCTTGTGTAGTTCCATCTTTGCCCCCGTGGAGAGTCCCCCTTCCGCAGTTTTGTATGTTCTTGACCCGCATCCCTAAAGCTTTTACCCCTCCTACGGTTCTAAAACGCCTTTTCCTTGAGCACTTTTCTCACTCCCACTCCGTTTCCATCTTCACTGATGGGTCTAAGTCTGCGGATGGTGTTGGCTTCTCTGTTGTTTTTCCTGATTGCACTTATATGTGTCGCTTACCTCCGGAGACTAGCATCTTCACAGCGGAGATTTATGCTATTGTCTATGCTCTTCGTCTCCTGCTCTCTCGTTGTCAATCTTCCTTTGTAGTTGTTGTTGACTCTCGTAGTGCCCTCATGGCTCTCAGGTCCTTTAATTCGGTTCATCCAGTGGTTGTCGAGATCCAGCATTGGCTGTTTCTTGTTCACAGTAAATTTAAGTCGGTTGAGTTTTGTTGGGTTCCCAGCCATATTGGTGTCAATTTAAATGAGCGTGCGGATGCTGCCGGCACGGAGGCTGTCCGCTCTTGTTTCATCTCTTGTAAAGGTATTCCTTATTCCAACTTTTACGCGGTTATCCATTCCTCCATCCTTACCCATTAGCAGGCTTGTTGGTTGTCTGCTAATGGTAACAAACTACGTTCTCTTAAAAGTTGTGTGTCCTCGTGGCCGTCCTCCTACCACCGTAACCGGCGATGGGAAACGGCTTTGACGAGGTTGCATATTGGCCATACTCGCTTAACTCGTGGTCACTTGATGGAGCGCCGCCCTGCTCCTTATTGTCCTAATTGCGTTGTCCCTCTTCAGTCATGCATATCCTTGTTGAATGTCCTGACTTCCTGGACGAGCGTGTGTCTTCTTTTCAGACCATCCCCCGCGGTCGCTTGTGTCTCGATAGTATTCTTGGTGACTCTGATACTTTTGATATCGTTCACCTTATGCATTTCTGTTCTCGTATTGGCATCCTTGGTGATCTTTAGCGTCCTCTGATTATCCCACACATTTGATGGTGCTACATTGCCTTCCCGGTTTGGTGCCTTCTTTTTGATAATTACTTACTTGTTCCTCAGTCGAGACATCTGTCAACTTCCTTCCTCTTGAAGGTATATCAAACAGGGGTTCCTCTGTAACAGGGGCTCAAACGGAGCACGCCCACCCCTCACGATTTCTTCAGCTCAAGTGAGCTCAATCGAGCCTCACGCCTCCAGCAAACTCTCCACATCTTATATCACATCATTTACTTATTTTCTTATTCACTGCCCACATTCTTAAATTATCTATCAAATCCAACCAATTATTTTACATATGAATCTTCATGTCTATATTTCTTTGACCACCTAGTCAGGTCAGGCCTGATAGAATAATTCTCAAAGGGGAGACTGGTTTTTCAGCTACCTGGGATCATAACAGTAGCTGAATTTAAAACAACAATCTGATGGAGGGAACGGCTGAAAGGTGTGTGTATGATTACACCTGGGAACACATTTTAGTATAGTCGGTGAACTATTGTGTGTTTTTAGTTGTGCGGTTAACAGATTTATATATATATATATATATATATATATATATATATATATATATATATATATATATATATATATATATATATATATATATATATATATATATATAATCTGTTAACCGCACAACTAAAATGTGTATATATATATATATATATATATATATATATATATATATATATATATATATATATATATATATATATATATATATATATATATATGCAATTGACGATCACAAAACACTGATCATTTTATGCGGAAAATCCACAGAGAAATATGAAATGAGGTGAACGTTTCGGCCCTGTTAAAGCCTTTGTCAACACCAGACTGACTAAGGAGAAGGGAGAAGGGGGGAAGATATATAGGCCGACACCTGACCACCCCATCCCAAGGGTTGGTCAGGTGTAATTAACCAAAAACAGGTATAGCTTAGCTTAGAATGGTCAAAGAGGATTAAGCGGTCAGAGAATAAGGATGAAAGATTAAAGAAAAGCCTCATGAACACACAATATATGAATATACAATTATAATGAGACATTGTAAGCCTCTCTATCAGAGTTGTTTCTTAAACTGTTGTGCAATATTATAACTTAAAAATGGATCAAGTTTGAACATTCCAGTACTAACATTAAGAAGATTTGGACACTGACTGATTAGAGCAGACTCAATCAAATTCCGTTCCACGAAATCCCCACAATTGGTAATGCTTTTTGCCCCATTCCAGTTAATATTGTGATCGCATAAGCTCGTATGTAGATACAATGCATTAGACGTTTGGGCAGTTCTAATACTATAAGCATGTTGTGACAACCGCAATTGTAAGGACTTTCCTGTTTGTCCAAGGTACACAGAATCACAATCATTGCAGGGAATCGAATACACACAACCTGCTGTATCAGGGGAGTTTTTTATTAAATTGGATTTGATCGTACTATTAGTAAACACCAAATTTATATTAAGTTTCTTAAAAATCAGAGACAATTTTTCAAGTCCACTCGCATAAGGTACCACCAATGAGTTAATAATTTTTGGTTTCGCTTTAGGGACGTGATTATAAAACGTACGCTTGGCTTGTACAAACGAGAAATCCAAAAACCTCTTAGGATATTGTAAACTCTTCCCAATTTCATATATTTTAGCAATCTCTTCATCAAAAAACTCAGGGCTGCAAACCCTCAAAGCTCGTAGAAACATTCCTGAAAATACTGCCTGTTTAACTTTGCTATGATGATTCGAATAAAAATGAACATACGACCCCACGTTGGTAGGTTTCCTATACACATTAAATTTGAACTTTCTAGTGACTCTATGAATCATAATGTCCAAAAACGGAAGAGTACCATTCTCCTCAGTCTCACAAGTGAATTTTATTGAAGGTACCAAAGAATTGAGTTCATTAAGAAAAACTATCTGGTCTTTGTCACACGGCCATAAGCACAAAATATCATCAACATACCTATACCAAACCACATTAGCCGGGATAATCCTGGATAAGATTTTTGTTTCAAAGAATTCCATATACAAATTGCTTAAAACTGGGGACAGGGGATTGCCCATCGCCATACCAAATGTTTGTTTGAAAAATTTTTCATTAAAACTAAAATAATTGTCTTTTATACACAATTTAATAAGTTCCAATACTTTATTGGTCTGCAAGCTCAAATTATATTTAGGCAGTTCCTCACGTAGAAATTCTAACAGATCATCAATTCCTCTTTATTCATCAGACCTCTTTATTCACTAAAGTTCCTGTTGATGATCTGTTAGAATTTCTACGTGAGGAACTGCCTAAATATAATTTGAGCTTGCAGACCAATAAAGTATTGGAACTTATTAAATTGTGTATAAAAGACAATTATTTTAGTTTTAATGAAAAAAAATTTTCAAACAAACATTTGGTAGGCGATGGGCAATCCCCTGTCCCCAGTTTTAAGCAATTTGTATATGGAATTCTTTGAAACAAAAATCTTATCCAGGATTATCCCGGCTAATGTGGTTTGGTATAGGTATGTTGATGATATTTTGTGCTTATGGCCGTGTGACAAAGACCAGATAGTTTTTCTTAATGAACTCAATTCTTTGGTACCTTCAATAAAATTCACTTGTGAGACTGAGGAAAATGGTACTCTTCCGTTTTTGGACATTATGATTCATAGAGTCACTAGAAAGTTCAAATTTAATGTGTATAGGAAACCTACCAACGTGGGGTCGTATGTTCATTTTTATTCGAATCATCATAGTAAAGTTAAACAGGCAGTATTTTCAGGAAAGTTTCTACGAGCTTTGAGGGTTTGCAGCCCTGAGTTTTTTTTATGAAGAGATTGCTAAAATATATGAAATTGGGAAGAGTTTACAATATCCTAAGAGGTTTTTGGATTTCTCGTTTGTACAAGCCAAGCGTACGTTTTATAATCACGTCCCTAAAGCGAAACCAAAAATTATTAACTCATTGGTGGTACCTTATGCGAGTGGACTTGAAAAATTGTCTCTGATTTTTAAGAAACTTAATATAAATTTGGTGTTTACTAATAGTACGATCAAATCCAATTTAATAAAAAACTCCCCTGATACAGCAGGTTGTGTGTATTCGATTCCCTGCAATGATTGTGATTCTGTGTACCTTGGACAAACAGGAAAGTCCTTACAATTGCGGTTGTCACAACATGCTTATAGTATTAGAACTGCCCAAACGTCTAATGCATTGTATCTACATACGAGTTTATGCGATCACAATATTAACTGGAATGGGGCAAAAAGCATTACCAATTGTGGGGATTTCGTGGAACGGAATTTGATTGAGTCTGCTCTAATCAGTCAGTGTCCAAATCTTCTTAATGTTAGTACTGGAATGTACAAACTTGATCCATTTTTAAGTTATAATATTGCACAACAGTTTAAGAAACAACTCTGATAGAGAGGCTTACAATGTCTCATTATAATTGTATATTCATATATTGTGTGTTCATGAGGCTTTTCTTTAATCTTTCATCCTTATTCTCTGACCGCTTAATCCTCTTTGACCATTCTAAGCTAAGCTATACCTGTTTTTGGTTAATTACACCTGACCAACCCTTGGGATGGGGTGGTCAGGTGTCGGCCTATATATCTTCCCCCCTTCTCCCTTCTCCTTAGTCAGTCTGGTGTTGACAAAGGCTTTAACAGGGCCGAAACGTTCACCTCATTTCATATTTCTCTGTGGATTTTCCATATATATATATATATATATATATATATATATATATATATATATACATATATATATATATATATATATATATATATATATATATATATATAATGTACCGTCAGTGAAGTGTTTTTCATTATTATGTGGGGTAATGTATTTGATTTCATATACATACATATGATCGATTGTGTTGCAGACCATCAGTACCTCCCAGTACTATCAGTACTGGGAGGTACTGATGGCTGAGTTGTGTTGCAGGTCAGTGACCAGGAGGTACTGATGGTTCTGTTGTGTTGCAGGCCAGTGACTGGGAGGTACTGATGGTTCTGTTGTGTTGCAGGCCAGTGACTGGGAGGTACTGATGGTTGTGTTGTGTTGCAGGTCAGTGACCAGGAGGTACTGATGGTTGTGTTGTGTTGCAGGCCAGTGACTGGGAGGTACTGATGGTTGTGTTGTGTTGCAGGCCAGTGACCAGGAGGTACTGATGGTTCTGTTGTGTTGCAGGCTAGTGACCAGGAGGTACTGATGGTTGTGTTGTGTTGCAGGCCAGTGACTGGGAGGTACTGATGGTTGTGTTGTGTTGCAGGCCAGTGACTGGGAGGTACTGATGGTTGTGTTGTGTTGCAGACCAGTGACTGGGAGGTACAGATGGTTGTGTTGTGTTGCAGACCAGTGACCAGGAGGTACTGATGGTTGTGTTGTATTGCAGACCAGTGACTGGGAGGTACTGATGGCCGAGTTGTGTTGCAGGCCAGTATTGCGGGTTGAGTGTTGTTGATCCTTCTTTATGGACAACCCAAAACTCGGTAGTGTGTTTATACTTTACCAGATCACCCTGGGCGCTTCTGGCTCTTGGAGAGGGGCTTAACGTCACACGTTTAGGGGATGCGGCTCCAACACTTAGCCTCGTTGTTACGTGCACACACCCACTCGAGCCGCTGTGATTCCCCACTCTCTCCTTATGTGATATGATCTCAATCCCCTTTGACTAATTAGTTTTCCGTTCTACCCTGTCCACAGCTGTGGCTTTTGGTTCTTTCTCTCTCTCTCTCCTTCTTTCCTACTTCCTGGGAAGCCTCACTAGGACAAGGGCAAACACCAGCTAACTTTTCTTTCTTTTCTTCTTTCCTTTCACTGTCGATGGTAATTGAAAAATCAATTCTCCAAAATTTATTTTTATTTCTAGTCTGATGTGACACTTGAGCGCGTTTCGTAATAACTGATTACATTTTCAAAGACTTTAGTTTACACACACACAACTATAACCTGCAAACACTAAACAGAGTTCTACTCTGCTATAATTCAAAAGGCTTTTCATTTTATATACCTGCATTTGGGTGAAGTGATATGCTATAACAGTTTTGGATGAGGTGAAAACAAACTTTCAACACAAGATAGAACACGAAATATTGGGTAAATTTAAAGGGGAAGAATGGAAGTAAATGCAAAGGGCCTATTGGCGCATATTTCTTGATGCTTCTATATTGATGCGGAGTCTTCAAGTGGGTAGAATATAGTTGTGCATTAATTGGCTGTTGATTGCTGGTGTTGACTTCTTAATGTGTAGTGCTTCACAGATATCAAGCCGCCTGCTATCGCTGTATCTATCGATGATTTCCGTATTTTTTGTTAAGACTTCTCTGGTGATGGTCTGGTTGTAGGAAGAGATTATATGTTCCTTAATGGAGCCCTGTTGCTTATGCATCGTTAATCGCCTGGAAAGAGATGTTGTTGTCTTGCCTATATACTGAGTTCTTTGAGGCTTATAGTCCCCAAGTGGGCATTTGAAGGCATAGACGACATTGGTCTCTTTTAAAGCGTTCTGCTTTGTGTCTGGAGAGTTTTTTCATGAGTAGGTTGGCCGTTTTCTTGGTTTTATAGTAAATCGTCAATTGTATCTTCTGAATTTTGTCTGTAGGGATAACGTTTCTATTAACAATATCTTTCAGGACCCTTTCCTGAGTTTGATTAGCTGTGGAAAAGAAGTTCTTGTAAAATAGTCTAATATGGGGTACAGGTGTTGTGTTAGTTGTCTCTTCAGAGGTTGCATGGCATTTCACCTTCCTTCTTATGATGTCTTCAACGAAACCATTGGAGAAGCTGTTGTTGACTAGGACCTGCCTTACCCTACAAAGTTCTTCATCGACTTGCTTCCATCCTGAGCTGTGGCTGAGAGCACGGTCGACATAAGCGTTAACAACACTCCTCTTGTACCTGTCTGGGCAGTCACTGTTGGCATTGAGGCACATTCCTATGTTTGTTTCCTTAGTGTAGACTGCAGTGTGGAAACCTCCGCTCCTTTCCATGACTGTTAAATCTAGAAAGGGCAGCTTCCCATCCTTCTCCATCTCGTAAGTGAAACGCAACACAGAATTCCGCTCAAATGCCTCCTTCAGCTCCTGCAGATGTTTGACATCAGGTACCTGTGTAAAAATGTTGTCAACATACCTGCAGTATATGGCCGGTTTCAAGTTCATGTCGAAAAAGACTTTTTGTTCGATGGTACCCATGTAGAAGTTCGCAAACAGGACACCTAGGGGAGAAACCATGGCGACCCCATCTACTTGCTTATGCATGTGCCCATCCGGGCTCAAGAAGGGTGCCTCTTTAGTACAAGCTTGGAGTAGTTTCCTTAGAAACTAAGGAAACTACTCCAAGCTCACAATTACGATCAATTACCGGCAATCACTGTAAACTGGCTAAATTTGGGCTTACCACAAAATGTCTCCTGCAGGGCGCTCTCCCTCTGATGGAGTCTGACCAGGGCGCTCCCACGCCCCACGAAAATGTCTCTGGGAGGCTTCACAAACTCTCCTTGCCGTCCAGGACTTGACACCAAACGTTCCCATCTCGATTCCACAGCGGGAACATCTGTACACTTCCTTTCTCTTGAAGGAATATCACGTAGGGGTTCCTCTCTGACAGGAGCTCACACGGAGCGCAGCTTCCTCTCACGATGTCTGGTACTCAAGTGGGGGTCAAAGCCCTCCAGAAGCGAGCCTCACACCCCTTCAGCAAATTATCCACATCTCATAACCAGTCATTTCCTTATTTTCTTATTCACTGCCCATATTCTTAAATTGTTTGTAAAATTTACCCAATTATTTTTACATATATATATCTTCATGTCAGTATATCTCCGACCTCCTAGTCAGGTCAGGCTTGATAGAATAATTCTCAAAGGGGAGACTCGTTTTTTCGGCTACCTGGGATCATGACACCAGTGACTAGGAAGTACTGATGGCTGTGTTGTGTTGCAGGCCAGTGACTGGGAGGTGCTGATGGTGACGCGAGTGTCGGTGGTGGTTGTTGCAGGCGCCGCTACGGTGGTGGCCATCAAGAGCAACTCCATCTACGTACTCATGTAAGTGGTGCTGCTCCTTTATTACCCCCTGCCCTCCCCCGCCACTAGTGTAGGGGTCCCCCCAGCCCTCCCCAGCCACTAGTGTAGGGGTCCCCCCAGCCACTAGTGTAGGGGTCCCCCCAGCCCTCCCCAGCCACTAGTGTAGGGGTCCCCCCAGCCACTAGTGTAGGGGTCCCCCCAGCCCTCCCCAGCCACTAGTGTAGGGGTCCCCCCAGCCCTCCCCAGCCACTAGTGTAGGGGACCCCCAGCCCTCCCCAGCCACTAGTGTAGGGGTCCCCCCATCCCTCCCCAGCCACTAGTGTAGGGGTCCCCCCAGCCCTCCCCAGCCACTAGTGTAGGGGTCCCCCAGCCCTATCCAGCCACTAGTAAAGGGGTCCCCCCCAGCCCTCCCCAGCCACTAGAGTAGGGGTCCCCCTGCCCTCCCCAGCCACTAGTGTAGGGGTCCCCCCAGCCACTACTGTAGGGGTCCCCCCCAGCCCTCCCCAGCCACTAGTGTAGGGGTCCCCCCAGCCCTCCCCAGCCACTAGTGTAGGGGTCCCCCCAGCCCTCCCCAACCACTAGTGTAGGGGTCCCCCCCAGCCCTCCCCAGCCACTAGTGTAGGGGTCCCCCTGCCCTCCCCAGCCACTAGTGTAGGGGTCCCCCTGCCCTCCCCAGCCACTAGTGTAGGGGTCCCCCTGCCCTCCCCAGCCACTAGTGTAGGGGTCCCCCAGCCCTCCCCAGCCACTAGTGTAGGGGCCGGTCCCCCCTGCCCTCCCCAGCCACTAGTGTAGGGGTCCCCCTGTCCTCCCAGCCACTAGTGTAGTAGTCCCCCGCCACTAGTGTAGGGGTCCCCCTGCCCTCCCCAGCCACTAGTGTAGGGGTCCCCCTGCCCTCCCCCGCCACTAGTGTAGGGGTCCCCCTGCCCTCCCCAGCCACTAGTGTAGGGGTCCCCCTGCCCTCCCCAGCCACTAGTGAAGTGGACCGTGTCCTTCCCCAGCTACCAGTATAATGAACCGTCTCCTCCCCCAGCTACCAGTTTAATGAACCGTCTCCTCCCCCAGCTACCAGTATAATGAGCCGTCTCCTCCCCCAGCTACCAGTATAATGAACCGTCTACTCCCCAGCTACCAGTATAATGAACCGTCTCCTCCCCTGCTACCAGTATAATGAACCGTTTCCTCACCCAGCTACCAGTATAATGAGCCGTCTTCTTCCCCAGCTACCAGTATAATGAGCCGTCTCCTCCCCCAGCTACCAGTATAATGAGCCGTCTCCTCCCTTCAGCTACCTGTATAATGAACCGTCTCCTCCCCCAGCTACCAGTATAATGAGCCTTCTCCTCCCCCAGCTACCAGTATAATGAGTCGTCTCCTCCCCCAGCTACCAGTATAATGAGCCGTCTCCTCCCCCAGCTACCAGTATAATGAGCCGTCTCCTCCCCAGCTACCAGTATAATGAACCGTCTCCTCCCCAGCTACCAGTATAATGAGCCGTCTCCTCCCCCAGCTACCAGTATAATGAACCGTCTCCTCCCCCAGCTACCTGAATAATGAACCGTCTCCTCCCCCAGCTACCAGTATAATGAACCGTCTCCTCCCCCAGCTACCAGTATAATGAACCGTCTCCTCCCCCAGCTACCAGTATAATGAACCGTCTCCTCCCCCAGCTACCAGTATAATGAACCGTCTCCTTCCCCAGCTACCAGTATAATGAACCATCTCCTCCCCCAGCTACCAGTATAATGAACCGTCTCCTCCCCCAGCTACCAGTATAATGAACCGTCTCCTCCCCCCAGCTACCTGAATAATGAGCCGTCTCCTCCCCCAGCTACCAGTATAATGAACCGTCTCCTCCCCCAGTTACCAGTATAATGAACCGTCTCCTCCCCCAGCTACCAGTATAATGAACCGACTCCTCCCCCAGCTACCAGTATAATGAGCCGTCTCCTCCCCCAGCTACCAGTATAATGAGCCGTCTCCTCCCCCAGCTACCAGTATAATGAGCCGTCTCCTCCCTTTAGCTACCTGTATAATGAACCGTCTCCTCCCCCAGCTACCAGTAGAATGAGCCGTCTCCTCCCTCAGCTACCAGTATAATGAGCCGTCTCCTCCCCCAGCTACCAGTAGAATGAGCCGTCTCCTCCCCCAGCTACCAGTATAATGAGCCGTCTCCTCCCCCAGCTACCAGTATAATGAGCCATCTCCTCCCCCAGCTACCAGTATAATGAGCCGTCTCCTCCCTTCAGCTACCTGTATAATGAACCGTCTCCTCCCCCCAGCTACCAGTATAATGAGACTTCTCCTCTCCCAGCTACCAGTTTAATGAACCGTCTCCTCCCCCAGCTACCAGTATAATGATCCGTCTCCTCCCCCAGCTACCAGTATAATGAACCGTCTCCTCCCCCAGCTACCAGTATAATGAACCGTCTCCTCCCCCAGCTACCAATATAATGAACCGTCACCTCCCCCAGCTACCTGAATAATGAGCCATCTCCTCCCCCAGCTACCAGTATAATGAGCCGTCTCCTCCCTTCAGCTACCTGTATAATGAACCGTCTCCTCCCTCAGCTACCAGTATAATGAGCCGTCTCCTCCCCCAGCTACCAGTAGAATGAGCCGTCTCCTCCCCCAGCTACCAGTATAATGAGCCGTCTCCTCCCCCAGCTACCAGTATAATGAGCCATCTCCTCCCCCAGCTACCAGTATAATGAGCCGTCTCCTCCCTTCAGCTACCTGTATAATGAACCGTCTCCTCCCCCCAGCTACCAGTATAATGAGACTTCTCCTCTCCCAGCTACCAGTTTAATGAACCGTCTCCTCCCCCAGCTACCAGTATAATGATCCGTCTCCTCCCCCAGCTACCAGTATAATGAACCGTCTCCTCCCCCAGCTACCAGTATAATGAACCGTCTCCTCCCCCAGCTACCAATATAATGAACCGTCACCTCCCCCAGCTACCTGAATAATGAGCCGTCTCCTCCCCCAGCTACCAGTATAATGAACCGTCTCCTCCCCCAGTTACCAGTATAATGAACCGTCTCCTCCCCCAGCTACCAGTATAATGAACCGTCTCCTCCCCCAGCTACCAGTATAATGAACCGTCTTCTCCCCCAGCTACCAGTATAATGAGCCGTCTCCTCCCCCCCCGCTACCAGTATAATGAGCCGTCTCCTTCCCTCAGCTACCTGTATAATGAACCGTCTCCTCCCCCCAGCTACCAGTATAATGAGCCTTCTCCTCTCCCAGCTACCAGTATAATGAGCCGTCTCCTCCCCCAGCTACCAGTATAATGAGCCGTCTCCTCCCCCAGCTACCAGTATAATGAACCGTCTCCTCCCCCAGCTACCAGTATAATGAGCCTTCTCCTCTCCCAGCTACCAGTATAATGAGCCTTCTCCTCTCCCAGCTACCAGTATAATGAACCGTCTCCTCCCCCAGCTACCAGTATAATGAACCGTCTCCTCCCCCAGCTACCAGTATAATGAGCCGTCTCCTCCCCCTGCTACCAATATAATGAACCGTCTCCTCCCCTGCTACCAATATAATGAACCGTCTCCTCCCCCAGCTACCAGTATAATGAACCGTCTCCTCCCCCAGCTACCAATATAATGAGTCGTCTCCTCCCCCAGCTACCAGTATAATGAGCCATCTCCTCCCCCAGCTACCAGTATAATGAGCCGTCTCCTCCCTTTAGCTACCTGTATAATGAACCGTCTCCTCCCCCAGCTACCAGTAGAATGAGCCGTCTCCTCCCTCAGCTACCAGTATAATGAGCCGTCTCCTCCCCCAGCTACCAGTAGAATGAGCCGTCTCCTCCCCCAGCTACCAGTATAATGAGCCGTCTCCTCCCCCAGCTACCAGTATAATGAGCCGTCTCCTCCCCCAGCTACCAGTATAATGAGCCGTCTCCTCCCTTCAGCTACCTGTATAATGAACCGTCTCCTCCCCCCAGCTACCAGTATAATGAGACTTCTCCTCTCCCAGCTACCAGTTTAATGAACCGTCTCCTCCCCCAGCTACCAGTATAATGATCCGTCTCCTCCCCCAGCTACCAGTATAATGAACCGTCTCCTCCCCCAGCTACCAGTATAATGAACCGTCTCCTCCCCCAGCTACCAATATAATGAACCGTCACCTCCCCCAGCTACCTGAATAATGAGCCGTCTCCTCCCCCAGCTACCAGTATAATGAACCGTCTCCTCCCCCAGTTACCAGTATAATGAACCGTCTCCTCCCCCAGCTACCAGTATAATGAACCGTCTCCTCCCCCAGCTACCAGTATAATGAACCGTCTTCTCCCCCAGCTACCAGTATAATGAGCCGTCTCCTCCCCCCCCGCTACCAGTATAATGAGCCGTCTCCTTCCCTCAGCTACCTGTATAATGAACCGTCTCCTCCCCCCAGCTACCAGTATAATGAGCCTTCTCCTCTCCCAGCTACCAGTATAATGAGCCGTCTCCTCCCCCAGCTACCAGTATAATGAGCCGTCTCCTCCCCCAGCTACCAGTATAATGAACCGTCTCCTCCCCCAGCTACCAGTATAATGAGCCTTCTCCTCTCCCAGCTACCAGTATAATGAGCCTTCTCCTCTTCCAGCTACCAGTATAATGAACCGTCTCCTCCCCCAGCTACCAGTATAATGAACCGTCTCCTCCCCCAGCTACCAGTATAATGAGCCGTCTCCTCCCCCTGCTACCAATATAATGAACCGTCTCCTCCCCCTGCTACCAATATAATGAACCGTCTCCTCCCCCAGCTACCAGTATAATGAACCGTCTCCTCCCCCAGCTACCAATATAATGAGTCGTCTCCTCCCCCAGCTACCAGTATAATGAGCCGTCTCCTCCCCCAGCTACCAATATAATGAACCGTCTCCTCCCCCAGCTACCTGTATAATGAGCCTTCTCCTCTCCCAGCTACCAGTATAATGAGCCGTCTCCTCCCCAGCTACCAATATAATGAACCGTCTCCTCCCCCCAGCTACCTGTATAATGAGCCTTCTCCTCTCCCAGCTACCATTATAATGAGTCGTCTCCTCTCCCAGCTACCAGTATAATGAGCCTTCTCCTCTCCCAGCTACCAGTATAATGAACCGTCTCCTCCCCCAGCTACCAGTATAATGATCCGTCTCCTCCCCCAGCTACCAGTATAATGAACCGTCTCCTCCCCCAGCTACCAGTATAATGAACCGTCTCCTCCCCCAGCTACCAATATAATGAACCGTCTCCTCCCCCAGCTACCAGTATAATGAACCGTCTCCTCCCCCAGCTACCTGTATAATGAGCCTTCTCCTCTCCCAGCTACCAGTATAATGAGTCGTCTCCTCTCCCAGCTACCAGTATAATGAGCCTTCTCCTCTCCCAGCTACCAGTATAATGAGCCTTCTCCTCTCCCAGCTACCAGTAAAATGAGCCGTCTCCTCCCCCAGCTACCAGTATAATGAACCGTCTCCTCCCCCAACTACCAGTATAATGAGCCGTCTCCTCCCCCTGCTACCAATATAATGAACCGTCTCCTCCCCCTGCTACCAATATAATGAACCGTCTCCTCCCCCAGCTACCAGTATAATGTACCGTCTCCTCCCCCAGCTACCAATATAATGAACCGTCTCCTCCCCCAGCTACCAGTATAATGAACCGTCTCCTCCCCCCAGCTACCAGTATAATGAGCCTTCTCCTCCCCCAGCTACCAGTATAATGAGTCGTCTCCTCCCCCAGCTACCAGTATAATGAGCCTTCTCCTCCCCCAGCTACCAGTATAATGAGCCGTCTCCTCCCACAGCTACCAGTATAATGAGCCGTCTCCTCCCCCAGCTACCAGTATAATGAACCGTCACCTCCCCCAGCTACCTGAATAATGAGCCGTCTCCTCCCCCAGCTACCAGTATAATGAACCGTCTCCTCCCCCAGTTACCAGTATAATGAATCGTCTCCTCCCCCAGCTACCAGTATAATAAACCGTCTCCTCCCCAGCTACCAGTATAATGAACCGTCTTCTCCCCCAGCTACCAGTATAATGAGCCGTCTCCTTCCCTCAGCTACCTGTATAATGAACCGTCTCCTCCCCCCAGCTACCAGTATAATGAGCCTTCTCCTCTCCCAGCTACCAGTATAATGAGCCGTCTCCTCCCCCCGCTACCAGTATAATGAGCCGTCTCCTCCCCCAGCTACCAGTATAATGAACCGTCTCCTCCCCCAGCTACCAGTATAATGAGCCTTCTCCTCTCCCAGCTACCAGTATAATGAGCCTTCTCCTCTCCCAGCTACCAGTATAATGAACCGTCTCCTCCCCCAGCTACCAGTATAATGAACCGTCTCCTCCCCCAGCTACCAGTATAATGAGCCGTCTCCTCCCCCTGCTACCAATATAATGAACCGTCTCCTCCCCCTGCTACCAATATAATGAACCGTCTCCTCCCCCAGCTACCAGTATAATGAACCGTCTCCTCCCCCAGCTACCAATATAATGAGTCGTCTCCTCCCCCAGCTACCAGTATAATGAGCCGTCTCCTCCCCCAGCTACCAATATAATGAACCGTCTCCTCCCCCAGCTACCTGTATAATGAGCCTTCTCCTCTCCCAGCTACCAGTATAATGAGCCGTCTCCTCCCCAGCTACCAATATAATGAACCGTCTCCTCCCCCCAGCTACCTGTATAATGAGCCTTCTCCTCTCCCAGCTACCATTATAATGAGTCGTCTCCTCTCCCAGCTACCAGTATAATGAGCCTTCTCCTCTCCCAGCTACCAGTATAATGAACCGTCTCCTCCCCCAGCTACCAGTATAATGATCCGTCTCCTCCCCCAGCTACCAGTATAATGAACCGTCTCCTCCCCCAGCTACCAGTATAATGAACCGTCTCCTCCCCCAGCTACCAATATAATGAACCGTCTCCTCCCCCAGCTACCAGTATAATGAACCGTCTCCTCCCCCAGCTACCTGTATAATGAGCCTTCTCCTCTCCCAGCTACCAGTATAATGAGTCGTCTCCTCTCCCAGCTACCAGTATAATGAGCCTTCTCCTCTCCCAGCTACCAGTATAATGAGCCTTCTCCTCTCCCAGCTACCAGTATAATGAGCCGTCTCCTCCCCCAGCTACCAGTATAATGAACCGTCTCCTCCCCCAGCTACCAGTATAATGAGCCGTCTCCTCCCCCTGCTGCCAATATAATGAACCGTCTCCTCCCCCTGCTACCAATATAATGAACCGTCTCCTCCCCCAGCTACCAGTATAATGAACCGTCTCCTCCCCCAGCTACCAATATAATGAACCGTCTCCTCCCCAGCTACCAGTATAATGAACCGTCTCCTCCCCCAGCTACCAGTATAATGAGCCGTCTCCTCCCCAGCTACCAATATAATGAACCGTCTCCTCCCCCCAGCTACCTGTATAATGAGCCTTCTCCTCTCCCAGCTACCATTATAATGAGTCGTCTCCTCTCCCAGCTACCAGTATAATGAGCCTTCTCCTCTCCCAGCTACCAGTATAATGAACCGTCTCCTCCCCCAGCTACCAGTATAATGATCCGTCTCCTCCCCCAGCTACCAGTATAATGAACCGTCTCCTCCCCCAGCTACCAGTATAATGAACCGTCTCCTCCCCCAGCTACCAATATAATGAACCGTCTCCTCCCCCAGCTACCAGTATAATGAACCGTCTCCTCCCCCAGCTACCTGTATAATGAGCCTTCTCCTCTCCCAGCTACCAGTATAATGAGTCGTCTCCTCTCCCAGCTACCAGTATAATGAGCCTTCTCCTCTCCCAGCTACCAGTATAATGAGCCTTCTCCTCTCCCAGCTACCAGTAAAATGAGCCGTCTCCTCCCCCAGCTACCAGTATAATGAACCGTCTCCTCCCCCAGCTACCAGTATAATGAGCCGTCTCCTCCCCCTGCTACCAATATAATGAACCGTCTCCTCCCCCTGCTACCAATATAATGAACCGTCTCCTCCCCCAGCTACCAGTATAATGTACCTTCTCCTCCCCCAGCTACCAATATAATGAACCGTCTCCTCCCCCAGCTACCAGTATAATGAACCGTCTCCTCCCCCCAGCTACCAGTATAATGAGCCTTCTCCTCCCCCAGCTACCAGTATAATGAGTCGTCTCCTCCCCCAGCTACCAGTATAATGAGCCTTCTCCTCCCCCAGCTACCAGTATAATGAGCCGTCTCCTCCCACAGCTACCAGTATAATGAGCCGTCTCCTCTCCCAGCTACCAGTATAATGAACCGTCACCTCCCCCAGCTACCTGAATAATGAGCCGTCTCCTCCCCCAGCTATCAGTATAATGAACCGTCTCCTCCCCCAGTTACCAGTATAATGAATCGTCTCCTCCCCCAGCTACCAGTATAATAAACCGTCTCCTCCCCAGCTACCAGTATAATGAACCGTCTTCTCCCCCAGCTACCAGTATAATGAGCTGTCTCCTCCCCCCCCGCTACCAGTATAATGAGCCGTCTCCTTCCCTCAGCTACCTGTATAATGAACCGTCTCCTCCCCCCAGCTACCAGTATAATGAGCCTTCTCCTCTCCCAGCTACCAGTATAATGAGCCGTCTCCTCCCCCCGCTACCAGTATAATGAGCCGTCTCCTCCCCCAGCTACCAGTATAATGAACCGTCTCCTCCCCCAGCTACCAGTATAATGAGCCTTCTCCTCTCCCAGCTACCAGTATAATGAGCCTTCTCCTCTCCCAGCTACCAGTATAATGAACCGTCTCCTCCCCCAGCTACCAGTATAATGAACCGTCTCCTCCCCCCAGCTACCTGTATAATGAGCCTTCTCCTCCCCCTGCTACCAATATAATGAACCGTCTCCTCTCCCAGCTACCAGTATAATGAGCCTTCTCCTCCCCCAGCTACCAGTATAATGAACCGTCTCCTCCCCCAGCTACCAGTATAATGAGCCGTCTCCTCCCCCTGCTACCAATATAATGAACCGTCTCCTCCCCCTGCTACCAATATAATGAACCGTCTCCTCCCCCAGCTACCAGTATAATGAACCGTCTCCTCCCCCAGCTACCAATATAATGAGTCGTCTCCTCCCCCAGCTACCAGTATAATGAGCCATCTCCTCCCCCAGCTACCAGTATAATGAGCCGTCTCCTCCCTTTAGCTACCTGTATAATGAACCGTCTCCTCCCCCAGCTACCAGTAGAATGAGCCGTCTCCTCCCTCAGCTACCAGTATAATGAGCCGTCTCCTCCCCCAGCTACCAGTAGAATGAGCCGTCTCCTCCCCCAGCTACCAGTATAATGAGCCGTCTCCTCCCCCAGCTACCAGTATAATGAGCCGTCTCCTCCCCCAGCTACCAGTATAATGAGCCGTCTCCTCCCTTCAGCTACCTGTATAATGAACCGTCTCCTCCCCCCAGCTACCAGTATAATGAGACTTCTCCTCTCCCAGCTACCAGTTTAATGAACCGTCTCCTCCCCCAGCTACCAGTATAATGATCCGTCTCCTCCCCCAGCTACCAGTATAATGAACCGTCTCCTCCCCCAGCTACCAGTATAATGAACCGTCTCCTCCCCCAGCTACCAATATAATGAACCGTCACCTCCCCCAGCTACCTGAATAATGAGCCGTCTCCTCCCCCAGCTACCAGTATAATGAACCGTCTCCTCCCCCAGTTACCAGTATAATGAACCGTCTCCTCCCCCAGCTACCAGTATAATGAACCGTCTCCTCCCCCAGCTACCAGTATAATGAACCGTCTTCTCCCCCAGCTACCAGTATAATGAGCCGTCTCCTCCCCCCCCGCTACCAGTATAATGAGCCGTCTCCTTCCCTCAGCTACCTGTATAATGAACCGTCTCCTCCCCCCAGCTACCAGTATAATGAGCCTTCTCCTCTCCCAGCTACCAGTATAATGAGCCGTCTCCTCCCCCAGCTACCAGTATAATGAGCCGTCTCCTCCCCCAGCTACCAGTATAATGAACCGTCTCCTCCCCCAGCTACCAGTATAATGAGCCTTCTCCTCTCCCAGCTACCAGTATAATGAGCCTTCTCCTCTTCCAGCTACCAGTATAATGAACCGTCTCCTCCCCCAGCTACCAGTATAATGAACCGTCTCCTCCCCCAGCTACCAGTATAATGAGCCGTCTCCTCCCCCTGCTACCAATATAATGAACCGTCTCCTCCCCCTGCTACCAATATAATGAACCGTCTCCTCCCCCAGCTACCAGTATAATGAACCGTCTCCTCCCCCAGCTACCAATATAATGAGTCGTCTCCTCCCCCAGCTACCAGTATAATGAGCCGTCTCCTCCCCCAGCTACCAATATAATGAACCGTCTCCTCCCCCAGCTACCTGTATAATGAGCCTTCTCCTCTCCCAGCTACCAGTATAATGAGCCGTCTCCACCCCAGCTACCAATATAATGAACCGTCTCCTCCCCCCAGCTACCTGTATAATGAGCCTTCTCCTCTCCCAGCTACCATTATAATGAGTCGTCTCCTCTCCCAGCTACCAGTATAATGAGCCTTCTCCTCTCCCAGCTACCAGTATAATGAACCGTCTCCTCCCCCAGCTACCAGTATAATGATCCGTCTCCTCCCCCAGCTACCAGTATAATGAACCGTCTCCTCCCCCAGCTACCAGTATAATGAACCGTCTCCTCCCCCAGCTACCAATATAATGAACCGTCTCCTCCCCCAGCTACCAGTATAATGAACCGTCTCCTCCCCCAGCTACCTGTATAATGAGCCTTCTCCTCTCCCAGCTACCAGTATAATGAGTCGTCTCCTCTCCCAGCTACCAGTATAATGAGCCTTCTCCTCTCCCAGCTACCAGTATAATGAGCCTTCTCCTCTCCCAGCTACCAGTAAAATGAGCCGTCTCCTCCCCCAGCTACCAGTATAATGAACCGTCTCCTCCCCCAACTACCAGTATAATCAGCCGTCTCCTCCCCCTGCTACCAATATAATGAACCGTCTCCTCCCCCTGCTACCAATATAATGAACCGTCTCCTCCCCCAGCTACCAGTATAATGTACCGTCTCCTCCCCCAGCTACCAATATAATGAACCGTCTCCTCCCCCAGCTACCAGTATAATGAACCGTCTCCTCCCCCCAGCTACCAGTATAATGAGCCTTCTCCTCCCCCAGCTACCAGTATAATGAGTCGTCTCCTCCCCCAGCTACCAGTATAATGAGCCTTCTCCTCCCCCAGCTACCAGTATAATGAGCCGTCTCCTCCCACAGCTACCAGTATAATGAGCCGTCTCCTCCCCCAGCTACCAGTATAATGAACCGTCACCTCCCCCAGCTACCTGAATAATGAGCCGTCTCCTCCCCCAGCTACCAGTATAATGAACCGTCTCCTCCCCCAGTTACCAGTATAATGAATCGTCTCCTCCCCCAGCTACCAGTATAATAAACCGTCTCCTCCCCAGCTACCAGTATAATGAACCGTCTTCTCCCCCAGCTACCAGTATAATGAGCCGTCTCCTTCCCTCAGCTACCTGTATAATGAACCGTCTCCTCCCCCCAGCTACCAGTATAATGAGCCTTCTCCTCTCCCAGCTACCAGTATAATGAGCCGTCTCCTCCCCCCGCTACCAGTATAATGAGCCGTCTCCTCCCCCAGCTACCAGTATAATGAACCGTCTCCTCCCCCAGCTACCAGTATAATGAGCCTTCTCCTCTCCCAGCTACCAGTATAATGAGTCTTCTCCTCTCCCAGCTACCAGTATAATGAACCGTCTCCTCCCCCAGCTACCAGTATAATGAACCGTCTCCTCCCCCAGCTACCAGTATAATGAGCCGTCTCCTCCCCCTGCTACCAATATAATGAACCGTCTCCTCCCCCTGCTACCAATATAATGAACCGTCTCCTCCCCCAGCTACCAGTATAATGAACCGTCTCCTCCCCCAGCTACCAATATAATGAGTCGTCTCCTCCCCCAGCTACCAGTATAATGAGCCGTCTCCTCCCCCAGCTACCAATATAATGAACCGTCTCCTCCCCCAGCTACCTGTATAATGAGCCTTCTCCTCTCCCAGCTACCAGTATAATGAGCCGTCTCCTCCCCAGCTACCAATATAATGAACCGTCTCCTCCCCCCAGCTACCTGTATAATGAGCCTTCTCCTCTCCCAGCTACCATTATAATGAGTCGTCTCCTCTCCCAGCTACCAGTATAATGAGCCTTCTCCTCTCCCAGCTACCAGTATAATGAACCGTCTCCTCCCCCAGCTACCAGTATAATGATCCGTCTCCTCCCCCAGCTACCAGTATAATGAACCGTCTCCTCCCCCAGCTACCAGTATAATGAACCGTCTCCTCCCCCAGCTACCAATATAATGAACCGTCTCCTCCCCCAGCTACCAGTATAATGAACCGTCTCCTCCCCCAGCTACCTGTATAATGAGCCTTCTCCTCTCCCAGCTACCAGTATAATGAGTCGTCTCCTCTCCCAGCTACCAGTATAATGAGCCTTCTCCTCTCCCAGCTACCAGTATAATGAGCCTTCTCCTCTCCCAGCTACCAGTATAATGAGCCGTCTCCTCCCCCAGCTACCAGTATAATGAACCGTCTCCTCCCCCAGCTACCAGTATAATGAGCCGTCTCCTCCCCCTGCTGCCAATATAATGAACCGTCTCCTCCCCCTGCTACCAATATAATGAACCGTCTCCTCCCCCAGCTACCAGTATAATGAACCGTCTCCTCCCCCAGCTACCAATATAATGAACCGTCTCCTCCCCAGCTACCAGTATAATGAACCGTCTCCTCCCCCAGCTACCAGTATAATGAGCCGTCTCCTCCCCAGCTACCAATATAATGAACCGTCTCCTCCCCCCAGCTACCTGTATAATGAGCCTTCTCCTCTCCCAGCTACCATTATAATGAGTCGTCTCCTCTCCCAGCTACCAGTATAATGAGCCTTCTCCTCTCCCAGCTACCAGTATAATGAACCGTCTCCTCCCCCAGCTACCAGTATAATGATCCGTCTCCTCCCCCAGCTACCAGTATAATGAACCGTCTCCTCCCCCAGCTACCAGTATAATGAACCGTCTCCTCCCCCAGCTACCAATATAATGAACCGTCTCCTCCCCCAGCTACCAGTATAATGAACCGTCTCCTCCCCCAGCTACCTGTATAATGAGCCTTCTCCTCTCCCAGCTACCAGTATAATGAGTCGTCTCCTCTCCCAGCTACCAGTATAATGAGCCTTCTCCTCTCCCAGCTACCAGTATAATGAGCCTTCTCCTCTCCCAGCTACCAGTAAAATGAGCCGTCTCCTCCCCCAGCTACCAGTATAATGAACCGTCTCCTCCCCCAGCTACCAGTATAATGAGCCGTCTCCTCCCCCTGCTACCAATATAATGAACCGTCTCCTCCCCCTGCTACCAATATAATGAACCGTCTCCTCCCCCAGCTACCAGTATAATGTACCTTCTCCTCCCCCAGCTACCAATATAATGAACCGTCTCCTCCCCCAGCTACCAGTATAATGAACCGTCTCCTCCCCCCAGCTACCAGTATAATGAGCCTTCTCCTCCCCCAGCTACCAGTATAATGAGTCGTCTCCTCCCCCAGCTACCAGTATAATGAGCCTTCTCCTCCCCCAGCTACCAGTATAATGAGCCGTCTCCTCCCACAGCTACCAGTATAATGAGCCGTCTCCTCTCCCAGCTACCAGTATAATGAACCGTCACCTCCCCCAGCTACCTGAATAATGAGCCGTCTCCTCCCCCAGCTATCAGTATAATGAACCGTCTCCTCCCCCAGTTACCAGTATAATGAATCGTCTCCTCCCCCAGCTACCAGTATAATAAACCGTCTCCTCCCCAGCTACCAGTATAATGAACCGTCTTCTCCCCCAGCTACCAGTATAATGAGCTGTCTCCTCCCCCCCCGCTACCAGTATAATGAGCCGTCTCCTTCCCTCAGCTACCTGTATAATGAACCGTCTCCTCCCCCCAGCTACCAGTATAATGAGCCTTCTCCTCTCCCAGCTACCAGTATAATGAGCCGTCTCCTCCCCCCGCTACCAGTATAATGAGCCGTCTCCTCCCCCAGCTACCAGTATAATGAACCTTCTCCTCCCCCAGCTACCAGTATAATGAGCCTTCTCCTCTCCCAGCTACCAGTATAATGAGCCTTCTCCTCTCCCAGCTACCAGTATAATGAACCGTCTCCTCCCCCAGCTACCAGTATAATGAACCGTCTCCTCCCCCCAGCTACATGTATAATGAGCCTTCTCCTCCCCCTGCTACCAATATAATGAACCGTCTCCTCTCCCAGCTACCAGTATAATGAGCCTTCTCCTCTCCCAGCTACCAGTATAATGAGTCGTCTCCTCCCCCAGCTACCAGTATAATGAGCCTTCTCCTCCCCCAGCTACCAGTATAATGAGCCGTCTCCTCCCACAGCTACCAGTATAATGAGCCGTCTCCTCCCCCAGCTACCAGTATAATGAACCGTCACCTCCCCCAGCTACCTGAATAATGAGCCGTCTCCTCCCCCAGCTATCAGTATAATGAACCGTCTCCTCCCCCAGTTACCAGTATAATGAATCGTCTCCTCCCCCAGCTACCAGTATAATAAACCGTCTCCTCCCCAGCTACCAGTATAATGAACCGTCTTCTCCCCCAGCTACCAGTATAATGAGCTGTCTCCTCCCCCCCGCTACCAGTATAATGAGCCGTCTCCTTCCCTCAGCTACCTGTATAATGAACCGTCTCCTCCCCCCAGCTACCAGTATAATGAGCCTTCTCCTCTCCCAGCTACCAGTATAATGAGCCGTCTCCTCCCCCCGCTACCAGTATAATGAGCCGTCTCCTCCCCCAGCTACCAGTATAAAGAACCGTCTCCTCCCCCAGCTACCAGTATAATGAGCCTACTCCTCTCCCAGCTACCAGTATAATGAGCCTTCTCCTCTCCCAGCTACCAGTATAATGAACCGTCTCCTCCCCCAGCTACCAGTATAATGAACCGTCTCCTCCCCCAGCTACCTGTATAATGAGCCTTCTCCTCTCCCAGCTACCATTATAATGAGTCGTCTCCTCTCCCAGCTACCAGTATAATGAGCCTTCTCCTCTCCCAGCTACCAGTATAATGAACCGTCTCCTCCCCCAGCTACCAGTATAATGATCCGTCTCCTCCCCCAGCTACCAGTATAATGAACCGTCTCCTCCCCCAGCTACCAGTATAATGAACCGTCTCCTCCCCCAGCTACCAATATAATGAACCGTCTCCTCCCCCAGCTACCAGTATAATGAACCGTCTCCTCCCCCAGCTACCTGTATAATGAGCCTTCTCCTCTCCCAGCTACCAGTATAATGAGTCGTCTCCTCTCCCAGCTACCAGTATAATGAGCCTTCTCCTCTCCCAGCTACCAGTATAATGAGCCTTCTCCTCTCCCAGCTACCAGTATAATGAGCCGTCTCCTCCCCCAGCTACCAGTATAATGAACCGTCTCCTCCCCCAGCTACCAGTATAATGAGCCGTCTCCTCCCCCTGCTGCCAATATAATGAACCGTCTCCTCCCCCTGCTACCAATATAATGAACCGTCTCCTCCCCCAGCTACCAGTATAATGAACCGTCTCCTCCCCCAGCTACCAATATAATGAGTCGTCTCCTCCCCCAGCTACCAGTATAATGAGCCATCTCCTCCCCCAGCTACCAGTATAATGAGCCGTCTCCTCCCTTTAGCTACCTGTATAATGAACCGTCTCCTCCCCCAGCTACCAGTAGAATGAGCCGTCTCCTCCCTCAGCTACCAGTATAATGAGCCGTCTCCTCCCCCAGCTACCAGTAGAATGAGCCGTCTCCTCCCCCAGCTACCAGTATAATGAGCCGTCTCCTCCCCCAGCTACCAGTATAATGAGCCGTCTCCTCCCCCAGCTACCAGTATAATGAACCGTCTCCTCCCCCAGCTACCAGTATAATGAGCCTTCTCCTCTCCCAGCTACCAGTATAATGAGCCTTCTCCTCTCCCAGCTACCAGTATAATGAACCGTCTCCTCCCCCAGCTACCAGTATAATGAACCGTCTCCTCCCCCCAGCTACCTGTATAATGAGCCTTCTCCTCCCCCTGCTACCAATATAATGAACCGTCTCCTCTCCCAGCTACCAGTATAATGAGCCTTCTCCTCCCCCAGCTACCAGTATAATGAACCGTCTCCTCCCCCAGCTACCAGTATAATGAGCCGTCTCCTCCCCCTGCTACCAATATAATGAACCGTCTCCTCCCCCTGCTACCAATATAATGAACCGTCTCCTCCCCCAGCTACCAGTATAATGAACCGTCTCCTCCCCCAGCTACCAATATAATGAGTCGTCTCCTCCCCCAGCTACCAGTATAATGAGCCATCTCCTCCCCCAGCTACCAGTATAATGAGCCGTCTCCTCCCTTTAGCTACCTGTATAATGAACCGTCTCCTCCCCCAGCTACCAGTAGAATGAGCCGTCTCCTCCCTCAGCTACCAGTATAATGAGCCGTCTCCTCCCCCAGCTACCAGTAGAATGAGCCGTCTCCTCCCCCAGCTACCAGTATAATGAGCCGTCTCCTCCCCCAGCTACCAGTATAATGAGCCGTCTCCTCCCCCAGCTACCAGTATAATGAGCCGTCTCCTCCCTTCAGCTACCTGTATAATGAACCGTCTCCTCCCCCCAGCTACCAGTATAATGAGACTTCTCCTCTCCCAGCTACCAGTTTAATGAACCGTCTCCTCCCCCAGCTACCAGTATAATGATCCGTCTCCTCCCCCAGCTACCAGTATAATGAACCGTCTCCTCCCCCAGCTACCAGTATAATGAACCGTCTCCTCCCCCAGCTACCAATATAATGAACCGTCACCTCCCCCAGCTACCTGAATAATGAGCCGTCTCCTCCCCCAGCTACCAGTATAATGAACCGTCTCCTCCCCCAGTTACCAGTATAATGAACCGTCTCCTCCCCCAGCTACCAGTATAATGAACCGTCTCCTCCCCCAGCTACCAGTATAATGAACCGTCTTCTCCCCCAGCTACCAGTATAATGAGCCGTCTCCTCCCCCCCGCTACCAGTATAATGAGCCGTCTCCTTCCCTCAGCTACCTGTATAATGAACCGTCTCCTCCCCCCAGCTACCAGTATAATGAGCCTTCTCCTCTCCCAGCTACCAGTATAATGAGCCGTCTCCTCCCCCAGCTACCAGTATAATGAGCCGTCTCCTCCCCCAGCTACCAGTATAATGAACCGTCTCCTCCCCCAGCTACCAGTATAATGAGCCTTCTCCTCTCCCAGCTACCAGTATAATGAGCCTTCTCCTCTTCCAGCTACCAGTATAATGAACCGTCTCCTCCCCCAGCTACCAGTATAATGAACCGTCTCCTCCCCCAGCTACCAGTATAATGAGCCGTCTCCTCCCCCTGCTACCAATATAATGAACCGTCTCCTCCCCCTGCTACCAATATAATGAACCGTCTCCTCCCCCAGCTACCAGTATAATGAACCGTCTCCTCCCCCAGCTACCAATATAATGAGTCGTCTCCTCCCCCAGCTACCAGTATAATGAGCCGTCTCCTCCCCCAGCTACCAATATAATGAACCGTCTCCTCCCCCAGCTACCTGTATAATGAGCCTTCTCCTCTCCCAGCTACCAGTATAATGAGCCGTCTCCTCCCCAGCTACCAATATAATGAACCGTCTCCTCCCCCCAGCTACCTGTATAATGAGCCTTCTCCTCTCCCAGCTACCATTATAATGAGTCGTCTCCTCTCCCAGCTACCAGTATAATGAGCCTTCTCCTCTCCCAGCTACCAGTATAATGAACCGTCTCCTCCCCCAGCTACCAGTATAATGATCCGTCTCCTCCCCCAGCTACCAGTATAATGAACCGTCTCCTCCCCCAGCTACCAGTATAATGAACCGTCTCCTCCCCCAGCTACCAATATAATGAACCGTCTCCTCCCAGCTACCAGTATAATGAACCGTCTCCTCCCCCAGCTACCTGTATAATGAGCCTTCTCCTCTCCCAGCTACCAGTATAATGAGTCGTCTCCTCTCCCAGCTACCAGTATAATGAGCCTTCTCCTCTCCCAGCTACCAGTATAATGAGCCTTCTCCTCTCCCAGCTACCAGTAAAATGAGCCGTCTCCTCCCCCAGCTACCAGTATAATGAACCGTCTCCTCCCCCAACTACCAGTATAATGAGCCGTCTCCTCCCCCTGCTACCAATATAATGAACCGTCTCCTCCCCCTGCTACCAATATAATGAACCGTCTCCTCCCCCAGCTACCAGTATAATGTACCGTCTCCTCCCCCAGCTACCAATATAATGAACCGTCTCCTCCCCCAGCTACCAGTATAATGAACCGTCTCCTCCCCCCAGCTACCAGTATAATGAGCCTTCTCCTCCCCCAGCTACCAGTATAATGAGTCGTCTCCTCCCCCAGCTACCAGTATAATGAGCCTTCTCCTCCCCCAGCTACCAGTATAATGAGCCGTCTCCTCCCACACTTACCAGTATAATGAGCCGTCTCCTCCCCCAGCTACCAGTATAATGAACCGTCACCTCCCCCAGCTACCTGAATAATGAGCCGTCTCCTCCCCCAGCTACCAGTATAATGAACCGTCTCCTCCCCCAGTTACCAGTATAATGAATCGTCTCCTCCCCCAGCTACCAGTATAATAAACCGTCTCCTCCCCAGCTACCAGTATAATGAACCGTCTTCTCCCCCAGCTACCAGTATAATGAGCCGTCTCCTTCCCTCAGCTACCTGTATAATGAACCGTCTCCTCCCCCCAGCTACCAGTATAATGAGCCTTCTCCTCTCCCAGCTACCAGTATAATGAGCCGTCTCCTCCCCCCGCTACCAGTATAATGAGCCGTCTCCTCCCCCAGCTACCAGTATAATGAACCGTCTCCTCCCCCAGCTACCAGTATAATGAGCCTTCTCCTCTCCCAGCTACCAGTATAATGAGCCTTCTCCTCTCCCAGCTACCAGTATAATGAACCGTCTCCTCCCCCAGCTACCAGTATAATGAACCGTCTCCTCCCCCAGCTACCAGTATAATGAGCCGTCTCCTCCCCCTGCTACCAATATAATGAACCGTCTCCTCCCCCTGCTACCAAAATAATGAACCGTCTCCTCCCCCAGCTACCAGTATAATGAACCGTCTCCTCCCCCAGCTACCAATATAATGAGTCGTCTCCTCCCCCAGCTACCAGTATAATGAGCCGTCTCCTCCCCCAGCTACCAATATAATGAACCGTCTCCTCCCCCAGCTACCTGTATAATGAGCCTTCTCCTCTCCCAGCTACCAGTATAATGAGCCGTCTCCTCCCCAGCTACCAATATAATGAACCGTCTCCTCCCCCCAGCTACCTGTATAATGAGCCTTCTCTCCCAGCTACCATTATAATGAGTCGTCTCCTCTCCCAGCTACCAGTATAATGAGCCTTCTCCTCTCCCAGCTACCAGTATAATGAACCGTCTCCTCCCCCAGCTACCAGTATAATGATCCGTCTCCTCCCCCAGCTACCAGTATAATGAACCGTCTCCTCCCCCAGCTACCAGTATAATGAACCGTCTCCTCCCCCAGCTACCAATATAATGAACCGTCTCCTCCCCCAGCTACCAGTATAATGAACCGTCTCCTCCCCCAGCTACCTGTATAATGAGCCTTCTCCTCTCCCAGCTACCAGTATAATGAGTCGTCTCCTCTCCCAGCTACCAGTATAATGAGCCTTCTCCTCTCCCAGCTACCAGTATAATGAGCCTTCTCCTCTCCCAGCTACCAGTATAATGAGCCGTCTCCTCCCCCAGCTACCAGTATAATGAACCGTCTCCTCCCCCAGCTACCAGTATAATGAGCCGTCTCCTCCCCCTGCTGCCAATATAATGAACCGTCTCCTCCCCCTGCTACCAATATAATGAACCGTCTCCTCCCCCAGCTACCAGTATAATGAACCGTCTCCTCCCCCAGCTACCAATATAATGAACCGTCTCCTCCCCAGCTACCAGTATAATGAACCGTCTCCTCCCCCAGCTACCAGTATAATGAGCCGTCTCCTCCCCAGCTACCAATATAATGAACCGTCTCCTCCCCCCAGCTACCTGTATAATGAGCCTTCTCCTCTCCCAGCTACCATTATAATGAGTCGTCTCCTCTCCCAGCTACCAGTATAATGAGCCTTCTCCTCTCCCAGCTACCAGTATAATGAACCGTCTCCTCCCCCAGCTACCAGTATAATGATCCGTCTCCTCCCCCAGCTACCAGTATAATGAACCGTCTCCTCCCCCAGCTACCAGTATAATGAACCGTCTCCTCCCCCAGCTACCAATATAATGAACCGTCTCCTCCCCCAGCTACCAGTATAATGAACCGTCTCCTCCCCCAGCTACCTGTATAATGAGCCTTCTCCTCTCCCAGCTACCAGTATAATGAGTCGTCTCCTCTCCCAGCTACCAGTATAATGAGCCTTCTCCTCTCCCAGCTACCAGTATAATGAGCCTTCTCCTCTCCCAGCTACCAGTAAAATGAGCCGTCTCCTCCCCCAGCTACCAGTATAATGAACCGTCTCCTCCCCCAGCTACCAGTATAATGAGCCGTCTCCTCCCTCTGCTACCAATATAATGAACCGTCTCCTCCCCCTGCTACCAATATAATGAACCGTCTCCTCCCCCAGCTACCAGTATAATGTACCTTCTCCTCCCCCAGCTACCAATATAATGAACCGTCTCCTCCCCCAGCTACCAGTATAATGAACCGTCTCCTCCCCCCAGCTACCAGTATAATGAGCCTTCTCCTCCCCCAGCTACCAGTATAATGAGTCGTCTCCTCCCCCAGCTACCAGTATAATGAGCCTTCTCCTCCCCCAGCTACCAGTATAATGAGCCGTCTCCTCCCACAGCTACCAGTATAATGAGCCGTCTCCTTTCCCAGCTACCAGTATAATGAACCGTCACCTCCCCCAGCTACCTGAATAATGAGCCGTCTCCTCCCCCAGCTATCAGTATAATGAACCGTCTCCTCCCCCAGTTACCAGTATAATGAATCGTCTCCTCCCCCAGCTACCAGTATAATAAACCGTCTCCTCCCCAGCTACCAGTATAATGAACCGTCTTCTCCCCCAGCTACCAGTATAATGAGCTGTCTCCTCCCCCCCCGCTACCAGTATAATGAGCCGTCTCCTTCCCTCAGCTACCTGTATAATGAACCGTCTCCTCCCCCCAGCTACCAGTATAATGAGCCTTCTCCTCTCCCAGCTACCAGTATAATGAGCCGTCTCCTCCCCCCGCTACCAGTATAATGAGCCGTCTCCTCCCCCAGCTACCAGTATAATGAACCGTCTCCTCCCCCAGCTACCAGTATAATGAGCCTTCTCCTCTCCCAGCTACCAGTATAATGAGCCTTCTCCTCTCCCAGCTACCAGTATAATGAACCGTCTCCTCCCCCAGCTACCAGTATAATGAACCGTCTCCTCCCCCCAGCTACCTGTATAATGAGCCTTCTCCTCCCCCTGCTACCAATATAATGAACCGTCTCCTCTCCCAGCTACCAGTATAATGAGCCTTCTCCTCTCCCAGCTACCAGTATAATGAGTCGTCTCCTCCCCCAGCTACCAGTATAATGAGCCTTCTCCTCCCCCAGCTACCAGTATAATGAGCCGTCTCCTCCCACAGCTACCAGTATAATGAGCCGTCTCCTCCCCCAGCTACCAGTATAATGAACCGTCACCTCCCCCAGCTACCTGAATAATGAGCCGTCTCCTCCCCCAGCTATCAGTATAATGAACCGTCTCCTCCCCCAGTTACCAGTATAATGAATCGTCTCCTCCCCCAGCTACCAGTATAATAAACCGTCTCCTCCCCAGCTACCAGTATAATGAACCGTCTTCTCCCCCAGCTACCAGTATAATGAGCTGTCTCCTCCCCCCCCGCTACCAGTATAATGAGCCGTCTCCTTCCCTCAGCTACCTGTATAATGAACCGTCTCCTCCCCCCAGCTACCAGTATAATGAGCCTTCTCCTCTCCCAGCTACCAGTATAATGAGCCGTCTCCTCCCCCCGCTACCAGTATAATGAGCCGTCTCCTCCCCCAGCTACCAGTATAATGAACCGTCTCCTCCCCCAGCTACCAGTATAATGAGCCTTCTCCTCTCCCAGCTACCAGTATAATGAGCCTTCTCCTCTCCCAGCTACCAGTATAATGAACCGTCTCCTCCCCCAGCTACCAGTATAATGAACCGTCTCCTCCCCCAGCTACCTGTATAATGAGCCTTCTCCTCTCCCAGCTACCATTATAATGAGTCGTCTCCTCTCCCAGCTACCAGTATAATGAGCCTTCTCCTCTCCCAGCTACCAGTATAATGAACCGTCTCCTCCCCCAGCTACCAGTATAATGATCCGTCTCCTCCCCCAGCTACCAGTATAATGAACCGTCTCCTCCCCCAGCTACCAGTATAATGAACCGTCTCCTCCCCCAGCTACCAATATAATGAACCGTCTCCTCCCCCAGCTACCAGTATAATGAACCGTCTCCTCCCCCAGCTACCTGTATAATGAGCCTTCTCCTCTCCCAGCTACCAGTATAATGAGTCGTCTCCTCTCCCAGCTACCAGTATAATGAGCCTTCTCCTCTCCCAGCTACCAGTATAATGAGCCTTCTCCTCTCCCAGCTACCAGTATAATGAGCCGTCTCCTCCCCCAGCTACCAGTATAATGAACCGTCTCCTCCCCCAGCTACCAGTATAATGAGCCGTCTCCTCCCCCTGCTGCCAATATAATGAACCGTCTCCTCCCCCTGCTACCAATATAATGAACCGTCTCCTCCCCCAGCTACCAGTATAATGAACCGTCTCCTCCCCCAGCTACCAATATAATGAGTCGTCTCCTCCCCCAGCTACCAGTATAATGAGCCATCTCCTCCCCCAGCTACCAGTATAATGAGCCGTCTCCTCCCTTTAGCTACCTGTATAATGAACCGTCTCCTCCCCCAGCTACCAGTAGAATGAGCCGTCTCCTCCCTCAGCTACCAGTATAATGAGCCGTCTCCTCCCCCAGCTACCAGTAGAATGAGCCGTCTCCTCCCCCAGCTACCAGTATAATGAGCCGTCTCCTCCCCCAGCTACCAGTATAATGAGCCGTCTCCTCCCCCAGCTACCAGTATAATGAGCCGTCTCCTCCCTTCAGCTACCTGTATAATGAACCGTCTCCTCCCCCAGCTACCAGTATAATGAGACTTCTCCTCTCCCAGCTACCAGTTTAATGAACCGTCTCCTCCCCCAGCTACCAGTATAATGATCCGTCTCCTCCCCCAGCTACCAGTATAATGAACCGTCTCCTCCCCCAGCTACCAGTATAATGAACCGTCTCCTCCCCCAGCTACCAATATAATGAACCGTCACCTCCCCCAGCTACCTGAATAATGAGCCGTCTCCTCCCCCAGCTACCAGTATAATGAACCTTCTCCTCCCCCAGTTACCAGTATAATGAACCGTCTCCTCCCCCAGCTACCAGTATAATGAACCGTCTCCTCCCCCAGCTACCAGTATAATGAACCGTCTTCTCCCCCAGCTACCAGTATAATGAGCCGTCTCCTCCCCCCCCGCTACCAGTATAATGAGCCGTCTCCTTCCCTCAGCTACCTGTATAATGAACCGTCTCCTCCCCCCAGCTACCAGTATAATGAGCCTTCTCCTCTCCCAGCTACCAGTATAATGAGCCGTCTCCTCCCCCAGCTACCAGTATAATGAGCCGTCTCCTCCCCCAGCTACCAGTATAATGAACCGTCTCCTCCCCCAGCTACCAGTATAATGAGCCTTCTCCTCTCCCAGCTACCAGTATAATGAGCCGTCTCCTCTTCCAGCTACCAGTATAATGAACCGTCTCCTCCCCCAGCTACCAGTATAATGAACCGTCTCCTCCCCCAGCTACCAGTATAATGAGCCGTCTCCTCCCCCTGCTACCAATATAATGAACCGTCTCCTCCCCCTGCTACCAATATAATGAACCGTCTCCTCCCCCAGCTACCAGTATAATGAACCGTCTCCTCCCCCAGCTACCAATATAATGAGTCGTCTCCTCCCCCAGCTACCAGTATAATGAGCCGTCTCCTCCCCCAGCTACCAATATAATGAACCGTCTCCTCCCCCAGCTACCTGTATAATGAGCCTTCTCCTCTCCCAGCTACCAGTATAATGAGCCGTCTCCTCCCCAGCTACCAATATAATGAACCGTCTCCTCCCCCCAGCTACCTGTATAATGAGCCTTCTCCTCTCCCAGCTACCATTATAATGAGTCGTCTCCTCTCCCAGCTACCAGTATAATGAGCCTTCTCCTCTCCCAGCTACCAGTATAATGAACCGTCTCCTCCCCCAGCTACCAGTATAATGATCCGTCTCCTCCCCCAGCTACCAGTATAATGAACCGTCTCCTCCCCCAGCTACCAGTATAATGAACCGTCTCCTCCCCCAGCTACCAATATAATGAACCGTCTCCTCCCCCAGCTACCAGTATAATGAACTGTCTCCTCCCCCAGCTACCTGTATAATGAGCCTTCTCCTCTCCCAGCTACCAGTATAATGAGTCGTCTCCTCTCCCAGCTACCAGTATAATGAGCCTTCTCCTCTCCCAGCTACCAGTATAATGAGCCTTCTCCTCTCCCAGCTACCAGTAAAATGAGCCGTCTCCTCCCCCAGCTACCAGTATAATGAACCGTCTCCTCCCCCAACTACCAGTATAATGAGCCGTCTCCTCCCCCTGCTACCAATATAATGAACCGTCTCCTCCCCCTGCTACCAATATAATGAACCGTCTCCTCCCCCAGCTACCAGTATAATGTACCGTCTCCTCCCCCAGCTACCAATATAATGAACCGTCTCCTCCCCCAGCTACCAGTATAATGAACCGTCTCCTCCCCCCAGCTACCAGTATAATGAGCCTTCTCCTCCCCCAGCTACCAGTATAATGAGTCGTCTCCTCCCCCAGCTACCAGTATAATGAGCCTTCTCCTCCCCCAGCTACCAGTATAATGAGCCGTCTCCTCCCACAGCTACCAGTATAATGAGCCGTCTCCTCCCCCAGCTACCAGTATAATGAACCGTCACCTCCCCCAGCTACCTGAATAATGAGCCGTCTCCTCCCCCAGCTACCAGTATAATGAACCGTCTCCTCCCCCAGTTACCAGTATAATGAATCGTCTCCTCCCCCAGCTACCAGTATAATAAACCGTCTCCTCCCCAGCTACCAGTATAATGAACCGTCTTCTCCCCCAGCTACCAGTATAATGAGCCGTCTCCTTCCCTCAGCTACCTGTATAATGAACCGTCTCCTCCCCCCAGCTACCAGTATAATGAGCCTTCTCCTCTCCCAGCTACCAGTATAATGAGCCGTCTCCTCCCCCCGCTACCAGTATAATGAGCCGTCTCCTCCCCCAGCTACCAGTATAATGAACCGTCTCCTCCCCCAGCTACCAGTATAATGAGCCTTCTCCTCTCCCAGCTACCAGTATAATGAGCCTTCTCCTCTCCCAGCTACCAGTATAATGAACCGTCTCCTCCCCCAGCTACCAGTATAATGAACCGTCTCCTCCCCCAGCTACCAGTATAATGAGCCGTCTCCTCCCCCTGCTACCAATATAATGAACCGTCTCCTCCCCCTGCTACCAATATAATGAACCGTCTCCTCCCCCAGCTACCAGTATAATGAACCGTCTCCTCCCCCAGCTACCAATATAATGAGTCGTCTCCTCCCCCAGCTACCAGTATAATGAGCCGTCTCCTCCCCCAGCTACCAATATAATGAACCGTCTCCTCCCCCAGCTACCTGTATAATGAGCCTTCTCCTCTCCCAGCTACCAGTATAATGAGCCGTCTCCTCCCCAGCTACCAATATAATGAACCGTCTCCTCCCCCCAGCTACCTGTATAATGAGCCTTCTCCTCTCCCAGCTACCATTATAATGAGTCGTCTCCTCTCCCAGCTACCAGTATAATGAGCCTTCTCCTCTCCCAGCTACCAGTATAATGAACCGTCTCCTCCCCCAGCTACCAGTATAATGATCCGTCTCCTCCCCCAGCTACCAGTATAATGAACCGTCTCCTCCCCCAGCTACCAGTATAATGAACCGTCTCCTCCCCCAGCTACCAATATAATGAACCGTCTCCTCCCCCAGCTACCAGTATAATGAACCGTCTCCTCCCCCAGCTACCTGTATAATGAGCCTTCTCCTCTCCCAGCTACCAGTATAATGAGTCGTCTCCTCTCCCAGCTACCAGTATAATGAGCCTTCTCCTCTCCCAGCTACCAGTATAATGAGCCTTCTCCTCTCCCAGCTACCAGTATAATGAGCCGTCTCCTCCCCCAGCTACCAGTATAATGAACCGTCTCCTCCCCCAGCTACCAGTATAATGAGCCGTCTCCTCCCCCTGCTGCCAATATAATGAACCGTCTCCTCCCCCTGCTACCAATATAATGAACCGTCTCCTCCCCCAGCTACCAGTATAATGAACCGTCTCCTCCCCCAGCTACCAATATAATGAACCGTCTCCTCCCCAGCTACCAGTATAATGAACCGTCTCCTCCCCCAGCTACCAGTATAATGAGCCGTCTCCTCCCCAGCTACCAATATAATGAACCGTCTCCTCCCCCCAGCTACCTGTATAATGAGCCTTCTCCTCTCCCAGCTACCATTATAATGAGTCGTCTCCTCTCCCAGCTACCAGTATAATGAGCCTTCTCCTCTCCCAGCTACCAGTATAATGAACCGTCTCCTCCCCCAGCTACCAGTATAATGATCCGTCTCCTCCCCCAGCTGCCAGTATAATGAACCGTCTCCTCCCCCAGCTACCAGTATAATGAACCGTCTCCTCCCCCAGCTACCAATATAATGAACCGTCTCCTCCCCCAGCTACCAGTATAATGAACCGTCTCCTCCCCCAGCTACCTGTATAATGAGCCTTCTCCTCTCCCAGCTACCAGTATAATGAGTCGTCTCCTCTCCCAGCTACCAGTATAATGAGCCTTCTCCTCTCCCAGCTACCAGTATAATGAGCCTTCTCCTCTCCCAGCTACCAGTAAAATGAGCCGTCTCCTCCCCCAGCTACCAGTATAATGAACCGTCTCCTCCCCCAGCTACCAGTATAATGAGCCGTCTCCTCCCCCTGCTACCAATATAATGAACCGTCTCCTCCCCCTGCTACCAATATAATGAACCGTCTCCTCCCCCAGCTACCAGTATAATGTACCTTCTCCTCCCCCAGCTACCAATATAATGAACCGTCTCCTCCCCCAGCTACCAGTATAATGAACCGTCTCCTCCCCCCAGCTACCAGTATAATGAGCCTTCTCCTCCCCCAGCTACCAGTATAATGAGTCGTCTCCTCCCCCAGCTACCAGTATAATGAGCCTTCTCCTCCCCCAGCTACCAGTATAATGAGCCGTCTCCTCCCACAGCTACCAGTATAATGAGCCGTCTCCTCTCCCAGCTACCAGTATAATGAACCGTCACCTCCCCCAGCTACCTGAATAATGAGCCGTCTCCTCCCCCAGCTATCAGTATAATGAACCGTCTCCTCCCCCAGTTACCAGTATAATGAATCGTCTCCTCCCCCAGCTACCAGTATAATAAACCGTCTCCTCCCCAGCTACCAGTATAATGAACCGTCTTCTCCCCCAGCTACCAGTATAATGAGCTGTCTCCTCCCCCCCCGCTACCAGTATAATGAGCCGTCTCCTTCCCTCAGCTACCTGTATAATGAACCGTCTCCTCCCCCCAGCTACCAGTATAATGAGCCTTCTCCTCTCCCAGCTACCAGTATAATGAGCCGTCTCCTCCCCCCGCTACCAGTATAATGAATCGTCTCCTCCCCCAGCTACCAGTATAATAAACCGTCTCCTCCCCAGCTACCAGTATAATGAACCGTCTTCTCCCCCAGCTACCAGTATAATGAGCTGTCTCCTCCCCCCCCGCTACCAGTATAATGAGCCGTCTCCTTCCCTCAGCTACCTGTATAATGAACCGTCTCCTCCCCCCAGCTACCAGTATAATGAGCCTTCTCCTCTCCCAGCTACCAGTATAATGAGCCGTCTCCTCCCCCCGCTACCAGTATAATGAGCCGTCTCCTCCCCCAGCTACCAGTATAATGAACCGTCTCCTCCCCCAGCTACCAGTATAATGAGCCTTCTCCTCTCCCAGCTACCAGTATAATGAGCCTTCTCCTCCCCCAGCTACCAGTATAATGAACCGTCTCCTCCCCCCAGCTACCTGTATAATGAGCCTTCTCCTCCCCCTGCTACCAATATAATGAACCGTCTCCTCTCCCAGCTACCAGTATAATGAGCCTTCTCCTTTCCCAGCTACCAGTATAATGAGTCGTCTCCTCCCCCAGCTACCAGTATAATGAGCCTTCTCCTCCCCCAGCTACCAGTATAATGAGCCGTCTCCTCCCACAGCTACCAGTATAATGAGCCGTCTCCTCCCCCAGCTACCAGTATAATGAACCGTCACCTCCCCCAGCTACCTGAATAATGAGCCGTCTCCTCCCCCAGCTATCAGTATAATGAACCGTCTCCTCCCCCAGTTACCAGTATAATGAATCGTCTCCTCCCCCAGCTACCAGTATAATAAACCGTCTCCTCCCCAGCTACCAGTATAATGAACCGTCTTCTCCCCCAGCTACCAGTATAATGAGCTGTCTCCTCCCCCCCCGCTACCAGTATAATGAGCCGTCTCCTTCCCTCAGCTACCTGTATAATGAACCGTCTCCTCCCCCCAGCTACCAGTATAATGAGCCTTCTCCTCTCCCAGCTACCAGTATAATGAGCCGTCTCCTCCCCCCGCTACCAGTATAATGAGCCGTCTCCTCCCCCAGCTACCAGTATAATGAACCGTCTCCTCCCCCAGCTACCAGTATAATGAGCCTTCTCCTCTCCCAGCTACCAGTATAATGAGCCTTCTCCTCTCCCAGCTACCAGTATAATGAACCGTCTCCTCCCCCAGCTACCAGTATAATGAACCGTCTCCTCCCCCAGCTACCTGTATAATGAGCCTTCTCCTCTCCCAGCTACCATTATAATGAGTCGTCTCCTCTCCCAGCTACCAGTATAATGAGCCTTCTCCTCTCCCAGCTACCAGTATAATGAACCGTCTCCTCCCCCAGCTACCAGTATAATGATCCGTCTCCTCCCCCAGCTACCAGTATAATGAACCGTCTCCTCCCCCAGCTACCAGTATAATGAACCGTCTCCTCCCCCAGCTACCAATATAATGAACCGTCTCCTCCCCCAGCTACCAGTATAATGAACCGTCTCCTCCCCCAGCTACCTGTATAATGAGCCTTCTCCTCTCCCAGCTACCAGTATAATGAGTCGTCTCCTCTCCCAGCTACCAGTATAATGAGCCTTCTCCTCTCCCAGCTACCAGTATAATGAGCCTTCTCCTCTCCCAGCTACCAGTATAATGAGCCGTCTCCTCCCCCAGCTACCAGTATAATGAACTATCTCCTCCCCCAGCTACCAGTATAATGAGCCGTCTCCTCCCCCTGCTGCCAATATAATGAACCGTCTCCTCCCCCTGCTACCAATATAATGAACCGTCTCCTCCCCCAGCTACCAGTATAATGAACCGTCTCCTCCCCCAGCTACCAATATAATGAACCGTTTCCTCCCCAGCTACCAGTATAATGAACCGTCTCCTCCCCCAGCTACCAGTATAATGAACCGTCTCCTCCCCCAGCTACCTGTGCGGGGACCTGGTGTACGTGATGTTGTTCCCGCAGCTGACGCTGGCCGTGCACGCCCCCGACCACGTCAACACCTACGGCTCCATCGCCGGCTACTTCCTGGGGTTCACCCTCAGGATCCTGGGTGAGTCCCCCGCCCCCCCCTCTCATGCCTGTGTACACCCACACGTTCTCCAGTGTTGCTGTGTACACACACACGTTCTCCAGTGTTGCTGTGTACACCCACACGTTCTCCAGTGTTGCTGTGTACACACACACGTTCTCCAGTGTTGCTGTGTACACACACACGTTCTCCAGTGTTGCTGTGTACACACACACGTTCTCCTGTGTTGCTGTGTACACACACACGTTCTCCAGTGTTGCTGTGTACACCCACACGTTCTCCAGTGTTGCTGTGTACACACACACGTTCTCCAGTGTTGCTGTGTACACACACACGTTCTCCAGTGTTGCTGTGTACACCCACACGTTCTCCAGTGTTGCTGTGTACACCCACACGTTCTCCAGTGTTGCTGTATACACCCACACGTTCTCCAGTGTTGCTGTGTACACACACACGTTCTCCAGTGTTGCTGTGTACACACACACGTTCTCCAGTGTTGCTGTGTACACACACACGTTCTCCAGTGTTGCTGTGTACACACACACGTTCTCCAGTGTTGCTGTGTACACACACACGTTCTCCAGTGTTGCTGTGTACACACACACGTTCCCCAGTGTTGCTGTGTACACACACACGTTCTCCAGTGTTGCTGTGTACACACACACGTTCTCCAGTGTTGCTGTGTACACACACACGTTCTCCAGTGTTGCTGTGTACACACACACGTTCTCCAGTGTTGCTGTGTACACACACACGTTCTCCAGTGTTGCTGTGTACACACACGTTCTCCAGTGTTGCTGTGTACACCCACACGTTCTCCAGTGTTGCTGTGTACACACACGTTCTCAAGTGAGGGCCAGTGAGTGACCATAGTGGTGTGTGGGCCAGTGAGTGACCATAGTGGTGTGTGGGCCAGTGAGTGACCATAGTGGTGTGTGGGCCAGTGAGTGACCATAGTGGTGTGTGGGCCAGTGAGTGACCATAGTGGTGTGTGGGCCAGTGAGTGACCATAGTGGCGTGTGGGCCAGTGAGTGACCATAGTGGTGTGAGGGCCAGTGAGTGACTATAGTGGTGTGAGGGCCAGTGAGTGACCATAGTGGTGTGTGGGCCAGTGAGTGACCATAGTGGCGTGTGGGCCAGTGAGTGACCATAGTGGTGTGTGGGCCAGTGAGTGACCATAGTGGTGTGAGGGGCAGTGAGTGACCATAGTGGTGTGTGGAGCAGTGAGTGACCATAGTGGTGTGAGGGCCAGTGAGTGACCATAGTGGTGTGAGGGCCAGTGAGTGACCATAATGGTGTGAGGGCCAGTGAGTGACCATAGTGGTGTGAGGGCCAGTGAGTGGCCACAGTGGTGTGAGGGCCAGTGAGTGGCCATAGTGGTGTGAGGGCCAGTGAGTGACCATAGTGGTGTGAGGGCCAGTGAGTGACCATAGTGGTGTGAGGGCCAGTGAGTGACCATAGTGGTGTGAGGTCCAGTGAGTGACCATAGTGGTGTGTGGGCCAGTGAGTGACCATAGTGGTGTGAGGGCCAGTGAGTGACCATAGTGGTGTGAGGGCCAGTGAGTGACCATAGTGGTGTGAGGGCCAGTGAGTGACCATAGTGGTGTGTGGGCCAGTGAGTGACCATAGTGGTGTTAGGGCCAGTGAGTGACCATAGTGGTGTGAGGGCCAGTGAGTGACCATAGTGGTGTGTGGGCCAGTGAGTGACCATAGTGGTGTGAGGGCCAGTGAGTGGCCACAGTGGTGTGAGGGCCAGTGAGTGGCCATAGTGGTGTGAGGGCCAGTGAGTGACCATAGTGGTGTGAGGGCCAGTGAGTGACCATAGTGGTGTGAGGGCCAGTGAGTGACCATAGTGGTGTGAGGTCCAGTGAGTGACCATAGTGGTGTGTGGGCCAGTGAGTGACCATAGTGGTGTGAGGGCCAGTGAGTGACCATAGTGGTGTGAGGGCCAGTGAGTGACCATAGTGGTGTGAGGGCCAGTGAGTGACCATAGTGGTGTGTGGGCCAGTGAGTGACCATAGTGGTGTGTGGGCCAGTGAGTGACCATAGTGGTGTGTGGGCCAGTGAGTGACCATAGTGGTGTGAGGGCCAGTGAGTGACCATAGTGGTGTGTGGGCCAGTGAGTGACCATAGTGGTGTGAGGGCCAGTGAGTGACCATAGTGGTGTGAGGGCCAGTGAGTGATCATAGTGGTGTGTGGGCCAGTGAGTGACCATAGTGGTGTGAGGGCCAGTGAGTGACCATAGTGGTGTGTGGGCCAGTGAGTGACCATAGTGGTGTGTGGGCCAGTGAGTGACCATAGTGGTGTGTGGGCCAGTGAGTGACCATAGTGGTGTGAGGGCCAGTGAGTGACCATAGTGGTGTGTGGGCCAGTGAGTGACCATAGTGGTGTGAGGGCCAGTGAGTGACCATAGTGGTGTGTGGGCCAGTGAGTGACCATAGTGGTGTGAGGGCCAGTGAGTGACCATAGTGGTGTGAGGGCCAGTGAGTGACCATAGTGGTGTGAGGGCCAGTGAGTGGCCATAGTGGTGTGTTGTTGGTGTGGTGCATTCTGCACATCCTGCCATGCCTCCTGGTCTCATGTGGTGTTATTTCTGTGTGCAAGTTTGGGACCAGCCCCTCTACTATTTTCCACGTATAGATTATTATGTATCTCTCCCGCCTGCGCTCAAGAGAATACAGATTTAGGCCCTTTAGTCGGTCCCAATAGTTTAGATGTTTTACTGAGTGGATTCTGGCAGTAAAGGATCTCTACCCGCTCTCCAGGTCAGCAGTTTCTCCTGCTTTGAAAGGTGCTGTCATTGTGCCGCAGTACTCCACTCTAGAGAGCACTTGCATCTTGAAAAGTATCATCATCGGTACAGTATCTCTACGTAGTGTGAAAGGTTCTTGTTATCCAACCTGTCATTTTGCTTGCAGTTGTGACGGCTACTTTACTGTGTTCTTTAAAGGTAAGGTCTTCCGACATGAGTACACTCAGATCCTTTACATTGCCTTTTCGTTCTATGTTATGATTTGACTCCTCTTTGTACGACGTTTTCGCTTTTATGTTTTAATTTTTTCCGTATCGCATGAGCTGGAACTTATCTTCCTTGGAGGCTCTTCGCTACATCTGTTTGGAGGTTTCCCGTGTCCTCTATCTTGTCTACTCTCATAAAAATCCTCGTGTCATCTGCAAAGAATGATACTGTACTGTAGATTGTGTCCTTGTCTATATCTCTAGGTGTGGTGAGGGTATAGAGTAGAGGGTATTTATCAGGTGTGGAGCATGTGTGGAGAGGGAGTAATATTATGGTTTGTGTTGCAGGAGGCGAGAAAGTACTGGGACTTCCTCCAGTCATCCAGTACCCGTACTTCAGGGACGGAGTCCAGTACTTCCCCTTCAGGTAAAGTACCTAAGCAGAGTACTACTTCCAGTCTTCCCCTACAGGTCACATCCCTCAGGAAAGTACCGCTCCCAGCCCCAGTTATTCCACTCCAGGTTAAGTGTCTCACCAGGAGTACTACTCCCAGCCTCCAGTACTTTAAGGAGGGAATCGAACCCGGTACCTCACATTCAAGCTTATTTCTTCTGCCAGCTTCCAGTACTTCCTCGTCAACCAAGTCACTACACACCAAGTGCAGCACTTCCAGTACTTCCTCGTCAAGTGGCCTGGCACACCCAGCTGCCAGTACTTCCCCTTTAGGCTTATCATGTCCCACTTCTAGTACATAGAAATTAAGTTCACCACATCCCACAGGGAGCTGGTCGGCCGAGCGAACAGCACGCTGGACAATTGTGATTCTGTGGTCCAGGGATCGATCCCGGGCGCCGGCGAGAAACAATTGGCAGAGTTTCTTTCACCCTATGCCCCTGTATCTAGCAGTAAAATAGGTACCTGTGTGTTAGTCAAATGTCACGGGCTGCTTCCTGAGGGTGGAGGCCTGGTCGCGGACCGGGCCGCGGGAACACTAAAGCCCCGAAATCATCTCAAGAAGATCCCAATGTAACTACACAATAGGTTCATATACTCCACTTCCAGTAATTATTCATTAGGTTCACAGAACACACTTTATTACCTACATGTTAGATCCCCATGCTGTACTTCCAGTACTGAGTCCCCATGGTGACCCACACAGTCCCCATGGTGACCCACACACAGTCCCCATGGTGACCCACACACAGTCCCCATGGTGACCCCCACACAGTCCCCATGGTGACCCACACACAGTCCCCATGGTGACCCACACACAGTCCCCATGGTGACCCACACAGTCCCCATGGTGACCCACACACAGTCCCCATGGTGACCCACACACAGTCCCCATGGTGACCCACACACAGTCCCCATGGTGACCCACACACAGTCCCCATGGTGACCCACACACAGTCCCCATGGTGACCCACACACAGTCCCCATGGTGACCCACACACAGTCCCCATGGTGACCCACACACAGTCCCCATGGTGACCCACACACAGTCCCCATGGTGACCCACACACAGTCCCCATGGTGACCCACACAGTCCACATGGTGACCTACACACAGTCCCCATGGTGACCCACACAGTCCCCATGGTGACCCACACACAGTCCCCATGGTGACCCACACACAGTCCCCATGGTGACCCACACACAGTCCCCATGGTGACCCACACACAGTCCCCATGGTGACCCACACACAGTCCCCATGGTGACCCACACACAGTCCCCATGGTGACCCACACACAGTCCCCATGGTGACCCACACAGTCCCCATGGTGACCCACACACAGTCCCCATGGTGACCCACACACAGTCCCCATGGTGACCCACACACAGTCCCCATGGTGACCCACACACAGTCCCCATGGTGACCCACACACAGTTCCCCATGGTGACCCACACACACAGTCCCCATGGTGACCCACACACAGTCCCCATTGTGACCCACCCACAGTCCCCATGGTGACCCACACACAGTCCCCATGGTGACCCACACACAGTCCCCATGGTGACCCTACACAGTCCCCATGGTGACCCACACACAGTCCCCATGGTGACCCACACACAGTCCCCATGGTGACCCACACACAGTCCCCATGGTGACCCCCACACACAGTCCCCATGGTGACCCCCACACACAGTCCCCATGGTGACCCACACACAGTCCCCATGGTGACCCACACACAGTCCCCATGGTGACCCACACACAGTCCCCATGGTGACCCACACACAGTCCCCATGGTGACCCACACACAGTCCCCATGGTGACCCACACACAGTCCCCATGGTGACCCCACACACAGTCCCCATGGTGACCCACACACAGTCCCCATGGTGACCCCACACACAGTCCCCATGGTGACCCCACACACAGTCCCCATGGTGACCCCCACACAGTCCCCATGGTGACCCCCACACAGTCCCCATGGTGACCTCCACACACAGTCCCCATGGTGACCCACACACACAGTCCCCATGGTGACCCCCACACAGTCCCCATGGTGACCCACACACACAGTCCCCATGGTGACCCACACACACAGTCCCCATGGTGACCCCCACACACAGTCCCCATGGTGACCCACACACACAGTCCCCATGGTGACCCACACACACAGTCCCCATGGTGACCCACACACACAGTCCCCACAGTGACCCCCACACACAGTCCCCATGGTGACCCCACACACAGTCCCCATGGTGATCCCCACACAGTCCCCATGGTGACCCACACACAGTCCCCATGGTGATCCCCACACAATCCCCATGGTGACCCACACACACAGTCCCCATGGTGACCCACACACACAGTCCCCATTGTGACCCACACACACACAGTCCCCATTGTGACCCACACACACAGTCCCCATGGTGACCCCCACACACAGTCCCCATGGTGACCCCCACACACAGTCCCCATTGTGACCCACACACAGTCCCCATTGTGACCCCACACACACACAGTCCCCATTGTGACCCACAGACAGTCCCCATTGTGACCCACACACACACACAGTCCCCATAGTGACCCACACACAGTCCCATGGTGACCCCCACACACACATTCCCCATGGTGACCCCAACACAGTCCCCATGGTGACCCACAAACACACAGTCCCCATGGTGACCCACACACACACAGTCCCCATGGTGACCCACACACACACAGTCCCCATGGTGACCCCCACACAGTCCCCATGGTGACCCACACACACAGTCCCCATGGTGACCCCACACACAGTCCCCATGGTGACCCACACACAGTCCCCATGGTGACCCACACACACACAGTCCCCATGGTGACCCACACACACACAGTCCCCATGGTGACCCACAAACACACAGTTCCCCATGGTGACCCCCACACAGTCCCCATGGTGACCCCCACACACAGTCCACATGGTGACCCACACCACACACAGTCCCCATGGTGACCCACACACAGTCCCATGGTGACCCACACACACAGTCACCATGGTGACCCACACACACACAGTTCCCATGGTGACCCACACACAGTCCCCATTGTGACCCACCACACAGTCCCCATGGTAACCCACACACGTCCCCATGGTAACCCACACACAGTCCCCATGGTGACCCCCACCCAGTCCCCATTGGTTGACCCACACATGGTACCCACACACACAGTCCCATGGGACCCCCTCACACAGAGACCCATGGTGACCCCCACACAGTCCCCCATGGTGACCCACACACACAGTCCCCATGGTGACACACACACACACACAGTCCCCATGGTGCCCCACACACAGTCACCCATGGTCAGACCCAACACACACATAGGCCCCATGGGTGACCCACACAAAGTCCCCATGGTGACCTCACACACACAGTCCCCATGTTGACCCATACACACACAGTCACCCCCATGGTGACCAACACACGTCCCATGGTGACACACCACACAGTCCCCATGGTGACGCCACACACACAGTCACCATGGTGACCACACACACAGTCCCCATGGTGACCACACACACAGTCCCCATGGTGACCCACACACACAGTCCCCATGGTGACCCACACACACAGTCCCCATGGTGACCACACACACAGTCCCCATGGTGACCCACACCCCCCACACACAGTCCCCATGGTGACCCACACACAGTCCCCATGGTGACCCACACAGTCCCCATGGTGACCCCACACACAGTCCCCATGGTGACCCCACACACAGTCCCCATGGTGACCCACACACAGTCCCCATGGTGACCCACACACAGTCCCCATGGTGACCACACAGTCCCCATGGTGACCCACACACAGTCCCCATGGTGACCCACACACAGTCCCCATGGTGACCCACACACAGGCCCCATGGTGACCGACACACAGGCCCCATGGTGACCCACACACAGGCCCCATGGTGACCCACACACAGTCCCCATGGTGACACCACAGTCCCCATGGTGACCCACACACAGTCCCCATGGTGACCCACACACAGGCCCCATGGTGACCCACACACAGGCCCCATGGTGACCCCCACACAGTCCCCATGGTGACCTACACACACAGTCCCCATGGTGACCCACACACAGTCCCCATGGTGACCCACACACAGTCCCCATGGTGACCCACACACAGTCCCCATGGTGACCCACACACAGTCCCCATGGTGACCCACACACACAGTCACCCCCCCCATGGTGACCCCCACACACAGTCCCCCATGGTGACCCCCACACAGTCCCCATTGGTGACCCACACACAAGTCCCCATGGTGACCCACACACAGTCCCCATGGTGACCCCACACACAGTCCCCCATGGTGACCCCCCACACAGTCCCCATGGTGACCCCCACACAGTCCCCATGGTGACCCACACACAGTCCCCATGGTGACCCCACACACAGTCCCCATGGTGACCCACACACACAGTCCCCATGGTGACCCCACACACAGTCCCCATGGTGACCCCACACACACAGTCCCCATGGTGACCCCCACACACAGTCCCATGGTGACCCACACAACAGTCCCCATGGTGACCCACACACAGTCCCCATGGTGACCCACACACAGTCCCCATGGTGACCCACACAGTCCCCATGGTGACCCACACACAGTCCCCATGGTGACCACACAGTCCCCATGGTGACCCACACACAGTCCCCATGGTGACCCACACACAGTCCCCATGGTGACCCACACACAGTCCCCATGGTGACCCACACACAGTCCCCATGGTGACCCACACACAGTCCCCATGGTGACCCACACACAGTCCCCATGGTGACCCACACACAGTCCCCATGGTGACCCACACACAGTCCCCATGGTGACCCACACACAGTCCCCATGGTGACCCACACACAGTCCCCATGGTGACCCCCACACAGTCCCCATGGTGACCTACACACACAGTCCCCATGGTGACCCCACACACAGTCCCCATGGTGACCCCACACACAGTCCCCATGGTGACCCACACACACAGTCCCCATGGTGACCCACACACAGTCCCCATGGTGACCCACACACACAGTCCCCATGGTGACCCACACACACAGTCCCCATGGTGACCCACACACACAGTCCCCATGGTGACCCCACACAGTCCCCATGGTGACCCACACACACAGTCCCCATGGTGACCCACACACACAGTCCCCATGGTGACCCCCACACACAGTCCCCATGGTGACCCACACACAGTCCCCATGGTGACCCCACACACAGTCCCCATGGTGACCCCACACACAGTCCCCATGGTGACCCCACACAGTCCCCATGGTGACCCACACACACAGTCCCCATGGTGACCCACACACACAGTCCCCATGGTGACCCCCACACACAGTCCCCATGGTGACCCACACACACAGTCCCCATGGTGACCCCACACACAGTCCCCATGGTGACCCACACACAGTCCCCATGGTGAACACACACAGTCCCCATGGTGACCCACACACCAGTCCCCATGGTGACCCCCACACACAGTCCCCATGGTGACCCACACACACAGTCCCCATGGTGACCCCACACACAGTCCCCATGGTGACCCACACACACAGTCCCCATGGTGACCCACACACAGTCCCCATGGTGACCCACACACACAGTCCCCATGGTGACCCACACACAGTCCCCATGGTGACCCCACACACAGTCCCCATGGTGACCCCACACACAGTCCCCATGGTGACCCACACACAGTCCCCATGGTGACCCACACACACAGTCCCCATGGTGACCCACACACAGTCCCCATGGTGACCCACACACACACAGTCCCCATGGTGACCCCACACAGTCCCCATGGTGACCCCACACACAGTCCCCATGGTGACCCACACACAGTCCCCATGGTGACCACCCACACACAGTCCCCATGGTGACCCACACACACAGTCCCCATGGTGACCCCACACACAGTCCCCATGGTGACCCACACACAGTCCCCATGGTGACCCACACACAGTCCCCATGGTGACCCACACACAGTCCCATGGTGACCCACACACAGTCCCCATGGTGACCCACACACAGTCCCCATGGTGACCCACACACAGTCCCCATGGTGACCCACACACAGTCCCCATGGTGACCCACACACAGTCCCCATGGTGACCCACCACACAGTCCCCATGGTGACCCACACACAGTCCCCATGGTGACCCACACACAGTCCCCATGGTGACCCCACACACAGTCCCCATGGTGACCCCACACACAGTCCCCATGGTGACCCCACACACAGTCCCCATGGTGACCCACACACACAGTCCCCATGGTGACCCACACACAGTCCCCATGGTGACCCACACACAGTCCCCATGGTGACCCACACACACAGTCCCCATGGTGACCCACACACACAGTCCCCATGGTGACCCCCACACACAGTCCCCATGGTGACCCCACACACAGTCCCCATGGTGACCCACACACAGTCCCCATGGTGACCCCACACACAGTCCCCATGGTGACCCACACACAGTCCCCATGGTGACCCACACACAGTCCCCATGGTGACCCACACACACAGTCCCCATGGTGACCCACACACAGTCCCCATGGTGACCCACACACAGTCCCCATGGTGATACCACACAGTCCCCCATGGTGACCCACACACAGTCCCCATGGTGACCCCACACAGTCCCCATGGTGACCCACACACAGTCCCCATGGTGACCCACACACACAGTCCCCATGGTGACCCCACACACAGTCCCCATGGTGACCCACACACAGTCCCCATGGTGACCCACACACACAGTCCCCATGGTGACCCACACACAGTCCCCATGGTGACCCACACACACACAGTCCCCATGGTGACCCACACACACAGTCCCCATGGTGACCCCCACACACAGTCCCCATGGTGACCCCACACACAGTCCCCATGGTGACCCACACACAGTCCCCATGGTGACCCACACACACAGTCCCCATGGTGACCCACACACAGTCCCCATGGTGACCCCACACACACAGTCCCCATGGTGACCACACACAGTCCCCATGGTGACCCCCACACACAGTCCCCATGGTGACCCCACACACACAGTCCCCATGGTGACCCCAACACAGTCCCCATGGTGACCCCACACACACAGTCCCCATGGTGACCCACACACACACAGTCCCCATGGTGACCCCACACACACAGTCCCCATGGTGACCCCACACACACAGTCCCCATGGTGACCCACACACAGTCCCCATGGTGACCCCACACGCAGTCCCCATGGTGACCCACCACACACAGTCCCCATGGTGACCCACACACAGTCCCCATGGTGACCCACACACAGTCCCCATGTGACCCACACACAGTCCCCATGGTGACCCACACACAGTCCCCATGGTGACCCACACACAGTCCCCATGGTGACCCCCACACAGTCCCCATGGTGACCCACACACACAGTCCCCATGGTGACCCACACACAGTCCCCATGGTGACCACACACACAGTCCCCATGGTGACCCACACACAGTCCCCATGGTGACCCCACACACAGTCCCCATGGTGACCCACCACACAGTCCCCAATGGTGACCCCACACCACAAGTCCCCATGGTGACCCACACACACAGTCCCCATGGTGACCCACACACACAGTCCCCATAGTGACCCCACACGACAGTCCCCATGGTGACCCACACACAGTCCCCATGGTGACCCACACACACAGTCCCATGGTGACCCACACACACAGTCCCCATGGTGACCCCCACACAGTCCCCATGGTGACCCACACCACACAGTCCCCATGGTGACCCACACACACAGTCCCCATAGTGACCCCCACACACAGTCCTCATGGTGACCCACACACAGTCCCCATGGTGATCCCCACACAGTCCCCATGGTTGACCCACACACAGTCCCCATGGTGATTCCCCACACAGTCCCATGGTGACCCACACACACAGTCCCCATGGTGACCCACACACACAGTCCCCATTGTGACCCCCACAGCACACAGTCCCCATGGTGACCCACACACACAGTCCCCATGGTGACCCACACACACAGTCCCCATGGTGACCCGCACACACAGTCCCCATGGTGACCCACACACACACAGTCCCCATGGTGACCCACACACACAGTCCCCATGGTGACCCACACACACACAGTCCCATGGTGACCCACACACACAGTCCCCATGGTGACCCACACACACACAGTCCCCATGGTGACCCACACACACACAGTCCCCATGGTGACCCACAACACACAGTCCCCATGGTGACCCACACACACAGTCCCCATGGTGACCCCACACACACAGTCCCCATGGTGACCCACACACACACAGTCCCCATGGTGACCCACACACAGTCCCCATGGTGACCCACACACACACAGTCCCCATGGTGACCCCACACACAGTCCCCATGGTGACCCACACACAGTCCCCATGGTGACCCCACACACAGTCCCCATGGTGACCCACACACACAGTCCCCATGGTGACCCACACACACACAGTCCCCATGGTGACCCACACACACAGTCCCCATGGTGACCCACACACACACAGTCCCCATGGTGACCCACACACACACAGTCCCCATGGTGACCCCACACACACAGTCCCCATGGTGACCCCACACACACACAGTCCCCCATGGTGACCCCACACACAGTCCCCCATGGTGACCCACACACACACAGTCCCCATGGTGACCACACACAGTCCCCATGGTGACCCACACACACAGTCCCCATGGTGACCCACACACACAGTCCCCCATGGTGACCCACACACACAGTCCCCATGGTGACCCCACACACACAGTCCCCATGGTGACCCACACACACACAAGTCCCCATGGTGACCCCCACACACACACAGTTCCCCATGGTGACCCACACACACAGTCCCCATGGTGACCCCCCACACACACAGGTCCCCATGGTGACCCCCACACCACACAGTCCCCATGGTGACCCCCACACACACAGTCCCCATGGTGACCCACACACACACAGTCCCCATGGTGACCCCACACACAGTCCCCATGGTGACCCCCACACACACAGTCCCCATGGTGACCCCACACACAGTCCCCATGGTGACCCACACACACAGTCCCCATGGTGACCCATACACACACAGTCCCCATGGTGACCCACACACACAGTCCCCATGGTGACCCCCACACACAGTCCCCATGGTGACACACACACACACAGTCCCCATGGTGACCCACACACACAGTCCCCATGGTGACCCACACACACATAGGCCCCATGGTGACCCACACACAGTCCCCATGGTGACCCACACACACAGTCCCCATGGTGACCCATACACACACAGTCCCCATGGTGACCCACACACACAGTCCCCATGGTGACACACACACAGTCCCCATGGTGACCCACACACACAGTCCCCATGGTGACCCATACACACAGTCCCCATGGTGACCCACACAGTCCCCATGGTGACCCGCACACACAGTCCCCCATGGTGACCCACACACACACAGTCCCCCATGGTGACCCACACACACACAGTCCCCATGGTGACCCACACACACACAGTCCCCATGGTGACCCACACACACACAGTTCCCATGGTAACCCACACACACACAGTCCCCATGGTGACCCATACACACACAGTCCCCATGGTGACCCACACACACAGTCCCCCATGGTGACCCACACACACACAGTCCCCATGGTGACCCACACAGTCCCCATGGTGACCCACACACACACAGTCCCCATGGTGACCCACACACACAGTCCCCATGGTGACCCACACACACAGTCCCCATGGTGACCCACACACAGTCCCCATGGTGACCCACACACACAGTCCCCATGGTGACACACACACACACACAGTCCCCATGGTGACCCACACACACAGTCCCCATGGTGACCCCCACACACACAGTCCCCATGGTGACCCCCACACACACAGTCCCCATGGTGACCCCCACACACACAGTCCCCATGGTGACCCCCACACACACAGTCCCCATGGTGACCCACACACACAGTCCCCCATGGTGACCCACACACACACAGTCCCCATGGTGACCCACACAGTCCCCATGGTGACCCCCACACACACAGTCCCCATGGTGACCCACACACACAGTCCCCATGGTGACCCACACACACAGTCCCCATGGTGACCCCCACACACAGTTCCCATGGTGACCCACACACACAGTCCCCATGGTGACCCACACACACACAGTCCCCATGGTGACCCACACACACAGTCCCCATGGTGACCCACACACAGTCTCCATGGTGACCCCCACACAGTCCCCATGGTGACCCACACACACACAGTCCCCATGGTGACCCACACACAGTCCCCATGGTGACCCCCACACACACAGTCCCCATGGTGACCCACACACACACAGTCCCCATGGTGACCCACACACACACAGTCCCCATGGTGACCCCCACACAAGTAGTAGGTAGTAGTAGGGCAACCCGTTCTCGCAAATTCGTAAAGTCAATATTGACTTATTAACTACGTGCATAGGTGATATACTAAACATAATAGATACCCCTAAAAAGATTCATAGAAAACACCGACCTTACCTAACCTTGTTAGTATCTTAAGATAAGCATCTTATTGCTTCGTAATTACAATTATTACTTAACCTATACCTATTATAGGTTAGGTAATAATTGTAATTACGAAGCAATAAGATGCTTATCTTAAGATACTAACAAGGTTAGGTAAGGTCGGTGTTTTCTATGAATCTTTTTAAGGGTATCTATTATGTTAAGTATGTCACCTATGCACATATTTAATAAGTCAATATTGACATATTAAACTTGCGAGAACGGGTTGAGTTGGGAGTAAGCCGTACAGGGGATATTTTGTTTCTGGGAAAATATCACGCATATGGCGTAGGGTTTTCAGGTCAAATATCCTCCATATGGCACCGGGTTTTCAGGTCAAATATCCCGCATACGGCTTCGGGTTTTTCAGGTCAGAAATATCCCGCATATGGCTTCGGGTTTTTCAGGTCAGAAATATCCCGTTTAAGACCCAGGGTTTTCAGGTCAAATATCCCATTTAAGACCCAGGGTTTTCAGGTCAAATATCCCGTTTAAGACCCAGGGTTTTCAGGTCAAATATCCCGTTTAAGACCCAGGGTTTTCAGGTCAAATTTCCTCCAAATGAGCCAGGGTTTTTCAGGTAAATTTGGGCAGTCACAGATTAGGAAGTAAGGAATTCTTATGAGAAAAATAATTTCCGAGATTTTTGAAGTTTGTTAAAAGTTCTTATGATGAAAATAATATCATAGAAGTTTGTTAAAGTTCTTATGGGAGAAATTCAAATATCGTGTTTATGAGCCAGGGTTTTTCAGGAAAAATTTGGGCAATCACAGATTTGAACCTAGTATATGTCTATATAACTGAATCATTACCCTCCATCCCCCTCCCCTACCTTCCCCTCCCCCTGCATCTCCCACTCATACCTCACACCCCCTCCCTCCCCCTGACCTCACTATCTCCCGCGTCACCTGTGTTTACGCCGCCAGCCAGACGCCCTGGGTCATGTCACCTCCGTAATCTTATCATATCTTCTCCATAATATCTGGACCGTTCCCTCTCCTTTTCATTAAACTAGTCAGTTTTACACAAATAAATCGTGTTAGTAAGCAAGTTCTAGCTCCTGTCCCCGCCTTAGTTTTACTAATACATCTTCTTTAGTATCCAATCATTTTCTTCGAGATTTAAAACACAGCTATTTCAAATGTATTAAAATACAATAATTTAGTTATCGAGCTCCAGCTCCTGTCCCCCGCCGTAGTTCCCCTCCTATATCCTCATTAATACCTAACCAATCCCCCTAAAATTCTAAACAGCCATATTTCGTATGTAGTAAAATAAATTGTGTTAGTAAGCAAGTTCTAGCTCTTGTCCCCCACCTTAGTTTATTTGTACAAGATCGTTAGTAACAGACCAATTTCACCGAAATTTAAAGCAGACATACTTCAAACGTAGTAATTCAAATCTAACAGTTAACGAGCTCCAGCTCTCGTCCCCCACCTTAGTTCAGTTGTACAAGTTCTTTAGTAACAAACCAATATTCCCGAAATTTAAAGCAGACATACTTCAAAGTTAGTAAATCAAATCAAAACAGTTAACGAGCTCCAGCTCTCGTCCCCTACCCTCTATCCCCCTCAAGTCTTTGTTAATATCCTATCAATTCCCCTGAAATTTTTACCCTTTGTATTTCAGACACCGTAAATAAGATCAAAAGAGTTAACGAGCTCCAGCTCTCGTCCCCACCTTAGTTCTCGCTCGTATCTTTGTAAATAACTCGTCAATATCCCAGAAATTTTTACCCTCAGTATTTCAGACATAGTAAATATGATGTAAACAATAATAAAACTCTTGCTCTTGTCCTCTGTCCAAGTTCACTCCTGTAAATTCATTACTATCAGTCCAAATCCCCCTGAGATTTAAACACCCAACTACATTTTCAGACCCTCTGCAAATAAATCAAACTGAAATTACCGATTTCCGACTCATGTGCTTCACATGTTCAGTGTTCATTCTTTGTATTCCCTATGTTCCTTATCATGTCTTCATATTCTCTGTAAGTTCATATTCCCTGCATGTTCACTGTGTTCATCAACTTTTCTTACATGTTTTCTGTGATCACCATATGTTCACTGTGTTCATTCCCTTACTTAGCCTCAATTTTTTATGTTCTTTGTTTCTTTAAACCTATTTGTTTCTTCCATTCACTAACTACTTCTTTGTCAAATATTAGCATCAGCAATACAGTTCTCCCAACAAATTTAGTCACCCAGTTTTATTTGCAAAACTATGTCAAAGTAATTCTCGTAGTCAACTTAATAGTTCTACCAACCCTGTTCTTAAACAAATCTACACTTTATTCAGTTCCAAATTTACAAAGACAAACTTTTCTTGTAACTTCATATCTAAAATAACTTGTCAATCAACAGAAAATAGTCAGGATTAATCTCGTTCAACACTGCATTTAACTAAAACAACCTTTCTCTTAGCTAAAAATAGTCAAAGGAAACTTTCCAACACTGTTCATAACTAACTTTATCCATCGTCAATCAACTAAAAAATAATAACTTTCATCATTTCTTAACTAAACTTATTCCCTAGTCATCAGAAAATAACCGTGTTCTTCATGTTTCTTTGTCATTTCATAACTAAAATTATCCATCAATCAACAGAACAAGTAATGTTCATCATGTTTTTGTCTTTTTATTTAAACTAAAAATATTCATCAGTCAACTAAAAATAGTCACTTTCATCATGTTTCCTTGTCATTTCTTAACTGAAATATCACTTCTCTCATCTGAAAATAGTCAAGTGTAGTCTCTTTCCAACACTATTCTTAACGAAAGTAACCTTTCACTTCGCTAAAAAAAAAGTCATATTCATCATTGTTCCTAACTAAAATTATGTCGTTAAGTAAGAAATATAGTCAAAGATATCTATCATCGCCGTTCTTAACTGACATTTATACTTTGTGGAGCACTAAAATAGTCACTGTCATCATATTTTTCATGTCTTTCCTCAACTAAAAATAGTCAAATGAAACTTTTTCAGCACTTTCGTAAGTAACAGTATACTTCATGGAATAAGAAAAATAGTCAAAGACACTCTTCGAGATATCAAAGACACTCTCTAACACTCAAAAAATTTACTCGCATCCTCAAAGTCATTCTCAGTCATCAAAAAGTTAATCTCAGTCATCAAATGTTATTCTCTAAGTAACCTTTCGTTCATCAGAGAAACTTTCTAAGACGTATTTGTTCATTTAAGTTAATCTCAGAGGCATAAAAGTTATTCTCAGAGCTATCAAAATTATTCTCGATGTCATCAAAAATGTATTTTTACGTACTCAAAAGTTAATCTCTGTCATCAAAGTTGTTCTGTAAGATATCTTCGAGACATCAAAGTTACTCTTCAATACATCAAAGACGCATTCAAAATACTACTCAGGTTCTCAGAAGTCATCAAAGATTTTCTTAGTCACCAAAGGCATTCCAAGAGACGTTAAAAATTAATCTCAGTCATCAAACTTGTTCTCAAAGTCATCAAAGTTATTTTCAGAGACATCTAAAGTTATTATGTAAGACATAAAAGTTATTCTCAGAGACATCAAATGTTATTCTCGAAGTCATCAAAGATATTCTCAGAGTCATCAAAGGTAATCTCTAACTCACTTTCGTTCAACATAGTAATTCTCTAAGTCATCAAAGTTATTCTCTAAGACAACAAAGTCATTCTCAGAGTCATCAAAAGTTATTCTCAGAGTCACCTTCGTTATTCAAAGAAGCCTTCTGAGACATCCTCGTTCAACAAAACTGTCCTCAGAGCCATCAATAAGTTAAATACAGTCATCAAAGTTATTCTCTAAGTAACTTTTCGTTCATCAGAGAAGCTTTCTAAGACATCTTTGTTCATCAAAGTTGTTCTCTAAGACATCAATATTGTTCTCTAAGACATCAATATTGTTCTCTAAGACATCAAAGATGTTCTCTAAATCATAAAAGTTAATCTCTAAGTCACCTTCGTTCATTAGAGAAACTTTCCAAAACATCTTCGTTGATCAAAGTTATTCTCAGAGTCATCAAAAGTGATCTCTAATTCACCTTCGTTCACCAAAAGTTGTTCTCTAAGACACCTTCGTTCATCAAAGAAACTCTCCTTCTTCCATCAAGTTATACTTTAAGACAAAGTTGTTGTTCTCTAAGACATCTTCAGGCATAAAATTTCTCTCCAAAAATGTAACTAGTTCAGCTTTTCATACCAAACCTGCACTTCTGTTAAAATATATTTTCTTAGTCACTTTACCTTAAAACTGTTCTCTGAACTATACTGCTTAAACCTACAAACCTATCCTCTCCACCCAATGTTACTTAGTTAACCTAACTTACCTAACTTAACTTATCCTGCTTAACCTAACTTACCTTACCTTACCTATCTTACCCAACTTACATAACTTAACCTAACTTAACCTGCTTAACCTAACTTACCTTACCTTACCTAACTTACCTAACTTAACCTAACTTATCCTGCTTAACCTAACTTACCTACCTCACCTAACCTAACCTTACATTCCCAAACTGATGTATCCTAACTTATCTAGTCCAACCAGACATGACCTAACTTACATAATTATTCCTGCTTATCTTTGTGTTTCGTCAATCATTGTCTCATATTCATTTGCTCGTGTCAATAGTTAACTTCTCAAATGGTCACTTATGCATTTCAAGTGCTATTTGTTAAAGATTGGAAATTTAAGCATTTCAAAGGATTTTTGTTATATATGGGCATTTACTCATTTCAAGGGTTAATTTCTGAAATGGACATTTTGCATTTCAATTGTTATTTGTTTAAGATTGGGTGTTTAACCATTTCAAAGGATTTTTGTTATATATGGGAGTTTACTCGTTTCAAGGGCTAATTTCTCAAATGGTCATTTTTGCAGATCAAGGGTTATTTGTTAAAGTTCATCAAGTTGCTCATAAGTTGTATTTATTATGTTTGTTATCATTTGTTCCTATTCCCCATCCCTTTAACCTATCCTCTTTATTCTTAGTGTATTCATTATGTTGGTTATCATATGTTCTTATTTCCCAACCCTTTAACCTAACCTTTCAGATGTAGTTTATTGTGTTTTGACGTATATGTTGAATTTATTATCCTTATCCTAACCTTTCAGATGTAGTTTTGTTTCTTCTTTGTATATTTTACCCAAACCCACCATCCCCCTTAACCTTCTTTCCTTCTTTTACTTTGTTTTCACATATAAGTTCATTCTTTATCTTAGTAATAATATAAGTATAGTAGTAAAGAGAAAGATCTACTAAGACTTGAAATTGAGAAAAACAAGAGAACAAGGGAGTGAGAGCATGAAAAGAGGAGAAAAGAGCAAGAGAGAGGGGGAGGAAGAGCATGGGAGCACTAAGACTTGAATTTGAGAAAAGGAAAACTAAGTGAATGAGAGAGAGTGAGAGAATGGGAGCATTAACACTTGAATTTGAGAAAATAAGAGCATTTGAGCAAATGAGTGAGAGAGAGGGGGAGGAAGAGAGAGAGATAGAAAAAAGGGGGGTTAGAAGGAGTAGGAGAAAACAAAGTAAAATATTTTACCCAAACCCATCATCCCACTTAACCTTCTTTCCTTCTTTTACTTTGCTTTCTCCTACTCCTTCTAACCCCCCTATTTTCTATCTCTCTCCCTTATTCTCTCTCTTCCTTCCCCCTCTATCTCACTCATTTGCTCAAATGCTCTTATTTTCTCAAATTCAAGTCTTAATGCTCCCATTCTCTCACTCTCTCTCATTCACTTAGTTTTTCTTTTTCTCAAATTCAAGTCTTAGTGCTCCCATGCTCTTCCTCCCCCTCTCTCTTACTCTTTTCTCCTCTTTTCATGCTCTCACTCCCTTGCTCTCTTGTTTTTCTCAATTTCAAGTCTTAGTAGATCTTTCTCTTTACTACTATACTTATATTATTACTAAGATAAAGAATGAACTTATATGTGAAAACAAAGTAAAAGAAGGAAAGAAGGTTAAGGGGGATGGTGGGTTTGGGTAAAATATACAAAGAAGAAACAAAACTACATCTGAAAGGTTAGAATAAGGATAATAAATTCAACATATACGTCAAAACACAATAAACTACATCTGAAAGGTTAGGTTAAAGGGTTGGGAAATAAGAACATATGATAACCAACATAATGAATACACTAAGAATAAAGAGGTTAGGTTAAAGGGATGGGGAATAGGAATAAATGATAACAAACAGAATAAATACAACTTAAGAGCAACCTGATGAACTTTAACAAATAACCCTTGATCTGCAAAAATGACCATTTGAGAAATTAGCCCTTGAAACGAGTAAATTCCCATATATAACAAAAATCCTTTGAAATGGTTAAACACCCAATCTAAAACAAATAACACTTGAAATGCAAAATGTCCATTTGAGAAATTAACCCTTTGAAATCAGTAAATGCCCATATATAACAAAAATCCTTTGAAATGCTTAAATATCCGATCTTTAACAAATAGCACTTGAAATGCATAAGTGACCATTTGAGAAGTTAACTATTGACACGAACAAATGAATATGAGACAATGATTGACGAAACACAAAGATAAGCAGGAATAATTATGTAAGTTAGGTCATGTCTGGTTGCACTAGATAAGTTAGGATGCATCAGTTTGGGAATGTAAGGTTAAGTTAGGTAAGTTAGGTTAAGCAGGATAAGTTAGGTTAAGTTAGGTAAGTTAGGTAAGGTAAGGTAAGTTAGGTTAAGCAGGATAAGTTAGGTAAGTAAGGTTAACTAAGTAACATTGGGTGGAGAGGATAGGTTACGTAGGGTTAAGCAGTATAGTTCAGAGAACAGTTTTAAGGTAAAGTGACTAAGAAAATATATTTTAATAGAAGTGCAGGTTTGGTATGAAAAGCTGAACTAGTTACATTTTTGGAGAGAAGTTTTATGCCTGAAGATGTCTTAGAGAACAACAACGTTGTCTTAAAGAATAACTTGATGGAAGAAGGAGAGTTTCTTTGATGAACGAAGGTGTCTTAGAGAACAACTTTTGGTGAACGAAGGTGAATTAGAGATCACTTTTGATGACTCTGAGAATAACTTTGATCAACGAAGATGTTTTGGAAAGTTTCTCTTATGAACGAAGGTGGCTTAGAGATTAACTTTTATGATTTAGAGAACATCTTTGATGTCTTAGAGAACAATATTGATGTCTTAGAGAACAACTTTGATGAAGAAAGATGTCTAAGAAAGCTTCTCTGATGAACGAAAAGTTACTGAGAGAATAACTTTGATGACTGTATTTAACTTTTTGATGGCTCTGAGGACAGTTTTGTTGAACGAGGATGTCTCAGAAGGCTTCTTTGAATAACGAAGGTGACTCTGAGAATAACTTTTGATGACTCTGAGAATGACTTTGTTGTCTTAGAGAATAACTTTGATGACTTAGAGAATTACTATGTTGAACGAAAGTGAGTTAGAGATTACCTTTGATGACTCTGAGAATATCTTTGATGACTCTGAGAATATCTTTGATGACTTCGAGAATAACATTTGATGTCTCTGAGAATAACTTTTATGTCTTACAAAATAACTTTAGATGTCTCTGAAAATAACTTTGATGACTTTGAGAACAAGTTTAATGAACAAAGATGTTTTGGAAAGTTTCTCTGACGAACGAAGGCGACTCTGAGAATACCTTTGATGACTCTAAGATTATCTTTGATGACTTTGAGAACAAGTTTGATGACTGAGATTAATTTTTAACGTCTCTTGGAATGCCTTTGGTGACTCTGAGAAAATCTTTGATGACTTTGAGAATGACTTCAGAGAACCTGAGTAGTATTTTGAATGCGTCTTTGATGTATTGAAGAGTAACTTTGATGTCTCGAAGATATCTTACAGAACAACTTTGATGACAGACATTAACTTTTGAGTACGTGAAAATACATTTTTGATGACATCGAGAATAATTTTGATAGCTCTGAGAATAACGTTTATGCCTCTGAGATTAACTTTAATGAACAAAGACGTCTTAGAAAGTTTCTCTGATGAACGAAAGGTTACTTAGAGAATAACATTTGATGACTGAGATTAACTTTTTGATGACTCTGAGAATAACTTTGAGGATGCGAGTAAATTTTTTGAGTGTTAGAGAGTGTCTTTGATATCTCGAAGAGTGTCTTTGACTATTTTTCTTACTCCATGAAGTAACTGTTACTTAGGAAAGTGCTGAAAAAGTTACATTTGACTATTTTTAGTTGAGGAAAGACATGAAAAATATGATGACAGTGACTATTTTAGTGCTCCACAAAGTATAAATGTCAGTTAAGAACGGCGATGATAGATATCTTTGACTATATTTCTTACTTAACGACACATAATTTTAGTTAGGAACAATGATGAATATGACTATTTTGTTTAGCGAAGTGAAAGGTTACTTTCGTTAAGAATAGTGTTGGAAAGAGACTACACTTGACTATTTTCAGATGAGAGAAGTGATATTTCAGTTAAGAAATGACAAGGAAACATGATGAAAGTGACTATTTTTAGTTGACTGATGAATATTTTTAGTTAAAACAAAAAGACAAAAACATGATGAACATGACTTTTTCTGTTGATTGATGGATAATTTTAGTTATGAAATGACAATGAAACATGAAGAACACGGTTATTTTCTGATGATTAGGGAATAAGTTTAGTTTAGAAATAATGAAAGTTATTAATATTTTTTTGTTGATTGACGATGGATAAAGTTAGTTATGAACAGTGTTGGAAAGATTCCTTTGACTATTTTTAGCTAAGAGAAAGGTTGTTTTAGTTAAATACAGTGTTGAACGAGATTAATCCTGACTATTTTATGTTGATTGACAAGTAATTTTAGATACGAAGTTACAAGAAAAGTTTGTCTTTGTAAATTTGGAACTGAATAAAGTGTAGATTTGTTTAAGAACAGGGTTGGTAGAACTATTAAGTTGACTACGAGAATTACTTTGACATAGTTTTGCAAATAAAACTGGGTGACTAAATTTGTTGGGGGAACTGTATTGCTGATGCTAATATTTGACAAAGAAGTAGTTAGTGAATGGAAGAAACAAATTGGTTTAAAGAAACAAAGAACATAAAAAATTGAGGCTAAGTTAGGGAATGAACACAGTGAACATACGGTGATCACAGAAAACATGTAAGAAAAGTTGATGAACACAGTGAACATGCAGGGAATATGAACTTACAGAGAATATGAAGACATGATAAGGAACATAGGGAATACAAAGAATGAACACTGAACATGTGAAGAACATGAGTTGGAAATCGGTAATTTCAGTTTGATTTATTTGCAGAGGGTCTGAAAATGTAGTTGGGTGTTTAAATCTCAGGGGGATTTGGACTGATAGTAATGAATTTACAGGAGTGAACTTGGACAGAGGAAAAGAGCTAGAGTTTTATAATTGTTTACATCATATTTACTATGTCTGAAATACAGAGGGGTAAAAATTTCCGGGAAATTGACGGGTTATTTACAAAGATACGAGCGAGAACTAAGGTGGGGACGAGAGCTGGAGCTCGTTAACTCTTTTGATCTTATTTACGGTGTCTGAAATACAGAGCGTAAAAATTTCAGGGGAATTGATAGGATATTAACAAAGACTTGAGGGGGATATAGGGTGGGGGACGAGAGCTGGAGCTCGTTAACTGTTTTGATTTGATTTACTAACTTTGCAGTATGTCTGCTTTAAATTTCGGTGAAATTGGTCTGTTACTAACGATCTTGTACAACTGAACTAAGGTGGGGGACAAGAGCTAGAGTTTGATAATTGTTTGGATCCTATTTACTATGTCTGAAATACAGAGGGTATAAATTTCAGGGAATTTGATAGGATATTAGCGAAGATACGGGACGGAAGTAAGGTGGGGGATGAGAGCTGGAGCTTGGTAACGGACTTGATCTTATTTAGTGTGTCTGAAACACAGAGGGTTAACATTTCAGGGAAGTTGTTTAGGTATTAACGAAGATACGAGAGAGAGCTAAGGCGGAGGACAAGAGCTGGAACTTGCTTACTAACACGATTTATTTTACTACATACGAAATATGGCTGTTTAGAATTTTAGGGGGATTGGTTAGGTATTAACGAGGATATGAGAGGGGAACTACGGCGGGGGACAGGAGCTGGAACTCGATAACTAAATTATTGTATTTTATTACGTTTGAAATAGCTGTGTTTTAAATCTCGAAGAAAATGATTGGATACTAAAGAAGATGTATTAGTAAAACTAAGGCGGGGACAGGAGCTAGAACTTGCTTACTAACACAATTTGTGTTAAACTGACTAGTTTAATGAAAAGGAGAGGGAACGGTCCAGATATTATGGAGAAGATATGATAAGATTACGGAGGTCACTTGACCCAGGGCGTCTGGCTGGCGGCGTAAGGTACACACAGGTGACGCGGGAGAGTGTGAGGTAAGGGGGAGGGAGGGGGTGTGAGGTATGAGCGGGAGATGCAGGGGAGGGGAAGGTAGAGGAGGGGGATGGCAGGGTAATGATTCAGTTATATAGACATATACTAGGTTCAAATCTGTGACCTCCCAAATTTGGCTGAAAAACCCTGGCTCATAAACACGATATTTGAATTTCTCCCATAAGAACTTTAACAAACTTCTATGATATTATTTTCATCATAAGAACTTTTAACAAACTTCTAAAATCTCGGAAATTATTTTTCTCATAAGAATTCCTTACTTCCTAATCTGTGACTGCCCAAATTTACCTGAAAACCCTGGGTCTTAAACGGGATACTTGACCTGAAAACACTGGGTCTTAAACGGGATATTTGACCTGAAAACCCTGGGTCTTAAACGGGATATTTCTGACCTGAAAAACCCGAAGCCGTATGCGGGATATTTGACCTGAAAACCCGGTGCCATATGGGGGATATTTGACCTGAAAACCCTACGCCATATGCGTGATATTTTCCCAGAAACAAAATATCCCCTGTACGGCTTACTCCCTACTACTCACACAGTCCCCATGGTGACTCCCACACAGTCACCATGGTGACCCCCACACAGTCCCCATGGTGACCCCTATACACAGTGTCCCCCATGGTGACCCCCACACACAGTGTCCCCCATGATGACCCCCACACACAGTGTCCCCATGGTGACCCCCACACACAGTGTCCCCCATGGTGACCCCCACACACAGTGTCCCCATGGTGACACACACACACAGTGTCCCCCATGGTGACACCCACACACAGTGTGTCCCCATGGTGACACCCACACACAGTGTCCCCCATGGTGACCCCCACACACAGTGTCCCCATGGTGACCCCCACACACAGTGTCCCCCATGGTGACCCCCACACACAGTGTCCCCATGGTGACACACACACAGTGTCCCCCATGGTGACACCCACACACAGTGTGTCCCCATGGTGACCTCCACACACAGAGTGTCCCCATGGTGACACCCACACACAGTGTGTCCCCATGGTGACCCCACACACACAGTGTGTCCCCATGGTGACCCCTACACAGAGTGTGTCCCCATGGTGACCCCTACACACAGTGTGTCCCCATGGTGACCCCTACACACAGTGTCCCCATGGCTGCCCACACACACAGTGTCTCCATGGTGACCCCCCCCCACACAGTGTCCCCCATGGTGACACCCACACACAGTGTCCCCCATGGTGACACCCACACACAGTGTGTCCCCATGGTGACACCCACACACAGTGTCCCCCATGGTGACACCCACACACAGTGTCCCTATGGTGACACCCACACACAGTGTGTCCCCATGGTGACACCCACACACAGTGTGTCCCCATGGCTACCCACACACACACAGTGTCTCCATGGTGACACCCACACACAGTGTCCCCCATGGTGACACCCACACACAGTGTCCCCCATGGTGACACCCACACACAGTGTCCCCCATGGTGACACCCACACACAGTGTGTCCCCATGGTGACACCCACACACAGTGTCCCCCATGGTGACACCCACACACAGTGTCCCCCATGGTGACACCCACACACAGTGTCTCCCATGGTGACGCCCACACACAGTGTCCCCATGGTGACCCCACACACACAGTGTCCCCATGGTGACCCCCACACACAGTGTGTCCCCATGGCTACCCACACACACAGTGTCTCCATGGTGACCCCCACACACAGTGTCCCCCATGGTGACCCCCACACAGTCCCTCACGGTGGTCGACTCTGAGTATCATATTGACTGTGAGTTAGGATTGGATAATTTGATCAGTAACCAAGACTCTCTCCTCTTCCCTGTGTGTGTCAGGACGCTGTCCATGCTGGTGACGATGGTGAGCCTGGTGACGGTGTCGTGGGTCACCAGGCGCCTGCACCAGGCCGGGAGGCTCCGGGACGTGCTGGAGGTCTTCAGTGAGGAGAGGAAGGGGATGGTGGACCAGCCTGGAGAGACCTGCCCCTCAGGCATAGACCACCTCGCCCTCGACAACTCCCTCCACCCCAACCCTATAGAAATGGCTCACTTATAGCTCCATGTTTTATGTCGACAACGTTTGATAACGCTGTGACGTTGCTGCTGGGAGCATGCATGCATTTCATGTTTGTGTTGGAGATAATTGAGATGGTAAATGTCTGATAATTAAAGTGCAATACTGTTACTCTGTTGCCTACGGTTACAGCATTAGTAATAGTGAATGGCGTCCCAAACATGACATACGCTAGACTTTAGCTGCTGTTTCTTGACCAAATGTGTGCGGGCCTCCCTCAGAGCCACGGAACATTCCCGGAGCTCCAGACGTGTGTTGCTGTGATCGACTGCCTCAGAACTCTTATTCATTCAGTGTGAGGACTGGTTGATTTAGTTCCCAGGGGGATAGTCTGAGTGATATTAAGACAAAAACGTTTTCTTAGGCCATTAAAATCATCTTTTCGAAAATCTTGCACTTGAACAGAAAGCTCTCCTACAAATTTATTCTATTCTATGCTAAATCTGATTTCTTTGTGATCACTGTTCTTTAGCTAACTACCTGTGGGGAACCAACCTGTGAGATTTATATTTATTTAATTTATATGAATTTATATAGAATTTATATAAAATTTATATTTTCGTTAATTTATATATTTCGATAGCATATGATATGATATGTTTTGTGGACTGTATCGCCTCAGTCGTGCTATAACTTTTGCCCCTCCTGCGGTCCCTGTTCCTCTTTACCACCACCTTCTTTCTGTCCGGTTATCTCGCTTACAGGATTCTCTTTCAGTTTGTATTGCTAATATTTCTCCTCGTGTTGTTCCTTCTTTGCCCCCGTGGAGAGTCCCCCTTCCGCAGTTTTGTACATCCTTAACCCGCATCACTAAAGCTTTTATCCCTCCTACGGTTCTAAAACGCCTTTTCCTTGAGCACTTTTCTTCTCACTCCCGCTCTGTTTCCGTCTTCACCGATGGGTATAAGTCTGCGGACAGTGTTGGCTACTCTGTTGTTTTTCCTGATTGCGCTTATGTGTCGCTTACCTCCGGAGACTAGCATCTTCACAGCGGAGCTTTATGCTATTCTCTCTGCCCTTCGTCTCCTGCTTTCTCGTTGTCAATCTTCCTTTGTAGTTGTTGATTCTCGTAGTCTGACTAAAAAAAGTCCACTTATGGATGTCAACCAACAAACTAACACTTAACATAGAAAAGACCTACTACATCCTATTCGGAAGCAAATCTACAAATGCAATTCAGCTTCATATTGACAATGTAAACATTAGCAATAAAAATGATGGAGGAGTTTCTTGGCATATTCCTAGACAAGAGACTCAACTTCAGTACCCACATACAACACATAACTAAGAAAGTCTCTAAAACAGTTGGTATACTCTCCAAAATCAGATATTATGTTCCTAACTCTGCTCTCATCTCTCTATATTATGCACTAATCTATCCCTATCTCAACTATGGTATCTGTGCATGGGGTTCAACCACTGCAAACCACCTCAAGTCCATCATCACCCAGCAAAAATCTGCTATCAGAATAATATCAAATTCTGCTTTCAGACAACACACAGCCCCCTTGTTTAACTCCCTAAACATGCTAAACATAATCTCACTCCACAAATTCTCTTGTGTCAACTACATTTACAAAACCCTGTTCTTAAATGCAAATCCTTGTCTGAAACTCTTCTTGGACAGATGTAATAGGACCCATTATCACCACACCAGAAATAAATATCTCTTTGATATCCCCAGAGTTAAACTTAATCTGTGTAAACACATGCAAATAAAGGGACCCAGTTTATGGAACTCACTCCCTACTGAATTGAAAAGCTGTCCAACTTCTACATCATTCAAAATCAATACTAAAAAGTACCTAATTTCATCTTCATAGTTTTTCACTTTTTGCCTTAAAATTGCACTGTTTCAATTGCTACCCAATCTCCCAACCTTTATGTTCCCAATTTGAACATCTTTACCATTGTGATCATTGCTGTTTTCTTATATGTGCTGCCAATCTGTTGTATGGTGTTTATGAATCTTGTTTATCTGTATCTTTTGCTACCCAGTCTCCCAATCTTTATGTACCAAATCTGAACATCTTTACCATTGTGATCATTGCTGTATTATATGTGCTGTCAATCTGCTGTATGGTGTCTATTAACCTTGTTTAAATTACTAATCAAGCTGTCAATGTAATCAATCGGAGCTTTAATTTAACAATGTGCTTTAATATACCTACTTATCTCTCTCATCTCATTTTTCTCTTCTAATGTATCTTTATCATTTATCAATTCTGATTGAAATTACCTACTTAAAATTATCTGCTAGATTAAGGACCTGCCCGAAACGCTGTGCGTACTAGTGGCTTTACAAGAATGTAAATACTGTACTATCCAATGTATTCTCACAAACCCAATGTACCTTCTAGTATATATATTAATAAATAAATAAATAAATAGTGCCCTCATGGCTCTCGGGTTCTTTAATCCGGTTCATCCAGTGGTTGTCGAGATCCAGCATTGGCTGTTTCTTGTTCACAGTAAATTTAAGTTGGTTGAGTTTTGTTGGGTTCCCAGCCATATTGGTGTCTCTTTAAATGAGCGTGCGGATGCTGCCGCCAAGGAAGCTGTCTGCTCTTGTCCCATCTCTTGTAAAGGTATTCCTTATTCCGACTTTTACCCAGTTATTCATTCCTCCATCCTTACCCGTTGGCAGGATTGTTGGTCATCTGTTACTGGTAACAAACTACGTACACTTAAGAGTTGTGTGTCTTCGTGGCTGTCCTCCTACCACTGTAACCGGCGATGGGAAACGGCTCTGGCGAGGTTGCGTATTGGCCATACTCGCTAAACTCATGGTCACTTGATGGAGCGCCGCCCTGCTCCTTATTGTCCTAATTGCATTGTCCCCTCTTACAGTCATGCATATCCTTGTTGAATGTCCTAACTTCCAGGACGAGCGTGTCTTGTTTTTTGACTGGGTTATATATGGTGACCGAGTGCCTTTGCAAGTGCCTTTTGACAGGAACAATTGAAGAGGAAGCAACAGTTACTTGGTACACCAGTACCTGGTGTTGATGCCAGCCTCAACCACCAGGATTATTTGGTGTCATCATCCTTGTTTATAACTGGTGGACCAGGCCTGCATACAATAAGATAAGTTCTTCCAGTGTTAGAAGAAGTGTTAGAAAAGTCACATTTACTCTATTTTGGTACTAATAATTAAGTTAATTCAAGTGAAATGTTTATGATGTTAACAGTCCAACGACTGCTGTACTAAGAATAATTGCCAGCAGAATAGCTGGTGAATTTAGTAGCGACATGGCAATGATATTTACGTTTTCTACGGGAGGAAAATTTACTACCTCTTTCTGCCTCCTGCTTGCTGACTTCTACTGCCTTCCCCCTCCCTCTCCAGCTCGTTGTTGCCGTGAAGGGGCTTGGTGGGTGGCTGCCGGAGTGTGATGCTCCTTAAGACAGTCCTCTGTCCTTTTGTAGCCTTGTGCTCCTGCTGCTGTTCTCTCTAATTCTGCTGGACACCTTTTCCTTTAACTTTTGTTTCGTTTTTCTCCCCCCCCCCTCCTCTTCTCCTCTCTCGTTGTCATTTCCTGCTGACTTTGTGCCTGTTTTGATCATTCTTTTGGTCTTCTTTTGTTTTGACGCCCAGGTGTTTGAGGAGGCATACTCTTGCACCCGTAGAACTGTAGTACCTAATGTCTCGAGCGAGGGGAACCTTTTATTGTCAATCCCTCTTTCGTTAGTGAACCCGATCTCGACTGACTGACGGTTTTTAAGGTGGCATTTGTGGGGCGTATACTCACGACGCACCCCTAGGGGGCCCCGGCATGATCGATGATAGCTTCTTGTTGGGTGTCCTGCCTCTAATTGTGGCTCCATGGTGGGTGTGGCGGCACATTCGTGAATGAAAGTTTCTTCTCGTATTTATGTCTGTGAATGTTCCTCTTGTACCCTCTCAGGCTCGTTGGGTGAGCGACCAAGCCCCCGAGTCGAACTGTATTGGAAGACTGGGCTCTGTAGCCCCCACTGCATTGGTCCCCGACCTAGCTTCTTCCTCCTTTGACCCTCCTGACTACTTCCCTCAGCTCCCCTCCCTCCTCTGTGGTTGGATCGAGCCACAAGCCCACAGCGGTGACCACCTCGTCCCCTGGCACAGCTCAGTCTCTCGTTGTGACTACTGCGCCTTTTAACCCTTCTCTCTCTCTGGGGGTGATCAACGCCGTCTGTACCACAGCCGCACTAGCTTGATTCCTTCCCGTACAGATGTGTATCAAGCCTTGTTTGGTCCCGCTTCATGGGCCAAATACTTTGATCTCCTCCCTCCTGATTCTATGCCTCCTGACGATTTCTCCCTCCATAGGCATCCTGTTGATTCAGTAGATGCTGCTGTTACCTTCAACCCCACCCGTCTCCGTACACGTGTCATTGATGCTCCTTCTCAGTATGCAGCCTTCCACTTGGCTGCCTTATCCTGCCTTGGCGAGACCCCCGGTCTGGTCTCTAAGAACGCTCGGTTGAATGCCACTGCTGGCACCATTCTCCTCCCGCCCCATGTTGCAACCGGTGTTCGGAATCTGCATTACTGCCACGATGATATTCGGCATATCCTCGAAGCCCAGGGCCATTCGGCATATCCTCGAAGCCCAGGGCCATTCTGTCCTTCAGTTAGACACGTTTACTCGTCCCCCTCGTGGTGGTCGTCGTCAGCCCCTTCGGGTTCTGAAGATTACCTTTGATGGTAGGACCCTTCCATCCTCGGTCATTCTTGCTGGTGCCAGGTGCTCTGTCCAGGAGTACATTCTCTCTCCTTGGCTCTGTAATAGGTCCTGGAGGTTTGGGCATGGAGTCCTCTGCTGCTCCAGTACTGTCTCCCTCAGTCCTGTGTGTGGGGACGAGGGTCACTCTAAGTCGGAGTGCACTTCTTCCCAGGCTCACTGCCTCAATTGCGGTGAGGCCCACCCTGTCTTCTCCCGCACGTGTGTGCATTACAAGCTTGAGGCAGCCATCCTCAACTTGAAGCACTGGGAATGTTTGTATTTTCCTGAGGTGAGGCACCAAGTTCGCCGTCTCCCGCCTTATGCTAACGTCTCTTATGCTCGCATTTTGCGCTCTTCCTCTCCTCGTCCTTCCCGCCTTTCTCCGTTTCACAACCATTTCCGGGCCTTAGACCTAGACACACCCACCGCTGCCACCTCTGTTCCTTTGCGTTCTATCCCAAAGGGTCCCCCTCATGGCTCTCTGTCTGGGGTTCCCCTTCTTTCTATCCAGTCTGTCGTGTCTTCTGTGTCTTCTTCCTCGTCTCCCTCCGATCCTCCTTCCCGTCCTTCTCCTCAGTCTATTGGCTCTCCACGCCACCTGTCGGTGCGAGCTGATGTCCATCACACGCCCACCGGCCAGCGTGTCTGCTCTCGTTCTGCTTCTCCTGTTGAGACTCTAGAATCTGTTGCCCAGTACTTTGTTGCTGGGACACCTGTCTCTTTGAGTCAGAAGCGTAAGCCTGGCTCCTCTCCTTCCTCCTCCCCAGCAGGTAAGAAGGCTTTGGTTTCTTCCTCGGCCCCTACTTCTGACTCTCTCGCTCTTTTCCCTCCCGTTTCGATGGTTGCGCCCCCTGTTCCTGCTATGGAGGTTTCTTTGGCCCCCGCTTCCCTCTTGGTTCCTGCCCTTGCTGAGGTGCGCTCCCCTCTTTCTACTTCTCCTCCTCCTGTCCTTGACTGCTCCTCTAGGTTCTCCTCTGCCTCCTCCTCCTCCGGACCCTGCCTGTCCACCTCTGGTCTGTTCTCCCGCTTCCTTCCCTCCGTTTTTGCTCGGTTTACCCATGCCCCCTAACCCTGACTTTGCTGACCCTGATCCCAACCCTGATCTTCTTTAACGTGCTATGTTCCTCTTTCACCTTTGTTTCTTCCTTGTTTTCTGTTGCTGTCCTTTCTCTTCCTGTCGATGTCTATTCTTCAATGGAACATTCGTGGTTATTACGCCAATTTCCTTGAACTCCAACTTCTGCTTTTATGATTTTCGCCCCTTTGTGTCTGTCTCCAGGAGCCGATGCTTGGTGCTCGTCTTGGTCGCTTTCGTGGCTATTCCTTTCTGTCCCCCCTCCCATCCCCAGCAACGGCTCCTAACTCTTCTGCTCTCTTGATTTGCTCTGATGTTCCCTTTGTCCCCTTACTACTTCCTTTGCCTCTCCATTGTTCTGCTGTTCGTACCTTTGTGAGGAAATGGTACACAGTTTGTTCCATTTATCTCCCCCCCGAGTGTCCCGCTTTCTCCTCCTGATCTTAAACACCTACTGCTGGACTCCTTGCCGGAGCCTGTGCTCCTGCTGGGTGATTTCAATTGTCGACATACCCTTTGGGGTGATGTTCTGATAAACACCCGAGGTCGCCTTCTTGAACCGTTCATCCTCTCTTCTTCCCTGTCTCTTCTGAATTCTGGTGAGCCCACTCATTTGGATTCTCGGACTCGCTCCCTTTCCTGTCTTGATTTTTCTCCTTGTTCGCCTTCCCTTTACTTAGATTTTGAGTGGCATGTTCTTGATGACCTCCATGGCAGTGACCGTTTTCCCATCCTTGTTTCCTTTTTCTCTTTTCACCCTCCCCTCTCCTTCCCTAGGTGACGGTTTGCCGAGGCTGACTGGACCCTCTTTATCGTCCTTGCTAATATCTCCATATCCATACGCATATCCAACCTGGATATGCGTATGGAAATGTCAAGACACACAAGCCTGGAAACCCACTTCGGCCAATCATCAGCCAGATACCAACACCCACGTACAGACTGGCAAAGTGACTCAACGGCCTGCTGACTCCTTATGTCCCTTGCGCCTTCAGCCTGAAGTCTCCAAAGGAATTTGTTGACTTACTGCGGGGCACACGGGCCACAGGGATAAGAGCCTCGTTGGACGTAGAATCACTGTTTACCAACGTACCTGTGGACGAGACAATCAGGATGATAGCCGACAGAGTGTATCGTGATCCGGCCTGTACTCCTCTTGACATACCAGAAAACATTTTAAGGAAACTACTTCAAGCTTGTACTAAAGAGGCACCCTTCTTGAGCCCGGATGGGCACATGTATAAGCAAGTAGATGGGGTCGCCATGGGTTCTCCCCTAGGTGTCCTGTTTGCAAACTTCTACATGGGTACCATCGAGCAAAAAATCTTAGTCGACATGAACTTGAAACCGGCCATATACTGCAGGTATGTTGACGACATTTTTACACAGGTACCTGATGTCAGACATCAGCAGGAGCTGAAGGAGGCATTTGAGCAGAGTTCCGTGCTGCGTTTCACTTACGAGATGGAAAAGGATGGGAAGCTGCCCTTTCTAGATGTAACAGTCATGGAAAAGAGCGGAGGTTTCCACACTGCAGTCTACACTAAGGAAACAAACATAGGAATGTGCCTAAATGCCAACAGCGACTGCCCAGACAGGTACAAGAGGAGTGTTGTTAACGCTTATGTCGACCGTGCTCTCAGCCACAGTTCATAATGGAAGCAAGTCGTCGAAGAACTCTGTAGGGTAAGGCAGGTCCTAGTCAACAACGGCTTCTCCAATGGTTTCGTCGAAGACATCATAAGAAGGAAAGTGAAACACCATGCAACCTCTGAAGAGACAACTAACACAACACCTATACCCCCTATTAGACTATTTTACAGGAACTTCTTTTCCATAGCTCATAAAACGGAGGAAAGGGTCCTGAAAGATATTGTTAATAGAAACGTTATCCCTACAGACAAAAATCAGAGGATACAACTGACGATTTACTATAAAACCAGAAAAACGGCCAGCCTACTCATGAGAAACTCTCCAGACACAAAGCAGAACGCTTTAAAAGAGACCAACGTCGTCTATGCCTTCAAAAGCCCTCTTGGGGACTGTAAGCTCCAGAAAACCCAGTATATAGGCAAGACAACAACATCTCTTTCTAGGCGTTTAACGATGCATAAGCAACAGGGCTCCATTAAGGATCATATAATCTCTTCCCACAACCAAACCATCGCCAGAGAAATCCTAGTAAACAACACAGAAATCATCGATAGATACAGCGATAGCAGGCGGCTTGACGTCTGCGAGGCACTACACATCAAGAAGTCAACACCAGCAATCAACAGCCAATTAATGCACAACTATATTCTACCCACCTCAAGACTCCGCTTCAATATAGAAGCATCAAGAAATATGGACCAATAGGCTTTATACAATCACATCCATTCAATACCCATTGTTTCGTGTTCTGTCTTGTGTTTAGGAATTTAATACCCTATTAATACCACCTCACCCCATCCACCTCACTCAAATGTAGATATAAACAAATCGAAGATGTGTAAGTTCTATTCAGTTGTGTATGTGTAAACTAAAGTCTTTGAAAATGTAATAAGTTTTACGAAACGCGCTCAAGTGTCGCGTCAGACTAGAAATAAAAATGAATTTTGGAGAATTGATTTTTGAATTACCACCAACAGTGAAAAGAAACGTATGAAAGATCGAGAAAATTCGTGTTAGAATTATTAATCTTACTTTTTCGGTCATATTTAATAATATATATATATATTTATTTATAATTATAATTTTGTGCAATGACATTTTCAAATAAAGTTAGATATATATACACACATACCAAAAGAATAGGGGTGGTAGGAGAAGAAAATATCAAAGTGTTCAGTGAGGATCCTCAAGGTCTTCTCTGAGTACTCTTTATTTTCTTCTCCGAGGCTATGGGTTCCTACACTTGCAGCAGGGGTGGTACCTCTTCTAGGTTAAACTATATATATATACTGTAATATAATTATTATTTCGTATTAATATTTCTTGTTAATAAAATAATCAAAATTTATTTTCATGTTTCATTTCATTACACATCTAAACATCTAATATGAATTGTTGCATTCAAAAACACATGTGGACGGAAATTTTTTAGAACATGTAGTCTTACATTGAAATACAATGCTTGTCGGGTTCGTTAGCGACTCACAATCGGCAATTCCTGCGTTCGAATCCCGGGCGGAACAGAAAAGGTTAAACGGGTTTCGTATTGTATCCTGTTCACCTAAACTGGGACCCAGAGAATATGTACTGAGAAGTTAGTCAGTGTTACGAGTTTCTAGTTAGAGACATTTTGTGTAGACAGTTTTCTTGGTTATCTTCAGGTTATCTTGGGATTATTTCGGGGCTTAGCGTCCCAGCGGCCCGGTCCTCGACCCTTGCCTCCTTTTTGTTACACACCCCCCAAGTAAGTAAGTAATTATCAAAAGAAGGCACCAAACCGGGAAGGCTATGTAGCACTACCAAATGCGCAAAATAATCAGAGTGCGCTAAATATCACCAAGGATGCCAATACGAGAACAAAAACGCATAAGGCGAACGATATCAAAAGTATCCGAGTCACCAAGAATTCTATTGAGGGACAGGTGATCGTGAGGGGCGGTCGGAAAGCAAGACACACGCTCGTCCTGGAAGTCAGGACATTCAAGAAGGACATGCACGACCGTAAGAGGGACAATGCAACTAGGACAATAAGGAGCAGGGCGGCGCTCCATCAAGGTACCATGGGTTAAGCGAGTATGGCCACTACGCAACCTCGCCAGAGCTGTTTCCCACCGCCGGTTGCGGTGGAATGAGGACGGCCACGAGGAAACACAACATTTAAGATTACGGAGCTTGTTACCAGTAACAGACAACCAAGAAGCCTGCCAACGGGTAAGGACTGAGGAATGGATAACCGGGTAAAAGTCGGAATACGGAATGCCTTTACAAGAGATGGGACAAGAGTGGACAGCTTCCTTGGCGGCAGCATCCGCACGCTCATTTAAAGACACACCAATATGGCTGGGAACCCAACAAAACTCATCGACTTAAATTTACTGTGAACAAGAAACAGCCAATGCTGGATCTCGACAACTACTGGATGAACCGGATTAAAGGACCCGAGAGCCATGAGGGCACTACGAGAGTCAACAACAACTACAAAGGAGGACTGACAACGAGAAAGCAGGAGACGAAGAGCATGGATAATAGCATAAAGTTCCGCTGTAAAGATGCTAGTCTCCGGAGGTAAGCGACACATATAATTGCGATCAGGAAAAACAACATAGTAGCCAACACCGTCCGCCGACTTTGACCCATCGGTGAAGACAGAAACGGAGCGGGAGTGAGAAGAAAAGTGCTCAAGGAAAAGGCGTTTTAGAACCGTAGAAGGGGTAAAAGCTTTAGTGATACGGGTCAAGGAAGTACAAAACCGCGGAAGAGGGACTCTCCATGGGGGCAAAGAAGGAACAACACGAGGAGAAATATTAGAAATACGAACGGAAAGAGAATCCTGGAGGCGAGATAACCGGACAGAAAGAGGGAGGTGGTGAAGAGGAACAGGAACCGCAGGAGGGGTAAAAGTTAAAGCACGACAGAGGCGAGAGGAAGGATGTTGTAAGGACCGCGCAAGATAGCAAAGACAGTAGCAATCACAGCGGGCCTGGAGAGACAGGAAGCCAGTGTCAACATACAAGCTAAGGACGGGAGTCGAACGAAAGGCACCAGAACTGAGGCGCAACCCAGTATGGTGCAAAGCATCAAGACGGCGAAGAGTAGAAGAAGAAGCAGACGAGTAAGCAGGGCAACCATAATCGAGCTTAGACAGGACAAGAGAGGAATGTAAAGCAAGGAGAGTGCGCCTATCTGCCCCCCAGGAAGTATGGGACAAGACCCGAAGGAGGGTAAGGGCCTTAGAGCACTCAACACGGAGGTAAGAGACATGGGGAGACCAAGACAAACGAGTGTCAAGGAATAACCCCAAAAGCTTCGCGGAATCTTTGTATTCAAGGGGATGACCATAAAGTGACAAAGAGGGACGAAGAACAACCCGTTTCCGCGTAAAAGTCATGGCACAAGTCTTAGAAGTAGAGAACTTGACGCCATGATCGGTGGCCCAAGACGACACGGCATCAACTGCAAGTTGAAGCCCGCGCTAAAGGAGAGGCGAATAATCACCCTGACAGCAAAGGGTAAGAACATCGATATAGAGAGCGGAGAAGACACCAGAAGGAAGAGAGGAAAGAAGACCATTGAGGCCAACCAGAAAAAGAGTAGTTCTCAGAACACTACCCTGGGGCACACCTTTCGTATTACTGAAAAGAGGCAGAGAGAGTGGTATGAAGGCGCACCCGAAAGGAACGACAGGAGAGGAAGCTGTGGAGAAAGAGAGGGAGATGACCACGAAGGCCAAAAGAATGAAGTTGAGATAGAATATGATATCGCCAAGTGGTGTCATAAGCCTTTTCCAGGTCAAAAAGGACGGCAACAACGGAGGTCTTCGCAGCAAAAGCAGTACGAATATAGACCTCCAAGTTCACCAGGACATCTGTCGTGCTGCGGCACTTGCGGAAACCAAATTGAGAAGGGGAGAGGAGGTGATGGTGTTCCAGGAACCACATCAGACGAACGTTAACCATACGTTCAAAGAGTTTGCAGACACAACTTGTGAGAGCAATAGGGCGAAAGTCCTTAGGGGAAGTACCCAGAGACCCCGGTTTGCGAACAGGGAGGACAACGGCATCGAGCCAGTCCTCAGGGACTAACGACGACTCCCAGATTCGATTATACAGACTCAGTAAATACTGAGACGTGCACGGAGGGAGATGGCGAAGCATCTCATAATGAATACCATCGGAGCCCGCCGCCGTAGAACCGCAGAGGGCCAGGGCAGAACGAAGTTCAGAGAGAGAGAAGGGATCATTATAGAGAAGCTGAAGACGAGTGCAGAAATCTAAAGGACGAGACTCAAGGACAGGTTTACGAAGAAGAAAAGATTGGGGAAGATGAAGACCAGAGCTAACAGAAGAAAAGTGGGAACCCAGTACGGAAGCGACCTGCAACGGGTCCGCCACAAAAGTATCATGGAGGTGAAGGATCGGTGAAACATCGGGAACGAACTTACCCGCTATCTTGCGGATACGCTTCCAGATCTGGGCCAGAGGAGTTTCGGACGTAATTGTCGAGACATAAGACGCCCAACATTCACGTTTAGCCGTATGGATGGCCCTACGGGCCACCGCACTCGCTTTCCGAAAGAAAAGAAAAGAATCGGTCGTCTGCCTACGGCGGTGCCTCTTCCAGGCTGCACGCTTACAGTGGACAGCCCGAGCACAGTCCGCATTCCACCAGGGAACGCACTTCCGTAGACCCCGAGAGGAAGAGCGAGGGATAGAGCGGAGGGCAGCGTTGAAGACAGTGTCATGAAAAAGGAGGAGAGCGCGAGAGAGAGGCAGAAGGGAGAGGTCAGAGAGAGAGTAGCACTGAGGGTAAATAGGGTCCAGTCCGCCTTAGCAAACTGCCACCTAGGGTAAGAGAGGGAAGGGCGAAAAGAGACAGAGGAAACAAGGATGGGGAAATGATCACTCCCATGGAGGTCATCAAGAACCTGCCACATGAAATCTAAGTAAAGAGAAGAAGAGCAGAGAGAAAGATCAAGACAAGAAAGGGTGCGAGTCCGAGAATTCAAATGAGTGGGCTCACCAGAATTCAGAAGAGACAGGGAAGAAGAGATGAGAAACGGCTCAAGAAGGCGACCCCGGGTATTCGTCAGAACGTCACCCCAAAGAGAATGACGACAATTGAAGTCGCCCAGCAGGAGCACAGGCTTCGGCAAGGAGTCAAGGTGGTGTTTCAAATCAGGAAGAGAAAGCGGGACACTCGGGGGGAGATAAATGGAAAAAACTGTGTACCATTTTCCCACAAAGATACGAGCAGCAGAACAATGGAGAGGTGAAGGAAAAAGTAAAGGAACTAAGGGAACATCAGTACGAATCAAGAGAGCAGAAGAATTAGAAGCCCCAGCAATGGCTGGGGGGGGGGGGGGGAGAGAAAGGAATAGCCACGAAAACGACCAGGACGAGCATCAAGCATCGGCTCCTGGAGACAGACACAAAGGGGCGAAAACCGCGAAATCAGAAGTTGGAGTTCGAGGAAATTGGCGTAATAACCTCGAACGTTCCATTGAACAATGGACAACGACGAGAAGAGAAAGGACAAAAACAGAGAACAAGGAAGAAGCAAAGGCGAAAGAGCAACAAAGCACGTTAAAGAATATCAGGGTCGGGATCAGGGTCAGCAAAGTCAGGGTTAGGGGGCATGGGTAAACTGAGCAAAGACGGAGGGAAGGAAACGGGAGAACAGATCAGAGGTGGGCGGGCGGGGTCCGGAGGAGGAGGAGGAAGAGGAGGAGACAACGGAGAGGAGCTGTCAAGGACAGCAGCAGAAAGAGGGGAGCGAACCTCAGCAAGGGCAGCAACCGAGAGGGAAGCGGGGGCTAAAGAAACCTCCATAGCAGGAACAGGGGGCGCAACCACCGAAATGGGAGGGGAAGGAGCGAGAGAGGCAGAAGTAGGGGCCGAGGAAGAAAGCGAAACCTTCTTACCCGCCGGGGAGGAGGAAGGAGAGGAGCCAGGCTTACGCTTCTGACTTAAAGAGACAGGTGTCCCAGCAACCACGTACTGGGCAACGGATTCTTGCGTCTCAGCAGGAGAAGCCGAACGAGAGCACACATGACGGCCGTTTGGAGAGCGATGGACATCAGCCCGCACCGACAGGCGGCGGGGAGAGTCAAGAGACGGAAGGGAAGGATGGGAATGAGGAACGGAGGGAGACGAGGAAGAAGACACAGGAGAAAGGACAGACCGGGTAGAAAGAAGGGGAACCCCAGACAGAGGACCAGGAGGTGGATCCTTCGGGAGAGAACCCAAAGGAACAGAGGAGGGGGCAGTGGGCGTATCAGGGTCCAAAGCCCGGAAACGGTTGTGAGTCTGAGGAAGGCGGGAAGGACGAGGAGAGGAAGAGCGCAACACGCGAGCATAAGAGATATTAGCATAAGGCGGGAGCCGGCGAACCTGGCGTCTCGCCTCAGGAAAAGATAAACGCTCCCGGTGCTTCAAGTTGAGGACAGCTGCCTCAAGCTTGTAATGGACACACGCACGGGAGAAGGTAGGATGGGTCTCACCGCAGTTGAGGCAACGAGCCTGGGGAGAAGTGCACTCCGACTTAGAGTGACCTTCGCCACCACACAAAGAACAGAGAGAGACAGTCGCAGAGCAGCGGAGGGCACCATGCCCAAACCTCCAGCACTTGTTACAAAGTCGAGGAGAAGGAATATACTCCTGGACAGAGCACCTAGCACCAGCAAGAATGACAGAGGATGGAAGGGTTCTACCATCAAAGGTAATCTTCACAACCCGAAGGGGTTGACGGCGACTACCACGAGGGGGACGAGTAAACGTGTCCACCTGGAGAATAGAATGGCCCTGGGCAGCAAGGATATGTCGAATATCGTCGTGGCAGTCGCGCAGGTCCCGAACACCGGTCGCAACATGGGGCGGGAGCCAAATAGTGCCAACACTGGCATTCAACTGAGCGTTCTTCGAGACCCGAACAGGGGTCTCGCCAAGGGAGGATAAGGCAGCCAAGCGGGAAGCAGCATCCTGAGAAGGAGCAGCAATGACACGTGTACCAAGACGAGTGGGGTTGAAAGTAATGGAGGCATCCACAGAATCAACGAGATGTCGATGGAGGGAGAAATCGTCAGGAGGCGCAGAATCAAGAGGGAGGAGATCAAAATATTTGGCCCACGAAGCGGAACCAAACATGGCTTGATAGGTAGCAGAACTGGAAGGAATCGAGCGAGGGCGGCCGTGACGAGGACGGCGGTGAGAACCCCCAGAGAGAGAGGGGTTAAAAGGCGCAGTAGTTACAACTAGAGAAGGAGCCGCGCCAGGGGACGAGGTAGTCACCACTGGGGGCTTGGGGCTCGACCCAACCACAGAGGAGGGAGGGGAGCCAGGGGAAGGAGTCAGAGAGGCCAAAGGAGGAGCAAGGTCGGGGCCCAATGCAGCGGAGGCTACAGAGCCCGGTCTTCCAACACGGACCGACTCGGGGGCTTGGTCGCCCACCCCACGAGCCTGAGAAGGTAAAGCAGAAACAGCCGAAACAGGGGTCATCATCATTACGAAAAAGAAAATTCATTCACGAATGTGCCCCCACACCCACCATGGAGCCACAATTAGAGGTAGGACACCCAACAAGAAGCTATCGCCGATCTTGCCGGGGCCTCCTAGGGGTGCGTCGTGAGTATACGCCCCACAAACGCCACCTTAAGAAACCGACAGTCCGTCGAGATCGGGTTCAGTGACGAAAGGGGGATTGACAATAAAAGGTTCCCCTCGCTCTCGACGTCGGGTACTACAGTTCTACGGGTGCAAGAGTATGCCTCCTCAAGCACTTGGGCGTCAAAATAGAAGAAGTCCAAGGGAAGAACCAGAACAAGCAAAAGGTCGGCAGGAAACGACAAGCAGATAGGAGAAGAGGGGGGGAGAAAAACGAAACAGAAGGAAAAGGAAAAGGTGCCCAGCAGAATTGGAGAGGACGGCAGCAGGAGCACAAGGCTAGAGAAGGACAGAGGACTGTCCCAAGGAGCATCACACTCCGGCAGCCGCCCACTAAGCCCCCACACGGCAACAACGAACTGAGCGCGGAGGGGGACACACCCCCCAAGAAGCAGCCCGTATCATATGACTAACTGCTAGGTACCTATTTACTGTTAGGTGAGCAGGGGCCTCAGGGCGAAAGAAAACCTATTTATTTCCGCCTCCGCCGGGAATCGAACCCGGAACTTTAGGACTACGAATACCGAGCGCTGTCCACTCAGCCGTCAGGCCCCATCTAACAGTTTTTGTTAGTTTATTTAACAATTTGGCTAAAACGAATTTAATAAAAGTATTGGAGGAAATATTTGTTTTCCTGGAGGCCATAGAGCGATGACAACACTCACCACATAAAACTTGTGCAGAGGTTATATGGATTACTTGTTGATTGTCTGTAAATCTTTAGTAAATTAAAACGGACTCAAAGGTCATATAGACCTTTGTAGGTCTATATGACCTACAAAGAGAGTCCCCGTGGCGTAGTGGTAAGATGCTCACCTGGCGTTTTCGCGAGCGATTTGTCCTGGGTTCGTATCCTGGCCGGAGAAGATTTACTGGGCGTCAATCCTTAACTGTAGCCTCTGTTTACCCAACAGTAAAATGGGTACCTGGTTGTTAAACGATTTGGCGGGTCATATTCCGGGGACCATTAGGATACTACTTGCCAGAATCTCTATGCGTTCTATTGGCTGTACAAGAAAGTAAGAACTCTTGTATATTTATATATACAAAAGTGTGGGTAAATGGGAATATATAGAGATTAATCTGACATGCTGTAAGATCTGGTGTGAAGGGGGGGGGGGGCGGCAGGCCCGGGGGGACAGTGGGAGAACATGGCGGTGGCGTTAAATGATGCCACCAAGGTTTTATATTTTAAGAAAAAGCTATATCTGTAAGGTAAGGTTAATAACAATATGTCCAATGCAGTAGACAAAACAAATAAAATATATCATTAAGGTTAGGCGAGAGGTTAAAGAATAAGGACAAATTATATAAACCCCAATAAATACATTAAGATCAGAAAGAGGTTAGGTTAAAGGGTGAAGAATAAGAACAAATACATCAACCATAATAAATATAATTTATGAGAGACTTCATGAACTTAAAATATACAGAGTTCTTGAACACACATCTCTAACAAATATCCCTTAAACAGATCAAAATACCTATGTATAAGAAATCTTTGAAAAAGCATAAACTATCCTCCTAGTCAGCTTTAACTATATGTAAAGCTAAGATGTCCACAAAATGCTGGGTGGGCGGTGTACAAGTAAAACATATATGGGATTAAGGATATGTTAGGGTTATTGGGTTATGCAAGTGAGGCATCCTTAAACAACACCTTGCTAGGAATAACAGAGATAGTAAGAACGGGCTACGATAAGATAGATGAATTAGTTGGATGTGCGTTTGTGTAATGTTCTGAAATTTGTATATGTGTAAGAGTTTCTCAAAATGTCTGAGTGTTTGCGAAAATTGTGCTAGTTTGTGTAGCATATGATCTGCTGTTAGTACATAAATGTATTTATATGTTTAACTAAGTTTATATATTTTGAGTAAATTTAAGAGAGTTTGTATATACAAGAGAACTTGTGAAAGTTTGAGAAAGTGAGAAGTTAATGAACTGAGTGAATGTGTGCAATATAAAAGTCTGTGTTTGTTCGTGTGACTGAACTGAGTATTTTGCTTAAGTTGAATAAGTTTGTGAATGTAATTATAAGTTTGCGAGTGTAATTGTATCTGTAATTGGGTGTTGTCTGTGAAAATATATGAAGAGTTGAGGTTTCAGAGAAAAAAAAATGATGCTTTAAATTAGTTATTTTATGATAGGTAAGTTATGTTATGTAAAGTTATCTCAGCTAAGTTATGTAAGTTAGGTCATGTCAGGATGTGTAAGTTACCTCATCTAGGGGAAATATGTAACGTGGGCTAGGAAAGGTTAACTCAGATTGGTCAGGTTAGGTAAGTATGGTTGTGTTAGATAAGTTCTGATAAGTTATATTAGGTGGGGAGGTTAGGTAGGTGAGGGGTAGATAGGTTAAGTTATGTTATGTAAGTAAAGTTAGTAAGTTCGTCAGGTCAGGATGGGTAAGTTACAGCAGGTAGAAGAGGATAGTTAGGTTGGGTAAGTTATGCCAGCTAAATTGTTAAGATATGTAAGTTTCATTATATAGGAAAGGATAAGTAATTTGGCATATGTAAGTTACATTAGGAAAGGCTAGTAAAGGAAAGTCTGGTTAGATAAGATAATGAGTTGTTGATCAGATAAAAGTTTAAGATAAAGTGGCTAAGAAAATATATTTTAACAGAATAATTAATAAACAGAAATGCAAGTATATGAAACGTTGAGCTAGTTACTTAATGAATCTTGTTTTTGTGAAAGAGTTATTATGAACAGAGATGTGACATGCTGGTCTTAGTACCTTTGTATCAGGTTGATGGAAAGTTTTTACTCATTTTTACATTGTGACGTAAAAGTGAAAAAATAGAGCAGTGGCTATTCTGGCTGGTGGAATGCCAATCACATAAAATGAAGAAAAGTAAAACAAAGTAAATAAAACTGCTTTTGACCTCTTTACAGTGTGAGAACTGCAGGTAACGTTAAAAGAATGAAAAACTTTCAATATTTAATATGACAAAAAAGTCTTCAACAACAAATAAAACAATACCCATATTCTAATTGGCGATTACACAATACAAAATGCAAAAGACATATATACATGTGACAGTTGTGTTAATGGCAAAAAAAAGGTGCAAATTATACATTATACAAGAAGCTGTACACTTCTACGGTTTCCTGGGAAGGCTTTAGCAGATATTACTGCTGAGAGCACGAAGGGTATTCTGAGGTCTGGCCGGTGGCGAACGGCTTATATATGCGGCCAGGCCTAGTGTAGATGGCGCTGATGTTGCAGGTAACTATCGCCGGCAGTCTTAAACAAGCGGTTCATCTGGTCGACTGGCGAGTGGAGTTGGCCCCAGACATCAGGTGTGCAGGTGTGTTGGGTACTAGAGGGTGGAGGTGGTCGTCTAGACACAGGCTTCTGAGCACGTATTGTTGGTGTTGTTAAATAGGCGGTAAAGGCAGGATCTCCTTGCCTGAGCAGGAGATTACCGTAACAACATGATGCATAGGATTATTAGTAGAAAAAGTTATACATGCCTAGTGTGATATAGTGTTTAAAGTTGTTTGCAACTACATAATGACATGTCTCAGTAAGTTTTATTACTACATAAAAAGTAATGATAAGTTTAAAATACGAAAAAATATATAATTGACCATTTATTTATTGAATGTTAGTATAATGCAAAGTATAACGTTAGTTAAGAACAGTGTTGAAAGGTCTCTTTGACTAATTTTTTGAAAAAAGAAGTATTATGGTAGCTAAGAAAATTATGAAATAAGCTAAACGTAACTATTTTCAATTGAGAGAAGTGTTGTTTTAGTTAAAAAATGATGAAAAGATGATGAACGTAACTATTTCAGTTGATTGACGAATAATTTTATTTAAGAAACTATAAGAAAAGAATGTCTTAGTAAATTTGTTACTGTGTAAAGGGTAATACTAGTTAAGAACAGTGTAGGTAAGAAATGTTGTTAAGCAGAAATACATTGACACAGTTGTTTGAAAATAAACCTCGGTAAATGACTAAATAAATACTTTGTAGTGACTTGTTGAGAATCAGTAATGCGGTTGATAATACATAACAATGAACTATTTACTGAATGACAGAAACAAACGTACATTTGATTTTAAAGAACGGGAGAACATGTACGAGAATGTGACGAACACAGAGAACATGTGGAGAATAGAGAGAACATATGGAGAACACGTCAGAACATGTAGTAAGAGAGGGTAGTGAGATGAGAGGAGAACACGTTAGGACATGTGAAGGATTAAAAGAGCTTGTAAGAACCAGTAACAAGATGCACAAAGAACATGTGGAGACAGGTAAAGGATGGCTGAGGACATTGTAGGAAAGGGTAGAGAGGTGAGTGGAGACAGGTAAATGATAAAGACGTGTATTTAAGAATGAGTGATGCCAAAATATAATAAGATACATGATAATAGATGTTAAGTCTCATGGAGCATGCAAAGAAACAGATAACGTGTAAGAGAATGTGATGAACGCAGAGAATATCGGGAAGTATGAATTGAACTTGCAGAGAATATGCGTGGAATATGAATTATGTGTAACAAGTAGTAAAGAGAACATGTACAGAACATGGAGGGCACGGAGGAATAAGTGAACATATGGAAATGGACATTTGGGAGGATTCTTAAGAACATGGAGAGGAGGTACAAATATGGTAAGATTATTGGTAATAGTTTGTGTGTCTATGTGCTCGGTGCTTGTGCTCGGTGCTTGTGCTCGGTGCTTGTGCTCGGTGCTTGTACTCGGTGCTAGTGCTCGGTGCTAGTGCTCGGTGTTTGTGCTCTGTGCTAGTACTCGGTGCTAGTGCTTGAGCTCGGTGCTTGTGTTCGGTGCTTGTACTCGGGGCTAGTGCTCGGTGTTAGTGCTCGGTGCTTGTGCTCGGTGATTGTACTCGGTGCTAGTGCTCGGTGCTAGTGCTTGTGCTCGGTGCTTGTGCTCGGTGCTTGTGCTCTGTGCTTGTGCTCTGTACTAGTCCTCGGTGCTTGTGCTCGGCGCTTGTGCTCGGTGCTTGTGCTCGGTACTAGTCCTCGGTGCTTGTGCTCGGTGCTAGTCCTCGGTGCTTGTGCTCGGTGCTTGTGCTCGGTGCTAGTGCTCGGTGCTAGTCCTTGGTGCTTGTGCTCGGTGCTTGTGCTCGGTGCTTGTGCTCGGTGCTTGTGCTCGGTGCTTGTGCTCGGTGCTTGTGCTCGGTGCTAGTGCTCGGTGCTAGTCCTTGGTGCTTGTGCTCGGTGCTAGTCCTCCGTGCTTGTGTTCGGTGCTTGTGCTCGGTGTTTGTGCTCGGTGATTGTGCTCGGTGCTAGTCCTTGGTGCTTGTGCTCGGTGCTTGTGCTCGGTGCTTGTGAACGGTGCTTGTGCACGGTGCTTGTGCTCGGTGCTTGTGCTCGGTGCTTGTGCTCGGTGCTAGTGCTTGTGTTCGGTACTAGTGCTGGGTGCTTGTGCTCGGTTCTTGTGCTGGAAGCTTGTGCTCGGTGAGTGTGCTCTGTGATTGTGCTCGGTGATAGTGCTCGGTGCTTGTGCAAGTCCTCGGTGCTTGTGCTCGGTGCTTGTGCTCGGTGCTAGTGCTCGGTGCTAGTCCTTGGTGCTTGTGCTCGGTGCTTGTGCTCGGTGCTAGTCCTCCGTGCTTGAGCTCGGTGCTTGTGTTCGGTGCTTGTGAACGGTGCTTGTGCTCGGTGCTTGTGCTCGGTGCTTGTGCTCGGTGCTTGTGCTCGGTGCTAGTGCTCGGTGCTTGTGCACGGTGCTTGTGCTCGGTGCTTGTGCTCGGTGCTTGTGCACGGTGCTTGTGCTCGGTGCTTGGTCTCGGTGCTAGTGCTCGGTGCTAGTGCTCGGTGCTTGTCCTCGGTGCTAGTGCTCGGTGCTAGTGCTCGGTGATTGTGCTCGGTGCTAGTGCTCGGTGCTTGTCCTCGGTGCTAGTGCTCGGTGGTTGTGCTCGGTGCTAGTGCTCGGTGCTTGTCCTCGGTGCTTGTGCTCGGTGATTGTGCTCGGTGCTAGTGCTCGGTGCTTGAGCTCGGTACTTGTGCTCAGTGAGTGTGCTCGGTGCGTGTGCTCGGTGCTTGTGCTCGGTGCTAGTGCTCGGTGCTTGTGCACGGTGCTTGTGCTCGGTGCTTGTGCTCGGTGCTTGTCCTCGGTGCTAGTGCTCGGTGATTGTGCTCGGTGCTAGTGCTCGGTGCTTGTCCTCGGTGCTTGTGCTCGGTGATTGTGCTCGGTGCTAGTGCTCGGTGCTTGAGCTCGGTGCTTGTGCTCGGTGCGTGTGCTTGGTGCGTGTGCTCGGTGCTTGTGCTCGGTGCTAGTGCTCGGTGCTTGTGCACGGTGCTTGTGCTCAGTGCTTTTGCTCGGTGCTTGTGAACGGTGCTTGTGATCGGTGCTTGTGAACGGTGCTTGTGCTCGGTGCTTGTGCTCGGTGCTTGTGCTCGGTGCTTGTGAACGGTGCTTGTGAATGGTGCTTGTGCTCGGTGCTAGTGCTCGGTGCTTGTGCTCTGTGCTAGTGCTCGGTGCTTGTGAACGGTGCTTGTGAACGGTGCTTGTGAACGGTGCTTGTGCTCGGTGCTAGTGCTCGGTGCTTGTGAACGGTGCTTGTGCTCGGTGCTTGTGCTCGGTGCTTGTGAACGGTGCTTGTGAACGGTGCTTGTGCTCGGTGCTAGTGCTCGGTGCTTGTGAACGGTGCTTGTGCTCGGTGCTAGTGCTCGGTGCTTGTGCTCGGTGCTAGTGCTCGGTGCTAGTCCTTGGTGCTTGTGCTCGGTGCTTGTGCTCGGTGCTAGTCCTCCGTGCTTGAGCTCGGTGCTGGTTTTCGGTGCTTGTGCTCGGTGTTTGTGCTCGGTGATTGTGCTCGGTGCTAGTCCTCGGTGTTTGTGCTCGGTGCTTGTGCTCGGTGCTTGAGCTCGGTGCTTGTGCTCGGTGCGTGTGCTCGGTGCGTGTGCTCGGTGCTTGTGCTCGGTGCTAGTGCTCGGTGCTTGTGCACGGTGCTTGTGCTCGGTGCTTTTGCTCGGTGCTTGTGAACGGTGCTTGTGATCGGTGCTTGTGAACGGTGCTTGTGCTCGGTGCTTGTGCTCGGTGCTTGTGCTCGGTGCTTGTGAACGGTGCTTGTGAATGGTGCTTGTGCTCGGTGCTAGTGCTCGGTGCTTGTGCTCTGTGCTAGTGCTCGGTGCTTGTGAACGGTGCTTGTGAACGGTGCTTGTGAACGGTGCTTGTGCTCGGTGCTAGTGCTCGGTGCTTGTGAACGGTGCTTGTGCTCGGTGCTTGTGCTCGGTGATTGTGAACGGTGCTTGTGAACGGTGCTTGTGCTCGGTGCTAGTGCTCGGTGCTTGTGAACGGTGCTTGTGCTCGGTGCTAGTGCTCGGTGCTTGTGCTCGGTGCTAGTGCTCGGTGCTAGTCCTTGGTGCTTGTGCTCGGTGCTTGTGCTCGGTGCTAGTCCTCCGTGCTTGAGCTCGGTGCTTGTGTTCGGTGCTTGTGCTCGGTGTTTGTGCTCGGTGATTTTGCTCGGTGCTAGTCCTCGGTGTTTGTGCTCGGTGCTTGTGCTCGGTGCTTGTGCTCGGTGCTTGTGCTCGGTGCTTGTGCTCGGTGCTTGTGCTTGGTGCTAGTGCTCGGTGCTTGTGCACGGTGCTTGTGCTCGGTGCTTGTGCTCGGTGCTTGTGCACGGTGCTTGTGCTCGGTGCTTGTGCTCGGTGCTTGTGCTCGGTGCTTGTGGACGGTGCTTGTGCACGGTGCTTGTGCTCGGTGCTTGTGCTCGGTGCAAGTGTTCGGTGCTAGTGCTCGGTGCTTGTCCTCGGTGCTAGTGCTCGGAGCTAGTGCTCGGTGATTGTGCTCGGTGCTAGTGCTCGGTGCTTGTCCTCGGTGCTAGTGCTCGTTGATTGTGCTCGGTGCTAGTGTTCGGTGCTTGTCCTCGATGCTTGTGCTCGGTGATTGTGCTCGGTGCTAGTGATCGGTGCTTGAGCTCGGTGCTTGTGCTCGGTGCGTGTGCTCGGTGCGTGTGCTCGGTGCTTGTGCTCGGTGCTTGTGCACGGTGCTTGTGCTCGGTGCTTGTGCTCGGTGCTTGTCCTCGTTGCTAGTGCTCGGTGATTGTGCTCGTTGATTGTGCTCGGTGCTTGTGAACGGTGCTTGTGCTCGGTGCTTGTGAACGGTGCTTGTGCTCGGTGCTTGTGCTCGGTGCTTGTGCTAGGTGCTAGTGCTCGGTGCTTGTGCTCGGTGCTAGTGCTCGGTGCTAGTCCTTGGTGCTTGTGCTCGGTGCTTGTGCTCGGTGCTAGTCCTCCGTGCTTGAGCTCGGTGCTTGTGTTCGGTGCTTGTGCTCGGTGTTTGTGCTCGGTGATTGTGCTCGGTGCTAGTCCTCGGTGTTTGTGCTCGGTGCTTGTGCTCGGTGCTTGTGCTCGGTGCTTGTGCTCGGTGCTTGTGCTCGGTGCTTGTGCTCGGTGCTAGTGCTCGGTGCTTGTGCACGGTGCTTGTGCTCGGTGCTTGTGCTCGGTGCTTGTGCACGGTGCTTGTGCTCGGTGCTTGTGCTCGGTTCTTGTGCTCGGTGCTTGTGCTCGGTGCTTGTGCTCGGTGCTAGTGCTCGGTGCTTGTGCACGGTGCTTGTGCTCGGTGCTTGTGCTCGGTGCTTGTACACGGTGCTTGTGCTCGGTGCTTGTGCTCGGTGCTTGTGCTCGGTGCTATTGTTCGGTGCTAGTGCTCGGTGTTTGTCCTCGGTGCTAGTGCTCGGTGCTAGTGCTCGGTGATTGTGCTCGGTGCTAGTGCTCGGTGCTTGTCCTCGGTGCTAGTGCTCGTTGATTGTGCTCGGTGCTAGTGCTCGGTGCTTGTCCGCGATGCTTGTGCTCGGTGATTGTGCTCGGTGCTAGTGCTCGGTGCTTGAGCTCGGTGCTTGTGCTCGGTGCGTGTGCTCGGTGCGTGTGCTCGGTGCTTGTGCTCGGTGCTTGTGCACGGTGCTTGTGCTCGGTGCTTGTGCTCGGTGCTTGTCCTCGTTGCTAGTGCTCGGTGATTGTGCTCGTTGATTGTGCTCGGTGCTAGTGCTCGGTGCTAGTGCTCGGTGATTGTGCTCGTTGATTGTGCTCGGTGCTTGTGCTCGGTGCTTGTGCTCGGTGCTTGTGCACGGTGCTTGTGCTCGGTGCTTGTGCTCGGTGCTTGTCCTCGTTGCTAGTGCTCGGTGATTGTGCTCGTTGATTGTGCTCGTTGCTAGTGCTCGGTGCTAGTGCTCGGTGATTGTGCTCGGTGCTAGTGCTCGGTGCTTGTCCTCGGTGCTAGTGCTTGTTGATTGTGCTCGGTGCTAGTGCTCGGTGCTTGTCCTCGGTGCTTGTGCTCGGTGATTGTGCTCGGTGCTAGTGCTCGGTGCTTGAGCTCGGTGCTTGTGCTCGGTGCGTGTGCTCGGTGCGTGTGCTCGGTGCTTGTGCTCGGTGCTAGTGCTCGGTGCTTGTGCACGGTGCTTGTGCTCGGTGCTTGTGCTCGGTGCTTGTGCTCGGTGCTTGTGAACGGTGCTTGTGATCGGTGCTTGTAAACGGTGTTTGTGCTCGGTGCTTGTGCTCGGTGCTTGTGCTCGGTGCTTGTGAACGGTGCTTGTGAACGGTGCTTGTGCTCGGTGCTAGTGCTCGGTGCTTGTGCTCGGTGCTTGTGCTCGGTGCTTGTGAACGGTGCTTGTGAACGGTGCTTGTGAACGGTGCTTGTGCTCGGTGCTAGTGTTCGGTGCTTGTGAACGGTGCTTGTGCTCGGTGCTTGTGCTCGGTGCTTGTGAACGGTACTTGTGCTCGGTGCTAGTGTTCGGTGCTTGTGAACGGTGCTTGTGCTCGGTGCTTGTGCTCGGTGCTTGTGAACGGTGCTTGTGCTCGGTGCTTGTGAACGGTGCTTGTGCTCGGTGCTAGTGCTCGGTGCTTGTGAACGGTGCTTGTCCTCGTTGCTAGTGCTCGGTGATTGTGCTCGTTGATTGTGCTCGTTGCTAGTGCTCGGTGCTAGTGCTCGGTGATTGTGCTCGGTGCTAGTGCTCGGTGCTTGTCCTCGGTGCTAGTGCTCGTTGATTGTGCTCCGTGCTAGTGCTCAGTGCTTGTCCTCGGTGCTTGTGCTCGGTGATTGTGCTCGGTGCTAGTGCTCGGTGCTTGAGCTCGGTGCTTGTGCTCGGTGCGTGTGCTCGGTGCGTGTGCTCGGTGCTTGTGCTCGGTGCTAGTGCTCGGTGCTTGTGCATGGTGCTTGTGCTCGGTGCTTGTGCTCGGTGCTTGTGCTCGGTGCTTGTGAACGGTGCTTGTGATCGGTGCTTGTAAACGGTGTTTGTGCTCGGTGCTTGTGCTCGGTGCTTGTGCTCGGTGCTTGTGAACGGTGCTTGTGAACGGTGCTTGTGCTCGGTGCTAGTGCTCGGTGCTTGTGCTCGGTGCTTGTGCTCGGTGCTTGTGAACGGTGCTTGTGAACGGTGCTTGTGAACGGTGCTTGTGCTCGGTGCTAGTGTTCGGTGCTTGTGAACGGTGCTTGTGTTCGGTGCTTGTGCTCGGTGCTTGTGAACGGTGCTTGTGCTCGGTGCTAGTGTTCGGTGCTTGTGAACGGTGCTTGTGCTCGGTGCTTGTGCTCGGTGCTTATGAACGGTGCTTGTGCTCGGTGCTTGTGAACGGTGCTTGTGCTCGGTGCTAATGCTCGGTGCTTGTGAACGGTGCTTGTGCTCGGTGCTTGTGCTCGGTGCTTGTGAACGGTGCTTGTGCTCGGTGCTAGTGCTCGGTGCTTGTGCTCGGTGCTAGTGCTCGGTGCTAGTCCTTGGTGCTTGTGCTCGGTGCTTGTGCTCGGTGCTTGAGCTCGGTGCTTGTGCTCGGTGCTTGTGCTCGGTGCTAGTCCTCCGTGCTTGTGCTCGGTGTTTGTGCTCGGTGATTGTGCTCGGTGCTAGTCCTCGGTGTTTGTGCTCGGTGCTTGTGCTCGGTGCTTGTGCTCGGTGCTTGTGAACGGTGCTTGTGCTCGGTGCTTGTGCTCGGTGCTTGTGCTCGGTGCTTGGTCTCGGTGCTTGTGCTCGGTGCTTGTGCTCGGTGCTAGTGCTCGGTGCTTGTGCACGGTGCTTGTGCTCGGTGCTTGTGCTCGGTGCTTGTGCACGGTGCTTGTGCTCGGTGCTTGTGCTCGGTTTTTGTGCTCGGTGCTAGTGCTCGGTGCTTGTCATCGGTGCTTGTGCTCGGTTATTGTGCTCGGTGCTTGTGCTCGGTGCTTGTGTTCGGTGCTAGTGCTCGGTGCTTGTGCTCGGTGCTTGTGCTCGGTGCTTGTGAACGGTGCTTGTGATCGGTGCTTGTAAACGGTGTTTGTGCTCGGTGCTTGTGCTCGGTGCTTGTGCTCGGTGCTTGTGAACGGTGCTTGTGAACGGTGCTTGTGCTCGGTGCTAGTGCTCGGTGCTTGTGCTCGGTGCTTGTGCTCGGTGCTTGTGAACGGTGCTTGTGAACGGTGCTTGTGAACGGTGCTTGTGCTCGGTGCTAGTGTTCGGTGCTTGTGAACGGTGCTTGTGTTCGGTGCTTGTGCTCGGTGCTTGTGAACGGTGCTTGTGCTCGGTGCTAGTGTTCGGTGCTTGTGAACGGTGCTTGTGCTCGGTGCTTGTGCTCGGTGCTTATGAACGGTGCTTGTGCTCGGTGCTTGTGAACGGTGCTTGTGCTCGGTGCTAGTGCTCGGTGCTTGTGCTCGGTGCTTGTGCTCGGTGCTTGTGAACGGTGCTTGTGATCGGTGCTTGTAAACGGTGTTTGTGCTCGGTGCTTGTGCTCGGTGCTTGTGCTCGGTGCTTGTGAACGGTGCTTGTGAACGGTGCTTGTGCTCGGTGCTAGTGCTCGGTGCTTGTGCTCGGTGCTTGTGCTCGGTGCTTGTGAACGGTGCTTGTGAACGGTGCTTGTGAACGGTGCTTGTGCTCGGTGCTAGTGTTCGGTGCTTGTGAACGGTGCTTGTGTTCGGTGCTTGTGCTCGGTGCTTGTGAACGGTGCTTGTGCTCGGTGCTAGTGTTCGGTGCTTGTGAACGGTGCTTGTGCTCGGTGCTTGTGCTCGGTGCTTATGAACGGTGCTTGTGCTCGGTGCTTGTGAACGGTGCTTGTGCTCGGTGCTAGTGCTCGGTGCTTGTGAACGGTGCTTGTGCTCGGTGCTTGTGCTCGGTGCTTGTGAACGGTGCTTGTGCTCGGTGCTAGTGCTCGGTGCTTGTGCTCGGTGCTAGTGCTCGGTGCTAGTCCTTGGTGCTTGTGCTCGGTGCTTGTGCTCGGTGCTAGTCCTCCGTGCTTGTGCTCGGTGCTTGTGAACGGTGCTTGTGCTCGGTGCTAGTGTTCGGTGCTTGTGAACGGTGCTTGTGCTCGGTGCTTGAGCTCGGTGCTTGTGCTCGGTGCTTGTGCTCGGTGCTAGTCCTCCGTGCTTGTGCTCGGTGTTTGTGCTCGGTGATTGTGCTCGGTGCTAGTCCTCGGTGTTTGTGCTCGGTGCTTGTGCTCGGTGCTTGTGCTCGGTGCTAGTCCTCCGTGCTTGTGCTCGGTGTTTGTGCTCGGTGATTGTGCTCGGTGCTAGTCCTCGGTGTTTGTGCTCGGTGCTTGTGCTCGGTGCTTGTGCTCGGTGCTTGTGAACGGTGCTTGTGCTCGGTGCTTGTGCTCGGTGCTTGTGCTCGGTGCTTGGTCTCGGTGCTTGTGCTCGGTGCTTGTGCTCGGTGCTAGTGCTCGGTGCTTGTGCACGGTGCTTGTGCTCGGTGCTTGTGCTCGGTGCTTGTGCACGGTGCTTGTGCTCGGTGCTTGTGCTCGGTTTTTGTGCTCGGTGCTTGTGGACGGTGCTTGTGCACGGTGCTTGTGCTCGGTGCTTGTGTTCGGTGCTAGTGCTCGGTGCTAGTGCTCGGTGCTTGTCCTCGGTGCTAGTGCTCGGTGCTAGTGCTCGGTGATTGTGCTCGGTTCTAGTGCTCGGTTCTTGTCCTCGGTGCTAGTGCTCGGTGATTGTGCTCGGTGCTAGTGCTCGGTGCTTGTCATCGGTGCTTGTGCTCGGTGATTGTGCTCGGTGCTAGTGCTCGGTGCTTGAGCTCGGTGCTTGTGCTCGGTGCGTGTGCTCGGTGCGTGTGCTCGGTGCTTGTGCTCGGTGCTTGTGCATGGTGCTTGTGCTCGGTGCTTGTGCTCGGTGCTTTCCCTCGGTGCTAGTGCTCGGTGATTGTGCTTGGTGCTAGTGCTCGGTGCTTGTCCTCGGTGCTTGTGCTCGGTGATTGTGCTCGGTGCTTGTGCTCGGTGCTTGAGCTCGGTGCTTGTGCTCAGTGCGTGTGCTCGGTGCGTGTGCTCGGTGCTTGTGCTCGGTGCTAGTGCTCGGTGCTTGTGCACGGTGCTTGTGCTCGGTGCTTGTGCTCGGTGCTTGTGCTCGGTGCTTGTGAACGGTGCTTGTGATCGGTGCTTGTGAACGGTGCTTGTGAACGGTGCTTGTGCTCGGTGCTTGTGAACGGTGCTTGTGAGCGGTGCTTGTGAACAATGCTTGTGCTCGGTGCTAGTGCTCGGTGCTTGTGAACGGTGCTTGTGCTCGGTGCTTGTGAACGGTGCTTGTGAACGGTGCTTGTGCTCGGTGCTAGTGCTCGGTGCTTGTGCTCGGTGCTTGTGCTCGGTGCTTGTGAACGGTGCTTGTGAACGGTGCTTGTGAACGGTGCTTGTGCTCGGTGCTAGTGTTCGGTGCTTGTGAACGGTGCTTGTGCTCGGTGCTTGTGCTCGGTGCTTGAGAACGGTACTTGTGCTCGGTGCTAGTGTTCGGTGCTTGTGAACGGTGCTTGTGCTCGGTGCTTGTGCTCGGTGCTTGTGAACGGTGCTTGTGCTCGGTGCTTGTGAACGGTGCTTGTGCTCGGTGCTAGTGCTCGGTGCTTGTGAACGGTGCTTGTCCTCGTTGCTAGTGCTCGGTGATTGTGCTCGTTGATTGTGCTCGTTGCTAGTGCTCGGTGCTAGTGCTCGGTGATTGTGCTCGGTGCTAGTGCTCGGTGCTTGTCCTCGGTGCTAGTGCTCGTTGATTGTGCTCCGTGCTAGTGCTCAGTGCTTGTCCTCGGTGCTTGTGCTCGGTGATTGTGCTCGGTGCTAGTGCTCGGTGCTTGAGCTCGGTGCTTGTGCTCGGTGCGTGTGCTCGGTGCGTGTGCTCGGTGCTTGTGCTCGGTGCTAGTGCTCGGTGCTTGTGCACGGTGCTTGTGCTCGGTGCTTGTGCTCGGTGCTTGTGCTCGGTGCTTGTGAACGGTGCTTGTGATCGGTGCTTGTAAACGGTGTTTGTGCTCGGTGCTTGTGCTCGGTGCTTGTGCTCGGTGCTTGTGAACGGTGCTTGTGAACGGTGCTTGTGCTCGGTGCTAGTGCTCGGTGCTTGTGCTCGGTGCTTGTGCTCGGTGCTTGTGAACGGTGCTTGTGAACGGTGCTTGTGAACGGTGCTTGTGCTCGGTGCTAGTGTTCGGTGCTTGTGAACGGTGCTTGTGTTCGGTGCTTGTGCTCGGTGCTTGTGAACGGTGCTTGTGCTCGGTGCTAGTGTTCGGTGCTTGTGAACGGTGCTTGTGCTCGGTGCTTGTGCTCGGTGCTTATGAACGGTGCTTGTGCTCGGTGCTTGTGAACGGTACTTGTGCTCGGTGCTAATGCTCGGTGCTTGTGAACGGTGCTTGTGCTCGGTGCTTGTGCTCGGTGCTTGTGAACGGTGCTTGTGCTCGGTGCTAGTGCTCGGTGCTTGTGCTCGGTGCTAGTGCTCGGTGCTAGTCCTTGGTGCTTGTGCTCGGTGCTTGTGCTCGGTGCTTGAGCTCGGTGCTTGTGCTCGGTGCTTGTGCTCGGTGCTAGTCCTCCGTGCTTGTGCTCGGTGTTTGTGCTCGGTGATTGTGCTCGGTGCTAGTCCTCGGTGTTTGTGCTCGGTGCTTGTGCTCGGTGCTTGTGCTCGGTGCTTGTGAACGGTGCTTGTGCTCGGTGCTTGTGCTCGGTGCTTGTGCTCGGTGCTTGGTCTCGGTGCTTGTGCTCGGTGCTTGTGCTCGGTGCTAGTGCTCGGTGCTTGTGCACGGTGCTTGTGCTCGGTGCTTGTGCTCGGTGCTTGTGCACGGTGCTTGTGCTCGGTGCTTGTGCTCGGTTTTTGTGCTCGGTGCTAGTGCTCGGTGCTTGTCATCGGTGCTTGTGCTCAGTTATTGTGCTCGGTGCTTGTGCTCGGTGCTTGTGTTCGGTGTTAGTGCTCGGTGCTTGTGCTCGGTGCTTGTGCTCGGTGCTTGTGAACGGTGCTTGTGATCGGTGCTTGTAAACGGTGTTTGTGCTCGGTGCTTGTGCTCGGTGCTTGTGCTCGGTGCTTGTGAACGGTGCTTGTGAACGGTGCTTGTGCTCGGTGCTAATGCTCGGTGCTTGTGCTCGGTGCTTGTGCTCGGTGCTTGTGAACGGTGCTTGTGAACGGTGCTTGTGAACGGTGCTTGTGCTCGGTGCTAGTGTTCGGTGCTTGTGAACGGTGCTTGTGTTCGGTGCTTGTGCTCGGTGCTTGTGAACGGTGCTTGTGCTCGGTGCTAGTGTTCGGTGCTTGTGAACGGTGCTTGTGCTCGGTGCTTGTGCTCGGTGCTTATGAACGGTGCTTGTGCTCGGTGCTTGTGAACGGTGCTTGTGCTCGGTGCTAGTGCTCGGTGCTTGTGAACGGTGCTTGTGCTCGGTGCTTGTGCTCGGTGCTTGTGAACGGTGCTTGTGCTCGGTGCTAGTGCTCGGTGCTTGTGCTCGGTGCTAGTGCTCGGTGCTAGTCCTTGGTGCTTGTGCTCGGTGCTTGTGCTCGGTGCTAGTCCTCCGTGCTTGTGCTCGGTGCTTGTGAACGGTGCTTGTGCTCGGTGCTAGTGTTCGGTGCTTGTGAACGGTGCTTGTGCTCGGTGCTTGAGCTCGGTGCTTGTGCTCGGTGCTTGTGCTCGGTGCTAGTCCTCCGTGCTTGTGCTCGGTGTTTGTGCTCGGTGATTGTGCTCGGTGCTAGTCCTCGGTGTTTGTGCTCGGTGCTTGTGCTCGGTGCTTGTGCTCGGTGCTAGTCCTCCGTGCTTGTGCTCGGTGTTTGTGCTCGGTGATTGTGCTCGGTGCTAGTCCTCGGTGTTTGTGCTCGGTGCTTGTGCTCGGTGCTTGTGCTCGGTGCTTGTGAACGGTGCTTGTGCTCGGTGCTTGTGCTCGGTGCTTGTGCTCGGTGCTTGGTCTCGGTGCTTGTGCTCGGTGCTTGTGCTCGGTGCTAGTGCTCGGTGCTTGTGCACGGTGCTTGTGCTCGGTGCTTGTGCTCGGTGCTTGTGCACGGTGCTTGTGCTCGGTGCTTGTGCTCGGTTTTTGTGCTCGGTGCTTGTGGACGGTGCTTGTGCACGGTGCTTGTGCTCGGTGCTTGTGTTCGGTGCTAGTGCTCGGTGCTAGTGCTCGGTGCTTGTCCTCGGTGCTAGTGCTCGGTGCTAGTGCTCGGTGATTGTGCTCGGTTCTAGTGCTCGGTTCTTGTCCTCGGTGCTAGTGCTCGGTGATTGTGCTCGGTGCTAGTGCTCGGTGCTTGTCATCGGTGCTTGTGCTCGGTGCTTGTGCTCGGTGCTAGTGCTCGGTGCTTGAGCTCGGTGCTTGTGCTCGGTGCGTGTGCTCGGTGCGTGTGCTCGGTGCTTGTGCTCGGTGCTTGTGCATGGTGCTTGTGCTCGGTGCTTGTGCTCGGTGCTTTCCCTCGGTGCTAGTGCTCGGTGATTGTGCTTGGTGCTAGTGCTCGGTGCTTGTCCTCGGTGCTTGTGCTCGGTGATTGTGCTCGGTGCTTGTGCTCGGTGCTTGAGCTCGGTGCTTGTGCTCAGTGCGTGTGCTCGGTGCGTGTGCTCGGTGCTTGTGCTCGGTGCAAGTGCTCGGTGCTTGTGCACGGTGCTTGTGCTCGGTGCTTGTGCTCGGTGCTTGTGCTCGGTGCTTGTGAACGGTGCTTGTGATCGGTGCTTGTGAACGGTGCTTGTGAACGGTGCTTGTGCTCGGTGCTTGTGAACGGTGCTTGTGAGCGGTGCTTGTGAACGGTGCTTGTGCTCGGTGCTAGTGCTCGGTGCTTGTGAACGGTGCTTGTGCTCGGTGCTTGTGCTCGGTGCTTGTGAACGGTGCTTGTGAACGGTGCTTGTTCTCGGTGCTTGTGAACGGTGCTTGTGCTCGGTGCTTGTGAACGGTACTTGTGAACGGTGCATGTGAACGGTGCTTGTGCTCGGTGCTTGTGAACGGTGCATGTGCTCGGTGCTTGTGCTCGGTGCTTGTGAACGGTGCTTGTGCTCGGTGCTTGTGCTCGGTGCTTGTGCTCGGTGCTTGTGCTCGGTGCTAGTGCTCGGTGCTTGTGCTCGGTGCTTGTGCTCGGTGCTTGTGCTCGGTGCTTGAGCTCGGTGCTTGAGCTCGGTGCTAGTGCTCGGTGCTTGAGCTCGGTGCTTGTGCTCGGTGCTTGTGCTCGGTGCTTGTGCTCGGTGCTTGTGCTCGGTGCTTGTTGTAATCCACAAGGTAGGAGGGAATATTAGCTAGAGAATCATTACTACAACACTTAACAAATGATGAGTGGAAGTACATGTTAAGTACACAGACGACTGGTCACACATCCAGGGAAGGCAGGATGTGCAGAATACCCCCTTTTAAGAGCAGAGGTGCAACAGGTACTCTGAGAGAGAACTATCAACATCAGAGGCCCGAGACTGGTCAACACGCTTCCACTACACATAAGGGGCATAACTGGCCGACCCCTCACAGTGTTCAAGAGAGAACTGGATAAACACCTCCAAAGGATATCTGATCAACCAGGCTGTGACTCATACGTCAGGCTGCGAGCAGCCGCGTCCAACAGCCTGGTTGATCAGTCCAGCAACCAGGAGGCCTGGTCGACGACCGGGCCGCGGGGACGCTAAGCCCCGGAAGCACCTCAAGGTAACCAAGTTATGGTCAAGGGATTAAGACTGCAGTAGCTGCTTGCCCAAACTAATGTTCCAGCCAAGAGGACAAAAGGTGACCTCAGGCTTCTAGGAACAAGGTGACTGACGGTTAATTCGAATATACCTTCCTTGAAAGGTGAGGTGAAATGTTTGCGGCTATGGTGGCTGAACGGACAGAACACTGGACGCGTGATCCTGTGGTCCTGGGTTCGATCCCGGGCGCCGGCGAGAAACAATGGGCAGAGTTTCTTTCACCCTGATGCTCATGTTACCTAGCAGTAAATAGGTACCTGGGAGTTAATCAGCTGTCACGGACTGCTTCCTGGGGGTACAGGCCTGGTCGAGGACCAGGCCGCGGGGACACTAAGCCCCGAAATCACCTCAAGATGGCTGAATGGAGTCAGTCTGGTGGTTGGAGTGGTACTGGCAAGTCCTCCTGGTCTTGACCTGTGGCAGCAACGAACTGGAACTGACAAATATGTGGGGACTCGATGTTATCTCGTTGACCAAGTCCAGTCTGCAGTATGTGAGTATTGACTGTAAGATTGCGTAGAGTTGTAGTAATCATTTAATATTAGGATATTAAAAAAGCACTCAAGAAAGGTTAGGGTATCTCTCCTGGAGAGGATGGCATCACATACAGCACCATGAGAGTACTTGCTGAGCTGCCAAATAGCCCTTTGCTAAAATTGTTTAATCAAAGTCTAAGGCAGGGTGTCTAACCCGACCGCTGGACACAGGGACTCATAATTCCCATACCCAAGCCTAGTTCACAAAAATCTACACCAATTTCTCTGACGTCGTGCATGTGTAAAGTTCTTGAGAGGATTATCCTCGACAGACTAATGTTTCAAATCAAGCCCCACCTTGCTCCTAACCTGTATGGTTTCCTTCAAGGGAAGACTGTTGACATGGCTCAGGGGTTATCTGAGTAACAGAACCGCCTCAGTACTTTACAAGGGGGTCAAAAGTAAACTTTGTGCACCCTTTGAGTTGGGTACACCCCAGGGAGGAGTGCTAAGTCCTACACAGTTCAATGTTCTGATGCACAAATTAAGAATTGATATTCCCACACTACCTGACGAAGCCATCATCTGTTATGCCGATGACATATGCATTGTTGCAAATACCCAAACTAGACTGCAAGCTCTACTTGATTCACTCGCTGCTAAAAGCATTGAATGTGGTCTTGTTATCTCCATAACTAAATCCAGAGCTCTCCAACCCCAAGAGAAAACTCATGTCCCAATAACTTTCAAGGTCAACATTCAGAACATTGAAACGTGTTGGCAGCACAAATACCTTGGAGTTGGTATTAACAGTGACATTGGAAACGATCTACACCGTAGGTTAAAAGAAAGATTAAAACCATTGAAAACACTTACTGGTATGAATATTGGTATCAATATTAAATATGCTACATTATTCTATATGATGTTTGTTAGAGCTCTAGTTGATTATAATGCTTTGCACCTAATTAACTTCCCCGCCTCTGTGTTGGATCAACTTGAAGTAGTACAGAATGAAGCCATGAGGATAATTCTTGGTGCCCCAAGATGTACAAGAATCATCAACATGCGGGAAGAACTGAAGCTTCCAACCATACTAGAGAGAATCATGCAAGTCAACACGACCTTTTGCCTTAGTCATGAGAGACCCGACATCTGCCTTGCTCAGAGACAAATTATTTAGTGCTGTTAACACCCTATTGACTGGTGCCGATATATCAACTCACTCCTTTTATGATAATTGGCTGAGCAACAATGCTTACAATCTCATTAAACTCAACATTCCTTTTAAGTGGAATCTACCTGTCTGATATTCCGCTTTATCTGTACCCCACCATTTAAGTATCATACACACCTGTCACCAAGAAAGATAATGAGAATCTTGCTTCTCAAAGCTGTCACACTCGAAACAATTGCCTCCTCCATCGAGAATTTAAGATCTCACGAGCACTGTGTCTACACCGACGGCTCAGTCCAATCTTCTACTGGAAGGACTGCAGCAGCATGAACGTTTTATATAAATAATATTTGCACACAGATTGTCAGTGTCAGGTTAAACAACTGGCTGACCTCCACACAAGCAGAACTAGCAGCGCTACAACTAGATACCAGTACATTAAAAAACATTGGAGGAGGAATAATATTTTGTGATTCAAAGTCTGTTCTTCAAGCAATCGAAAACTTCTCCTGGAAGATCGATAGCAAGAACCTCATACTACCAATTATAAATGACCTAATCGCTGCACAGAGCAAAGGGTCTCGAATCTCCTTTGTATGGATACCTTCACACATAAACATAACTCATCATAATGAGTCAGACATTGCAGCCAAATTAGCGTGTAACAAAGATGAAGTTGAATTAGATCTAGGTATCCCCATCTCTGCTGTCAAAACTGTATTAGTCCAAACACTCAGATCTGATAGGAAAGAAATTACTGACTCCCAACGACCTAAAAGCACTAGTATAAAAGGCTATGATTTGTTCAGATCTGAAACATATATCTATGGGCAGCACAAAACGTCGACCAGACTGTGCGATTCAGCGGTTGCAAGGATCAGGTTGGGTTACTGTTACCTGTGGCAGGTGGCTACAGGTGACGGATCTCCCAATCCTGAGCACTCCAGTTGCAAACTCTGTGAGCAGGAACTGCGGCACGATCTCCCACACTACATCACCAAATGTCCAGTTATTAGACCTTTCAGACCAGTTGGCATGAGGTACCTGGAGCTTTGCAATTACTTTATTCACTCTGGTGTTCTTCATGATATCCTTATAGTGTACCCAAAATTTGCCAGTGCAGGCTACTAAACATATGGCCCTGAATGACTAACCATCCTGCGAGATGGGGACTTTTAGTATCACTGCTACCTTATTTACTCTCGTGTTGATGATATCCTCATAATGCACCCAGAGTCTGTCAGTGCAGACTACTTATCATATGCCTCTGTATGACTAACCATCCTGTGTGATGGGGATTTTTTAGCATCACGTAGCTAGCTTTTTGACACACTGTACTCCCCTTCATATAGTCTATGGCAGCTGCATAAATGCACATGTACCTAATGTATTAATATAAAAAAAAATAGGGACTTTGGCGCAGGTTACGAGTGTAGGTGGTGACCTGGAAGATATAGTGGGTTTATGGGTATTGGAAGTGGATTTAACCAGATATAGTATGTTAATGTGCTATTCTTTATCAGAGTCTATTCTTTGTAATTAAATGGGAAAACCACACCAGAACCAATCTCACAGGTCAAAAAATATTTATTTACAATTACATTTCTATTTTTACATATATATTGATGTAAAATTATTAACTTATATGTTGAAATGCCTAAATATACGTTGTAAATAACTACATTTATGTTAAATATATAATTTTATATATTTATGAACTGTAAGAGAAGAGGTTATGAACCCTCAAAGGCAGTTCTTTAGAACGGAAAGGACACCAAAAATTGCTTCGCAGTGACTGTTTTTTAGTGTGTGTCTTGCCAGTCGTTCAATTAACAAACACACGTCAACACTTCACACGGCAGGGACAATTTCTTGGCCCCGTAACGAGTGACCAATATAAACCACTCCACACAACGGAAATATTAACTCTTCACCAGAAAAAAACAATATGTTGTCTTTCTCGAGTAGCGACGAGCACAGGTGGTGCTGCCTCTGCTGGTAGGTACGAGCACAGGTGGTGCTGCCTCTGTTGGTAGGTACGAGCACAGGTGGTGCTGCATCTGCTGGAAGGTACGAGCACAGGTGGTGCTGCCTCTGTTGGTAGGTACGAGCACAGCAGGTGGTGCTGCCTCTGTTGGAAGGTACGAGCACAGGTGGTGCTGCCTCTGCTGGTAAATACGAAAACATCATGTGGTGCTGCCTCTGCTGGTAGGTACAAGCACAGCAGGTGGTGCTGCCTCTGCTGGTAGGTACGAACACATCAGGTGGTGCTGCCTCTGTTGGTAGGTAAGAGCACAGCAGGTGGTGCTGCCTCTGCAGGTAGGTACGAGCACAGGTGGTGGTGCCTCTGCTGGTAGGTACGAGCACAGCAGGTGGTACTACCTCTGCTGGTAGGTACAAGCACAGCAGGTGGTGCTGCCTCTGTTGGTAGGTACGAGCACAGCAGGTGGTGCTGCCTCTGCTGGTAGGTACGAGCACAGCAGGTGGTGCTGCCTCTGCTGGTAGGTACGAGCACAGCAGGTGGTGCTGCCTCTGCTGGTAGGTACGAGCACAGCAGGTGGTGCTGCCTCTGCTGGTAGGTACGAGCACAGCAGGTGGTGCTGCCTCTGCTGGTAGGTACAGGCACAGCAGGTGGCGCTGCCTCTGCTGGTAGGTACGAGCACAGCAGGTGGTGCTGCCTCTGCTGGTAGGTACGAGCACAGCAGGTGGTGCTGCCTCTGCTGGTAGGTACGAGCACAGCAGGTGGTGCTGCCTCTGCTGGTAGGTACAAGCACGGCAGGTGGTGGTGCCTTTGCTGGTAGGTACGAGCACAGGTGGTGCTGCCTCTGCTGGTAGGTACAGGCACAGCAGGTGGTGCTGCCTCTGCTGGTAGGTACAGGCACAGCAGGTGGGGCTGCCTCTGCTGGTAGGTACGAGCACAGCAGGTGGTGCTCACTCTGCTGGTAGGTACAGGCACAGCAGGTGGGGCTGCCTCTGCTGGTAGGTACAGGCACAGCAGGTGGGGCTGCCTCTGCTGGTAGGTATGAGCACAGCAGGTGGTGCTGCCTCTGCTGGTAGGTACGAGCTCAGCGGGTGATGCTGCCTCTGCTGGTAGGTACAAGCACAGCAGGTAGTGCTGCCTCTGCTGTTAGGTACGAGCACAACAGGTGGTGCTGCCTCTGCTAGTAGGTACAAGCACTGCAGGTGGTGCTGACTCTGCTGGTAGGTACGAGCTCAGCGGGTGATGCTGCCTCTGCTGGTAGGTACAAGCACAGCAAGTAGTGCTGCCTCTGCTGTTAGGTACGAGCACAACAGGTGGTGCTGCCTCTGTTGGTAGGTACAAGCACTGCAGGTGGTGCTGCCTCTGCTGGTAGGTACGAGCTCAGCGGGTGATGCTGCCTCTGCTGGTAGGTACAAGCACAGCAGGTAGTGCTGCCTCTGCTGTTAGGTACGAGCACAACAGGTGGTGCTACCTCTGCTGGTTGGTACAAGCACTGCAGGTGGTGCTGCCTCTGCTGGTAGGTACGAGCACAACAGGTGGTGCTGCCTCTACTGGTAGGTACAAGCACAGCAGGTGGTGCTGCCTCTGCTGTTAGGTACGAGCACAACAGGTGGTGCTGCTTATGCTGGTAGGTACAAGCACAGGTGGTGCTGCCTCTGCTTGTAGGTACCAGCACAGGAGGTGCTGCCTCTCCTGGTAGGTACGAGCAGAGGTGGTGCCTCTGTTGGTAGGTACGAGCACAGGTGGTGATGCCTCTACTGGTAGGTACGAGCACAGGTGGTGCTGCCTCTGCTGGTAGGTACAGGCACAGGTGGTGCTGCCTCTGCTGGTAGGTACAAGCACAGGTGGTGCTGCCTCTGCTGGTAGGTACAAGCACAGGTGGTGCTGCCTCAGCTGGTAGGTACAAGCACAGGTGGTGCTGCCTCTGCTGGTAGGTACAAGCACAGGTGGTGCTGCCTCTGCTGGTAGGTACGAGCACAGCAGGTGGTGCTGCCTCTGCTGGTAGGTACGAGCACAGCAGGTGGTGCGGCCTCTGCTGGTAGGTACGAGCACAGTTGGTGCTGCCTCTCCTGGTAGGTACGAGCACAGGTGGTGCCTCTGTTGGTAGGTACGAGCACAGGTGGTGCTGCCTCTCCTGGTAGGTACGAGCACAGGTGGTGCCTCTGTTGGTAGGTACGAGCACAGGTGGTGATGCCTCTACTGGTAGGTACGAGCACAGGTGGTGCTGCCTCTGCTGGTAGGTACGAGCAAGGGTGGTGTTGCCTTTGCTGGTAGGTACAAGCACAGGTGGTGCTGCCTCTGCTGGTAGGTACGAGCACAACAGGTGGTGCTGCCTCTGCTGGTAGGTACGAGCACAGCATGTGGTGCTGCCTCTGCTGGTAGGTACGAGCACAGCAGGTGGGGCGGCCTCTGCTGGTAGGTACGAGCACAGTTGGTGCTGCCTCTCCTGGTAGGTACAAGCACAGGTGGTGCCTCTGTTGGTAGGTACTAGCACAGGTGGTGCTGCCTCTCCTGGTAGGTACGAGCACAGGTGGTGCCTCTGTTGGTAGGTACGAGCACAGGTGGTGATGCCGCTACTGGTAGGTACGAGCACAGGTGGTGCTGCCTCTGCTGGTAGGTACGAGCAAGGGTGGTGTTGCCTTTGCTGGTAGGTACAAGCACAGGTGGTGCTGCCTCTGCTGGTAGGTACGAGCACAGCAGATGGTGCTGCCTCTGCTGGTAGGTACAAGCACAGAAGGTGGTGCTGCCTCTGCTGGTAGGTGCGAGCACAGCCGGTGGTGCCTCTGCTGGTAGGTACGAGCACAGGTGGTTCTGCCTCTGTTGGTAGGTACGAGCACTGCAGGTGGTGGTGCCTTTGCTGGTAGGTACGAGCACAGGTGGTGCTGCCTCTGCTGGTAGGTACGAACACGGCAGGTGGTGCTGCCTCTGCTGTTAGGTACGAGCACAGCTGGTGGTGCTGCCTCTGCTGGTAGGTCCAAACACAGCAGGTGGTGCTGCCTCTGCTGGTACGAACGAGCACAGCAGGTGGTGCTGTCTCTGCTGGTAGGTACGAGCACAGGTGGTGCTGTCTCTCCTGGTAGGTACGAGCACAGCAGGTGGTGCTGCCTCTGCTGGTATGTACGAGCACAGCAGGTGGTGCTGTCTCTGCTGGTAATTACGAGCACAGCAGGTGGTGCTGCCTCTGCTGGTAGGTACGAGCACGGCAGGTGATGCTGCCTCTGCTGGTAGGTACGAGCACGGCAGGTGGTGCTGCCTCTGGTAATACGTACAAGCACAGCAGGTGGTGCTGCTTCTGTTGGTAGGTACGAGCACAGGTGCTGCCTCTGTTGGTAGGTACAAGGACAGCAGGTGGTGCTGCCTCTGCTGGTAGGTACGAGCACAGGTGGTGCTGCCTCTGTTGGTAGGTACGAGCACAGCAGGTGCTGCAGCCTCTGCTGGTAGGTACGAGCACAGCAGGTGCTGCAGCCTCTGCTGGTAGGTACGAGCACAGGTGGTGCTGCCTCTGTTGGTAGGTACGAGCACAGCAGGTGCTGCAGCCTCTGCTGGTAGGTACGAGCACAGCAGGTGCTGCAGCCTCTGCTGGTAGGTACGAGCACAGGTGGTGCTGCCTCTGCTGGTAGGTACGAGCACAGGTGGTGCTGACTCTGTTGGTAGGTACGAGCACAGCAGGTGGTGGTGCCTTTGCTGGTGGGTACAAGCACGGCAGGTGGTGCTGCCTCTGCTGGTAGGTACAAGCACAGAACGTGGTGCTGCCTCTGCTGGTAGGTACGAGCACAGCCGGTGGTGCTGCCTCTGCTGGTAGGTACGAGCACAGCCGGTCGTGCCTATGCTGGTAGGTACGAGCACAGCATAGTGCTGCCTCTGCTGGTAGGTACAAGCACGGCAGGTGGTGCTGCCTCTGCTGGTAGGTACAAGCACAGAAGGTGGTGCTGCCTCTGCTGGTAGGTACGAGCACAGCCGGTGGTGCTGCCTCTGCTGGTAGGTACGAGCTCATTTGGTGCGTCTGTTAGTTGGTATGAGAACAGGTGGTGCTGCCTCTGCTGGTAGGTACAAGCACAGGTGGTGCTGTCTCTACTGGTAGGTACGAGCACAGCAGGTGGTGCTTTCTTTGCTGATAGGTACGAGCACAGGTGATGCTGTCTCTGCTTTTAGGCACCAGCACAGCAGGTGGTGCTGCCTCTGCTGGTAGGTACTAGCACAGCAGGTGGTGCTGCCTCTGCTGGTAGGTACGAGCACAGCAGGTGGTGCTGCCTTTGCTGGTAGGTACGAGCACAGCAGGTGGTGCTGCCTTTGCTGGTAGGTACGAGCACAGGTGGTGCTGCCTCTGCTGGTAAGTACGAACACATCATGTGGTGCTGCCTCTGCTGCTAGGTACGAGCACAGCTGGTGGTGCTGCCTCTGCTGGTAGGTCCAATCACAGCAGGTGGTGCTGCCTCTGCTGGTAGGTACGAGCACAGCAGGTGGTGCTGCCTCTGCTGGTATGTACGAGCACAGCAGGTGGTGCTGCCTCTGCTGGTAGGTACAAGCACGGCAGGTGGTGGTGCCTTTGCTGGTAGGTACAAGCACAGCAGGTGGTGCTGCCTCTGCTGGTAGGTACGAACACAGCAGGTGGTGCTGCCTCTCCTGGTAGGTACGAGCACAGGTGGTGATGCCTCTACTGGTAGGTACAAGCACAGGTATTGCCTCTGCTGGTAGGTACGAGCAAAGGTGGTGCTGCCTCTGTTGGTAGGTACGAGCACAGGTGGGGCCCTCTATTGGTAGGTAGAAGCACAGGTGCTGCTGCCTATGCTGGTAAGTACGAGCACAGGTGGTGCTGCCTCTGCTGGTAGGTTCGAGCACAGCAGGTGGTGCTGCCTCTGCAGATAGGTACAAGGACAGCAGGTGGTGCTGCCTCTGCTGGTAGGTACGAGCACAGGTGGTGCTGCCTCTGTTGGTAGGTACAAGCACAGCAGGTGCTGCAGCCTCTGCTGGTAGGTACGAGCACAGCAGGTGCTGCAGCCTCTGCTGGTAGGTACGAGCACAGGTGGTGCTGACTCTGTTGGTAGGTACGAGCACGGCAGGTGGTGCTGCCTCTGCTGGTAGGTACAAGCACGGCAGGTGGTGCTGCCTCTGCTGGTAGGTACAAGCACAGAAGGTGGTGCTGCCTCTGCTGGTAGGTACGAGCACAGCCGGTGGTGCTGCCTCTGCTGGTAGGTACGAGCTCATTTGGTGCGTCTGTTAGTTGGTATGAGAACAGGTGGTGCTGCCTCTGCTGGTAGGTACAAGCACAGGTGATGCTGTCTCTGCTGGTAGGCACCAGCACAGCAGGTGGTGCTGCCTCTGCTAGTAGGTACTAGCACAGCAGGTGGTGCTGCCTCTGCTGGTAGGTACGAGCACAGCAGGTGGTGCTGCCTTTGCTGGTAGGTACGAGCACAGCAGGTGGTGCTGCCTTTGCTGGTAGGTACGAGCACAGGTGGTGCTGCCTCTGCTGGTAAGTACGAACACATCATGTGGTGCTGCCTCTGCTGCTAGGTACGAGCACAGCTGGAGGGGCTGCCTCTGCTGGTAGGTCCAATCACAGCAGGTGGTGCTGCCTCTGCTGGTAGGTACGAGCCCAGCAGGTGGTGCTGCCTCTGCTGGTATGTACGAGCACAGCAGGTGGTGCTGCCTCTGCTGGTAGGTCCAAGCACGGCAGGTGGTACTGCCTTTGCTGGTAGGAACGAGCACAGCAGGTGGTGCTGCCTCTGCTGGTAGGTACGAGTACAGCAGGTGGTGCTGCCTCTGCTGATTGGTACAAGGACAGCAGGTGGTGCTGCCTCTCCTGGTAGGTACGAGCACAGGTGGTGATGCCTCTACTGGTAGGTACAAGCACAGGTGGTGCCTCTGCTGGTAGGTACGAGCAAAGGTGGTGCTGCCTCTGTTGGTAGGTCCAAACACAGCAGGTGGTGCTGCCTCTGCTGGTACGAACGAGCACAGCAGGTGGTGCTGTCTCTGCTGGTAGGTACGAGCACAGGTGGTGCTGTCTCTCCTGGTAGGTACGAGCACAGCAGGTGGTGCTGCCTCTGCTGGTATGTACGAGCACAGCAGGTGGTGCTGCCTCTGCTGGTAGGTACAAGCACGGCAGGTGGTACTGCCTTTGCTGGTAGGTACTACCACAGCAGGTGGTGCTGCCTCTCCTGGTGGGTACGAGCACAGGTGGTGCTGTCTCTGCTGGTAGGTACGAGCACAGCACGTGGTGCTGTCTCTGCTGGTAGGTACGAGCACGGCAGGTGGTGCTGCCTCTGCTGGTAGGTACGAGCACGGCAGGTGGTGCTGCCTCTGGTAATACGTACAAGCACAGCAGGTGGTGCTGCTTCTGTTGGTAGGTACGAGCACAGGTGCTGCCTCTGTTGGTAGGTACAAGGACAGCAGGTGGTGCTGCCTCTGCTGGTAGGTACGAGCACAGCAGGTGCTGCAGCCTCTGCTGGTAGGTACGAGCACAGCAGGTGCTGCAGCCTCTGCTGGTAGGTACGAGCACAGGTGGTGCTGCCTCTGTTGGTAGGTACGAGCACACCAGGTGCTGCAGTCTCTGCTGGTAGGTACGAGCACAGCAGGTGCTGCAGCCTCTGCTGGTAGGTACGAGCACAGGTGGTGCTGCCTCTGTTGGTAGGTACGAGCACAGCAGGTGCTGCAGCCTCTTCTGGTAGGTACGAGCACAGCAGGTGCTGCAGCCTCTGCTGGTAGGTACGAGCACAGCAGGTGCTGCAGCCTCTGCTGGTAGGTACGAGCACAGGTGGTGCTGACTCTGTTGGTAGGTACGAGCACAGCAGGTGGTGGTGCCTTTGCTGGTGGGTACAAGCACGGCAGGTGGTGCTGCCTCTGCTGGTAGGTACGAGCACAGCCGGTGGTGCTGCTTATGCTGGTAGGTACGAGCACAGCCGGTGGTGCCTATGCTGGTAGGTACGAGCACAGCATAGTGCTGCCTCTGCTGGTAGGTACAAGCACGGCAGGTGGTGCTGCCTCTGCTGGTAGGTACAAGCACAGAAGGTGGTGCTGCCTCTGCTGGTAGGTACAAGCACAGGTGGTGCTGCCTCTACTGGCAGGTACAAGCACGGCAGGTGGTGCGGCCTCTGCTGGTAGGTAGGAGCACAGCAGGAGGTGCTGTCTCTGCTGGTAGGTAGGAGCACAGAAGGTTGTGCTGCTTCTGCTGGTAGGTAGGAGCACAGCAGGTGGTGCTGCCTCTGCTGGTAGGAACGAGCACAGGTGGTGCTGCCTCTGCTGGTAGGTACAAGCACTGCAGGTGGTGCTGCCTCTGCTAGTAGGTACGAGCACGCTAGGTGGAGCTGCCTCTGATGGTAGGTACGAGCACAGCAGATGGTGCTGCCTCTGCTGGTAGGTACGAGCACAGGTGGTGCTGCCTCTGCTGGTAGGTACAAGCAAAGCAGGTGGTGCTGCCTCTGCTGGTAGGTACGAGCACAGCAGGTGGTGCTGCATCTGCTGGTAGGTACGAGCACAGCAGGTGGTGCTGCCTCTGCTGGTAGGTACGAGCACTGGTGGGGCCTCTGTTGGTAGGTACGAGCACAGGTGGAGGTGCCTCTGCTGGTAGGTACGAGCAAAGCAGGTGGTGCTGCCTCTGCTGGTAGGTGCAAGCAAAGCAGGTGGTGCTGCGTCTGCTGGTAGGTACGAGCACAGCAGGTGGTGCTGCCTCTGCTGATAGTTTTAAGCACAGCAGGTGGTGCTGCCTCTGCTGATAGATAGAAGCACAGCAGGTGGTGCTGCCTCTGCTGGTAGGTACGAGCACAGCAGGTGGTGCTGCCTCTGCTGATAGGTAGAAGCACAGCAAGTGGTGCTGCCTCTGCTGGTAGGTACGAGCACAGCAAGTGGTGCTGCCTCTGCTGGTAGGTACGAGCACAGCAGGTGGTGCTGCCTCTGCTGGTAGGTACAAGCACGGCAGGTGGTGCTGCCTCTGCTGGTAGGTACGAGCACAGCAGGTGGTGCTGCCACTGCTGGTAGGTACGAGCACAGCAGGTGGTGCTGCCCCTGCTGGTAGGTACAAGCAAAGCAGGTGGTGCTGCTTTTGCTGGTAGGTACAAGCACAGCAGGTGGTGCTGCCTCTGCTGGTAGGTACGAGCACGGCAAAGGGGTGCTGCCTCTGCTGGTAGGTACGAGCACAGCAGGTGGTGCTGCCTCTGCTGGTAGGTACGAGCACGGCAATAGGGTTCTGCCTCTGCTGGTAGGTACGAACACATCAGGTGGTGCTGCCTCTGCTGGTAGGTACGAGCACGGCAAAGGGGTGCTACCTCTGCTGGTAGGTACGAGCACAGCAGGTGGTGCTGCCTCTGCTGGTAGGTACGAGCACAGCAGGTGGTGCTGCCTCTGCTGGTAGGTACGAACACATCAGGTGGTGCTGCCTCTGCTGGTAGGTACGAGCACAGCAGGTGGTGCTGCCTCTGCTGGTAGGTACAAGCAAAGCAGGTGGTGCTGCCTCTGCTGGTAGGTACGAGCACAGCAGGTGGTGCTGCCTCTGCTGGTAGGTACGAGCACAGCAGGTGGTGCTGCCTCTGCTGGTAGGTACGAGCACAGGTGGGGCCTCTGTTGGTAAGTACGAGCACAGGTGGAGGTGCCTCTGCTGGTAGGTACGAGCAAAGCAGGTGGTGCTGCCTCTGCTGGTAGGTGCAAGCAAAGCAGGTGGTGCTGCGTCTGCTGGTAGGTACGAGCACAGCAGGTGGTGCTGCCTCTGCTGATAGTTTTAAGCACAGCAGGTGGTGCTGCCTCTGCTGATAGGTAGAAGCACAGCAGGTGGTGCTGCCTCTGCTGGTAGGTACGAGCACAGCAGGTGGTGCTGCCTCTGCTGATAGGTAGAAGCACAACAAGTGGTGCTGCCTCTGCTGGTAGGTACGAGCACGGCAGGTGGTGCTGCCTCTGCTGGTAGGTACGAGCACGGCAGGTGGTGCTGCCTCTGTTGGTACGTACGAGCACAGCAGCTGGTGTTGCCTCTGCTGGTAGGTTCGAGCACAGCAGGTGGTGCTGCCTCTGCTGGTAGGTACGAGCACAGCAGGTGGTGCTGCCTCTGCTGGTAGGTAAGAGCACAAGTGGTGCTGCCTCTGCTGGTAGGTACGAGCACAGGTGGTGCTGCCTCTGCTGGTAGGTACGAGCACAGCAGGTGGTGCTGCCTCTGCTGGTAGGTACGAGCACAGGTAGAGCTGCCTCTGCTGGTATGTACTAGCACAGCAGGTGGTGCTGCGTCTGCTGGTAGGTACGAGCACAGCAGGTGGTGCTTCCTCTGCTGATAGGTAGAAGCACAGCAGGTGGTGCTGCCTCTGCTGGTAGGTACGAGCACAGCAGGTGGTGCTGTCTCTGCTGATAGGTAGAAGCACAGCAGGTGGTGCTGCCTCTGCTGGTAGGTACGAGCACAGCAGGTGGTGCTGCCTCTGCTGGTAGGTACGAGCACAGCAGGTGGTGCTGCGTCTGCTTGTAGGTACAAGCACGGCAGTTGGTGCTGCCTCTGCTGGTAGGTACGAGCACAGCAGGTGGTGCTGCCTCTGCTGGTAGGTACGAGCACAGCAGGTGGTGCTGCCTCTGCTGGTAGGTACAAGCACGGCAGGTGGTGCTGCCTCTGCTGGTAGGTACGAGCACAGCAGGTGGTGCTGCCTCTGCTGGTAGGTACGAACACAGCAGGTGGTGCTGGCTCTTCTGGTAGGTACGAGCACAGCAGGTGGTGCTGCTTTTGCTGGTAGGTACAAGCACAGCAGGTGGTGCTGCCTCTGCTGGTAGGTACGAGCACAGGTGGTGCTGCCTCTGCTGGTAGGTACGAGCACAGCAGGTGGTGCTGCCTCTGCTGGTAGGTACGAGCACGGCAAAGGGGTGCTGCCTCTGCTGGTAGGTACGAGCACAGCAGATGGTGCTGCCTCTGCTGGTAGGTACGAGCACAGCAGGTGGTGCTGCCTCTGCTGATAGGTAAAAGCACAGCAGGTGGTGCTGCCTCTGCGTGTAGGTACGAGCACATGTGGTGCCTTTGTTGGTAGGTACGAGCACAGGTGGTGCTGCCTCTGCTGGTAGGTACAAGCACAGAAGGTGGTGCTGCCTCTGCTGGTAGGTACGAGCACAGGTGGTGCTGCCTCTGCTGGTAGGTACGAGCGCAGGTGGTGCTGCGTCTGCTGGTAGGTACGAGCACAGGTGGTGCTGCCTCTGCTGATAGGTACGAGCACAGGTGGTGGTGCTGCCTCTGCTGGTAGGTACGAGCACAGGTGGTGCTGCCTCTGCTGGTAGGTACGAGCACAGGTGGTGCTGCCTCTGCTGGTACGTACGAGCGCAGGTGGTGCTGCCTCTGCTGGTAGGTACGAGCACAGGTGGTGCTGCCTCTGCTGATAGGTACGAGCACAGGTGGTGGTGCTGCCTCTGCTGGTAGGTACGAGCACAGGTGGTGCTGCCTCTGCTGGTAGGTACGAGCACAGGTGGTGCTGCTTCTGCTGGTAGGTACGAGCACAGGTGGTGCCTCTGTCGGTAGGTACGAGCACAGGTGGTGCCTCTGTTGGTAGGTACGAGCACAGGTGGTGATGCCTCTAGTGGTAGGTACGAGCACAGCTGGTGAGGCTGCCTCTGCTGGTAGGTACGAGCACAGCAGGTGGTGCTGCCTCTGCTGGTAGGTACGAGCACAGCAGGTGGTGCTGCCTCTGCTGTTAGGTACGAGCACAGCTGGTGGCGCTGCCTCTGCTGGTAGGTACGAGCACAGCAGGTGGTGCTGCCTCTGTTGGTAGGTACGAGCACAGCAGGTGGTGCTGCCTCTGCTGGTAGGTACGAGCACAGCAGGTGGTGCTGCCTCTGCTGGTAGGTAAGAGCACAAGTGGTGCTGCCTCTGCTGGTAGGTACGAGCACAGGTGGTGCTGCGTCTGCTGGTAGGTACGAGCACAGCAGGTGGTGCTGCCTCTGCTGATTGTTAGAAGCACAGCAGGTGGTGCTGCCTCTGCTGATAGTTAGAAGCACAGCAGGTGGTGCTGCCTCTGCTGATAGGTAGAAGCACAGCAGGTGGTGCTGCCTCTGCTGGTAGGTACGAGCACAGCAGGTGGTGCTGTCTCTGCTGATAGGTAGAAGCACAGCAGGTGGTGCTGCCTCTGCTGGTAGGTACGAGCACAGCAGGTGGTGCTGCGTCTGCTGGTAGGTACGAGCACAGCAGGTGGTGCAGCCTCTGCTGGTAGGTACGAGCACAGCAGGTGGTGCTGCCTCTGCTGGTAGGTACGAGCACAGGTGGTGCTGCCTCTGCTGGTAGGTACGAGCACAGTAGGTGGTGCTGCCTCTGCTGGTAGGTACAAGCACGGCAGGTGGTTCTGCCTCTGCTGGTAGGTACGAGCACGGCAGGTGGTGCTGCCTCTGCTGGTAGGTAGGAGCACAGCAGGTGATGCTGCCTCTGTTGGTAGGTCGAGCACAGGTGGTGCTGCCTCTCCTAGTAGGTACGAGCACAGGTGGTGCCTCTACTGGTAGGTACAAGCACAGCAGGTGGTGCTGTGCTTGTACTGATTACTAAGAATCTGTCTAAAGACACTTGTTCCCCCCTACATTTTAACACTTGCCTGTAGTAAGACATCACATTGTCATTTAAAAGGTCAATGCAACGGCCTGCTACAGCTTTATCTGGGGTGAGTTTTTTCAACAAAACTTTGCAGTTCTTCCCATACTTCACACATTTTCTTAATGAAAAAGAAACATCCTCTATTGCCTCTACTCACAACTATTTTCTTAGGTTGAACCTTACCACTGGCTTTCTTGGGACCAGTTACGAGATATATAATAACAAATTTTATGCTCAAATAGCAAAAAATCCGAAAAGAAACAGTAAATCCTTGTGAAGAATTCAGGCTATAGTCTGGGATGAAACTGAGGCTGAAACTCAGGAAGTTGTAAACTCTGACTCAGTAGGCCAGGATGTAGATGACAGTAAACTAGAAAGTGTACCAGACAGCATTGACAGCTCGATAGGTACAGACACTACGACGGTTCCCCATAGAGCAATTCAGAAAAGAAGGACAGACTTATGCAAATTTTATGCAAAGGGCATATGCAGACATAGATAGTCTGGTAATAAGAAAGGATTAGAATGCAGTTACCAACATCCCAAAAAATGTTTAAATATGCTTAGGAAAGGTGAGTGTCGATTTGGATCAATATGTAGGTTTTTCCATCCTGACATGTGCCAAACCTCACTGGAGGACAGAAAATGCTATGACCTCAGCTGCCCACACTTTCACGTGAAAGGCACGGAACGCTTCATAAAGAGTGGCAAGCAGGATAATGAATTTGGAGGAAACTCTATAAATTTTTTATACCAGACCGGCAGAGAATTCAAAAGGAGCAGCATGGAGAGTGTACGGAACTGGATGCCAGATCCACTTGCATTCCAGGTACAATTACCCACCGAAAGGGAACTACAACTACGACAGACAACTGCCCTACAACAATCAGTACTGGTCAGAACAAACTCATTATGTTCACGAATAATGGGCTTGCCGAAAAAGTCTCCCATTCAAACTATCACTAATAGAGTAACCTCATTCATCTTTGCCAACATACAAGGACTGAAAACAAGAACAAACAACAAAGTACAGTTCATAAATGGCCTCCTCACGGAGTCAAATGCAGTATTTGGAGCTTTCACAGAAACCCATGCAGAGGAATTGTTGGACAGTGAGATCTGGATTCCAGGATATAGCCTATACAGGTGTGATAGGAAAATTAGGTCACATGGAGGAGTGGGTCTGTATATTAGGGAAGACCTTGTATGCTCGGAGCTCCTAAACGTTACAAATGAGGTGGTAGAGGTACTGGGATTAAAAATAGAGAAAATAAATTTAGTGATTATTCTAATATACAAACCGCCAGATGAAACGGCTGAGGAATTCACAGAACAGATAAGCAAAATAGAGAATAGCCTTGATAATTTGGAGAACCCGATACCTGATATTATCTTCCTAGGTGACTTCAACTTGCCTAGTCTCAGGTGGAAAATAGCAAACAATAATATTATACCAGGAAATCTATCAGGATTTATCCAACCACAGATTAGAGAACTACTTAGATTCTGTGACAAATTTTCACTCAATCAGCAGATATCGGAGCCAACGAGAAATGAAAATATTCTAGATCTGGTCTTTACGAACAATGAAGATATTATCAGAGACATTACGATATCAGATACCACATACTCAGATCACAAACTCATTGAAGTGCAAACGACCATCAATACTCAGAATAGACCTAAAACGTTGATAAAGCGAAAGGGGCTATTCAGTAAATTCAGTTTTAATAATAAAAGGATAGACTGGGAGATAATAAACAGGGAACTTACAAATATTCCATGGGGAACTGTTCTAAGTAATACAAGTCCTACAGAAGGAATAGAAAAACTGACTTCAGAAGCGTATCAAGTCTGTCTGAAATATGTTCCTTTGAGGAAAGCCAGAAAGAGAACTAACGTAGAAAGAGAACGCAGACGACACTATAAACGCAGGAAAAAAATAACGGAACTGCTTATGCAGACACGAATTTTCCGTCAAAGAAGGAATAATTTAAATAGGGAGATTGAAGAAATCGAGCGGAAATTGAAACACTCATATGAAACTGAAGAAAGGCAGTTAGAACAGAAAGCAATTCAGGAAATAAAGAAAAATTCAAAATATTTCTTCTCATATGCGAAATCAAAAGCAAAAACCACTGCCAGTATTGGACCTATTCGTACAAGTGAAGGTTCATACACGGAGGATGACAAAGAAATTAGTGAAATCCTAAAAAAAGCAGTATGAGGACATGTTTAGCACTCCAATAAACAACATGAATGTGGAAGATCCAGACAATTTCTTTATGCGGGATATTCAAACCCCTGTAAATATAACTGATATAAACACGAGCGCACTAAATTTTGAAAAAGAAATTGAAAACATGCCCATGCACTCGGCCTCAAGTCCAGACTCATGGAGTTCAATATTTATAAAGAAATGCAAAGTGCCGGTAGCACAGGCACTCAGTATAGTGTGGAGGAAGAGCTTGGACATGGGGGAGATACCAGATGCACTTAAAGTAGCAGACATAGCCCCTCTACACAAGGGAGGGAGCAAAGCATTGGCAAAAAATTATAGACCAGTTGCACTAACATCGCACATCATAAAAGTATTTGAGAGAGTGATTAGGAGTCAGGTCACCAATTTCATGGAGACCAATGACCTTCACAACCCAAGCCAACATGGATTTCGAGCGGGAAGATCGTGCCTCTCACAGTTACTTGAGCACTACGACAAAGTCACTGAGGCATTAGAAGAAAAACAGAATGCTGATGTGATATACACGGACTTCGCAAAGGCTTTCGATAAATGTGACCATGGCGTGATAGCACACAAAATGAAGTCAATGGGAATAACCGGTAAAGTAGGACGCTGGATACTCAGTTTTCTGTCAAACAGGACTCAGCGAGTAACAGTCAACCATATAAAATCTAGTCCAAGTGCAGTGAAAAGCTCTGTACCTCAGGGTACAGTCCTTGCACCGCTGCTTTTCCTTATCCTCATATCAGATATAGACAAAAATACAAGTCACAGCTTCGTATCATCCTTTGCAGATGACACAAAAATCAGTATGAAAATTACCTCGGCTGAGGACATTGAAAAACTTCAAGCTGATATTAATAAAGTTTTCGACTGGGCATCAGAAAATTACATGATGTTTAACAGTGATAAATTCCAGGTACTCAGGTACGGTATAAATGAGGACCTTAAACATAATACAGAGTACAAAACACAATCAAATGTACCCATAGTAGGAAAACAGCATGTAAAGGATTTGGGAATAATAATGTCTGCCGACCTAACGTTTAAGGAGCATAACCAAGCAAATATTGCGACAGCCAGAAAAATGATAGGATGGATTATGAGAACTTTCAAATCCAGGGATCCCATCACAATGGTTGTACTCTTCAAGTCACTTGTGTTGTCCCGTCTTGAGTACTGCTCAGTACTCACTTCCCCCTTCAGAGCAGGAGAGATTGCTGAAATAGAGGGAATACAGAGAACATATACGGTACGCATAGACGCAATAAAGCACCTAAATTATTGGGATCGTCTCAAAGCCCTCCAAATGTACTCACTAGAAAGAAGACGAGAGAGATATCAAATAATATACACCTGGAAGATACTGGAGGGCCAAGTACCAAATCTACACAGTAAAATAACAACGTACTGGAGTGAACGACATGGAAGAAAATGTAGAATAGAACCAGTGAAGAGCAGAGGTGCCATAGGCACAATCAGAGAACACTGTATAAACATCAGAGGTGCGCGGTTGTTCAACGTCCTCCCAGCAAGCATAAGAAATATTGCCGGAACAACCGTGGACATTTTCAAGAGGAAACTAGATTTATTCCTCCAAGGAGTGCCGGACCAACCGGGCTGTGGTGGGTATGTGGGCCTGCGGGCCGCTCCAAGCAACAGCCTGGTGGACCAAACTCTCACAAGTCGAGCCTGGCCTCGGGCCGGGCTTGGGGAGTAGAAGAACTCCCAGAACCCCATCAACCAGGTATCAACCAGGTACCAGCCGTGAGCGCCAAACAGCGATTTTCTGGGGCGGGAGCCCCGTCGGCTTCCCAGAGATTTCCCAGGCTGATATGCTAATGTCAGACTTTGGCATCAGTCATGTGTATGGAGTTCTTAGGCCTACCGGGGACAACGGCCAGAACCGGGCCCCCTCAGAGAGGCAAGGGGAGCAATGGCCTATAGAAACCTCCCGTGTGGTTTGAAGCATTCTATGTCTGCTATCGACCGGAACAGGCACCCAGAAAGGTAAGCGCCTCAAAACAAACCCCTATTCTGGTTAAAATTGCTACCAAAAGCCGAACTAGTGGATAGAACTTCCCAACAGAAAACAAGCAAACTAGTGTGATGTCACACGTCGCCGTGCACGTCGCTGTCTGCGCATCTCCCCTCTCCCCGGGAGGGGGAAAGGGGAACTACAGACCCTTCACGCCGGCTACCCACACCTCAGTTCTTGAGGCTGATGCTATAGGTGAAGGTCGCGTACTCTGGCTCCAGTGTCGCTGCAGCACTATGCTTCGCGTGTGGTATTTGTTTTTGTGGGTGCGAGAGCCAGGAGTTATCTTCAGTACTCGGGCTGCATGTACCTAGGGCTGCCTTCCCTAGGTGCCCTGTAAGTACTGCCCTTGGGGCTTGGGGCCACCTTCCACAGGCTCCTCGGGATCTGCCTCTGCTGGTCCGTTTTACCTTTTCGGTTTTTCGACCGCCTGTTGGGCTCTTGGGTGTTCTGTTCTCCCTTGTTACCTGCAGGTAAGAGGCAGTTTGCACTGGTAGGGGCACAGGGTGCTGCACAGTTTTGTATTCCCGATATAACTGCCAGCTCTATTCCTTGGGGTTCGCTGTTCTCTTGCGGGGTTTTGTTTTTGTTTTTCTTTTTGCCTGGTGGGGGGTTCTGCCCTATTATTCCACTGGTGTTTGCCCTTCCATGGTTGTCCTCGGTGGCGCCCCCTGTTAGGTCCCCGTGAGTGTTCACGTCCCTGGGGTACAGCTATAGAAGTTCGCTTGGTAGTTTTGGGCGCCGGTTTGCAGTGCTCTGCCTGGGGCTACCTGAGCGCGAGTCCTCTTAAAGTAAATGCTCAGGACCCTGGGAATCCCCTAAGGGGTGCGTGGGTCAAATGGATGTGACCCCGGAGTCCCTGCTCGCTGTGTGCGAGTTTGAGGGTTGCTCGGTCCCCTTGTCTCGGGGTGACCCTCATTGTTTTTGCCTCCTTACCTTGAGGTTACCTTGAGGTTACCTTGAGGTGCTTCCGGGGCTCAGCGTCCCTGCGGCCTGGTCGTCGACCAGGCCTCCTGGTTGCTGAACTGATCAACCAGGCTGTTGGACACGGCTGCGAGCAGCCTGACGTATGAGTCACAGCCCCGTTGATTAGGTATCCTTTGGAGGAAAACATTAATGCCAACAGCATTTGGTATTCCCAGGCAGTCACCCATCCAAGTACTAACCAAACCCAACATTGCTTAACTTCGCTGATCGGACGAGAAGTGGTGTTCCCAACGTGGTATGGCCGTTGCCTCTGCCACGCTGCCTGTTGGGTCGGTGATACTTTCGATCCTGAGTCCTGTGAGTGTTGCTGCTTGCTTGTGACTCAATTTACCCAATCCTCTGACGATTCTATTCGGGTACAGACAGCGCGTGCGTTGCAAGCTCGGTTTCGTTTGTTGCAACGCGCTCGGTTGGTTGCTCACCCGGATGCCCCGGGGCTGCCCAGCTTTGCTTTTCGAGACCCGGACTTGGGGGTGAGAGTCGCTTCGATCCTGGTTCAGTTTGTACCTCCTCGTCCTTCCCCTTCTGTTCGTTCTGGGTCCCCCCCCCCCCCCTGCTTCCGGCCCCGAAACGTCTGAGGGTTTCAGAGTCGGAGCAGGGGTTTCTTGATCTCAAGACTCGGGCAGCTTCGGGGGATGCCCCTTCTGGGGGGGGGGGGGGCAGAGTCATTCGAGTCTTGTCTCCTGGCCGAAGCTTCTGGATCTGACCAGTGGGCCCCCTTTCTGCTGGCTTCTACGGCTACTCCGTCCTTGTCTTGTGGGGTCGGGGCTTGGGGAGAGGACTCTGCCCGGGTCCTGCTGTGCAGGACCTCGAGGCTGGGGAGGGGCTGACTTGGGGCCTTGGGTCCCGCTGGACCCCGCCTGGGTTTTTCTTCCCTCTGAGCGGGGCTTGTTGTTACAGGGTGTGGGGTTTTCTTTCTCCCCCCTCCCCCCCTCTGCGTACGAGTAGGATTTGGTGTCGGTCCCTCCCCAGGTTCGGTTCCATGTTACCCCGGGTACGTCGGTTCCGTGTTACCCCGGGTACGTCGGTTCCATCATTCCGGAGGTTTTTGGCTTATCGCAACCATCTGGTGTGCGGGTGGCCCTTGCAGCTTACCTCCTGCGTGACCCGGATTATGCTTTAGAAATGGATCCGTCCGAGTTCAGGTTTGGGACTTCGTTCCCTTCCTGGCTCCATTACGAGGTTCTGGAGTCTTCCTGGCTAGAGGACTGCCCTTGTTTGTTATGGATTCCTGGCATTCCTTCTGTCGTTCTCGCATGCTGGGGTGGCGGGAAGCTTCCACGGTGATTTAGGTTTTCCTGGGGGGACGATCTTGAGTACCTGAATGAGTGCTTGTTTGCACCTGTCCTTCCCCGCGATGGGCGTTGTTCAGCTTTATGTGCAGGTTCCCACCCTTTCGGCAGCGCTCGTGGTGGAGGACTTGCGTGCCCGGGGCCTTTTGGCCTTGCGGTTCTTTTCCCTCCTGGAGCTGTCCTCGGATTGGCTCGTGGAGGATGTGAGGATGCTTGGGTCCGTCCCGGGGTCCGGTGCCTTGTCCTCGGCAATGCGTTCGTCGGCTGCCTTGTTGAAGCTTTTCATGCCGATTTTGCGGGATGCAGTTTCCCTGTTTTATTCTTCCCATCTCGCGTGTTGGCAGGTGGTGCTGGGTTCCTCAGTGGAATCTGCTTGGGCTCTGGCTCTTAGGCTGTTGTCGCCTTTTTGTCCTCTTCTGTTTGAGGAGTCGGCCATGGAGCAGTTTATTCAGGCTGCGTCGTCGGCTTGTCGTCCGGTGTCGGACTTTTTGCTTTTCTGGGGGTCCCAGGGTGGGTCTTCCTGGAAGGGTCATGCCACGGCTCCGGGTTTCTCTCGTCGTGGTAGGCCACTTATGTCAGATTCGTGTTCGGCTCCTGCTTCGGACCCGTTTGTTACCTATCGTTCGTTATGGCTCGTGACCCTACAACAGCCAAGCTTTAAGTCTAGGGTTACTACAACTGCTGTTGTTTAAAGCGGGGCACCAGTATAACCCCATGAATGATAACAGGCACAGAATTAAAAGTATATCTCCCTTAGGACTGAAGAAATATACGTATGCATTTTAATATATATATATATTTCATATACATCTCAATATTGTATATATGAACAGTGGGTCACTATTAAAGCAAACATCAAATATTGTCTCCCAGAATAAAGATCTACTACATGACACAACAACAAGTAAACAGACTTATCTCCCACATGTTACTTCTCCTGGTCCCGTATCAGCTACTGAACTCTCGCTCCGTCGCCACCCACAATTCTCTCCTGTCTGCCTCATCCCAGGATGAGGGATGGAAACTAAGGACTTTTTAGTATTTAAAACTAATTGAACAACCACTTGTTCTCAAAACACACAAGAATGCAAATTACAGATAATAGTTACTTACAAAATATATAAGTACAATGCCACCTGTTTAATTGCAGAAAATAAACAATTATATAAACTAAATAAAAGTGACATCTGGAACTCCCAACTGAACAGGTCCAGCTTCCCGAATTTAACAGGTATTAGACGTGTGCAAAGCAACCGCGCTCCTGTCTCCACTGACGCTGCCACACCACACGATAATTTACAAAAACACAATGTGTGTACATATACAGGCAATGATATAATGGAACAAAACAAGTTATTTTAAATTTATATACGTATTCTGCTAGGAGTACGTAACACTTCCACCTCCAAGAAAAAAAATGCAATTGATTGAAGATCAATGGCATTTTTTCAAAGTAAAATGTATGACACTTGATTTATGGTATTAATTACACCAAACATGTAAAAGTAATAAGAACACATCTCTGGACAAAAATTAAAACACTCCAAATATAGTCTTACAGGAAACTCAGAAATTTCAGTCTTATGACTATGTTCTACATATGTGTCACTGGAGTATGCAAATTTATCTCTCCAAGGTACTATCTCATTTATTTCACTTTGTTTCAGATCATATTTCACACTCCTATCTACAACAGTATCATTAGTAGCATGAATAGAATTGTCAATAAAGGTAGCTGCTTTCACACAGTTATCATGGCAATTTAGCTTTTCATATGTTTCTACAATTTCTCTAAGATCAGTCCCGTATTTCCATGTGATTCCTTTTCCACATGGTGAATTTTTCCAAGACAGCCTCCATTTTCCATTTCTCCCTTTTTCTGGAGCTGAACTGCTTAATTGAAGCTGACTGGATGTTGAGTAGATTTGGGACTTCTCCTGGGTATGCTCTGACACAGACATTTGCTCTTCATCACTCTTGATCCTCTGTGGAACACATACTCTCGCCCAATGGATACTAAAATTAGAGAAATTAGCATTAAACCTCACAATTATGCATAAGACTTTCCCATTTATAGAACCTTCCGAAACACAAGACACCGACTTAGCAAACCTTTGACCTTCAAACCAAGAAATACAACCCAAGATAAGTGCAAAGACTACCTGATCGAACTGACTCAGATGATCCATAAGGAACACAGAAATCAATTGCCTCATAACTCTGTCATAACGATCAGTGAAAGAAAACAGGCATATGCCTAGGCACCATATCTCAATCATAACTCTCAAGACAAGTTCACCCTCTGATGGTGAACTTGAACACCACACACACTTTCATCAACCGTCTAGTCTTCCAAAAGACTAACATACCGAAAACTTGATAACCCTCACCATCACTTCCCAAGTGATTTACGTCTGATGACAACCAATCAACCAAGAGGTTTAAGGGTCTTAACAACTTGAAGATGCACAGCAGATTACCTGAGAAACGCCCAAGGACAATCTGAAACCCTTCACAATGATTAACACTAGGTAGGATAACCTTATCCCCCAACTTGAAATACACACCTGGAGCCTCAAACATCTGCTCCCCAGTATGATTTAATCCTTCACCCACAATATGACTCTGAAAGTCAACACCACACTTGAGTGGAACATACACTTTCATCACTCGTGCATCAAAATTAACTGGATCTGAATATAGAGACACTGCTCTAGCATAACTCACCACTTCCTCAGAACTGGATGCACAACCTACTTGAGTAAACTCTCTCTGCTCAACCACAAGGCTTGACAAAGATGTCCCACAGTCCATTACTTCACAAGAAAATGGCTCCTGTAGAATAAAAGTAGATTTCAACATCCTACACACACTCTGACTCAATGTACACAATGAGAAATACTTACTCCACATAGAATAAGAATCACAACTCTGCAACTTAGATCCAAATGATACCTTACCACTCTCAATGATTTTACCAAAATTTCCTCCCATGACTTCTGGAGCTGCTCGGAGTACTGTCTGCTCACAATCAATAATAACACTACTAAGCTGGGTCACATCCTCACAGACAACTGCAGAGGGAGGCTTCATGGGTCTCCATCTACTCAACAGAAGCTGATCCTCTGGCTGCTTTCCCACACTCTCCAAAACTGGATCAACAGTACAGACTGTCTCCTTGCTTCTCTCTGAAATCTTAGGGTCAGTTCTACTCAATGCACATAAATGAAGGGAATCTGAAGCGAGCGGCCAAGTAACAGGTAGTTTGACCTCCTCCCCTATTATATCACCTTGACTAGGGTGAGGCGGGGCCTCTACAACGGACTTACTCTCGACAACTGATTCTAAACTTGGAGTGAGCGGGAATACTTCTGCCAACCCGACATCTTGTCCTAAACCATTCACTTGGCTGGAATACAGAGTCGTGGCTTTTAAGTTTCTCTCAACTCCTGGCACAACGTTCGTAGTGAGCGGGCAAGACAATGGTACATGGACATCCTTTCCCAATTTATTGGAATAAAACAGAGTCATAGTATCAGGCTTACTCTCAACAACTAAATCGGCCACACAGGAATCTGGAACAACCACATCCCACTTCTCCACTGAAGGGGTACTGGTTACTGGAACAAATGCTTGAGTAACATCAGAACTGACAACTGGATTTATATTAGTACTGACATCAGCACAGGTAGAATGGACAAAACCATCTTCTACAACAGGTTCATTCATAGAACTAACTTCAGCACAGGCAGAATAAACAGGGTCTGCAACTGGCTGTTTACACAAACGGGGATCAATCTCACCCACAACATGATTTATGGCCACATCATTACCCAATATAACATCCACACCTGGGATGGGCAACTGTGTACTAACACCCACAGTGCATAAACTTGGTGTAATGGTGGATCTGAAATTAATGTCTATTAGAGGTACAGTTTTACATCCTGCAACACTCTGAAGAACAACAAACTTTCCAGTATCTCTCTTTTCAACATCAGAAAGAATACTGGATGAAATTATGGTTTGGGAAGCACCTGTATCACGAAGAATAACCACTGGCTTCCACTTCCCATTAATACACAAAACTTCACCTGAAGACATATATGGTGAATACTGTTTCACCCAATTGGGGTTTACAGTTACATGTTTATTAGTAAGTTTATTTTGCACACCTCTGCAATAAATGAGACCAGTTGGTCGTAACTCAGGGTGCAATATAAAACATGAATTAATTCCATGGCCTTTTCTCTTACAATGGGAACAGGACCTTACACGGACACACTGGTAGAACCAACTGTAGGTTTAGAAATAACCTTATTATTATTTGACATTCCTGACAATGAAGTAGCTGGGTTAGGTTTTGTAAGAGAAGAGCTCATGGGAGTAACTGGAGCACTAGGACGGGATGGATTCTGATAAGGAGTTCGGTGAGCATTATAATTTACTCTACGACTAGACTTAGGTGAAGTGGAAGTAAACTGGGCCTTAGTCAACAACTCATGCTCATCCGCGAGCTTTGACAGCTCATAAATGTCTGTTACATTCTTTTGTTCTGCCATAAAAGTAGACAACTGGTCTGGGAGACATGACAATACTTCTTCCATTATAAGAAGATTCTTTAGAGCATCAAAGTCAGTGACTGAAAGTGACTTTAACCATCTGTTGCAAAAATTCGTCTTCTGACGAGTAAAATCTGCTATTGTCTGATCACTTATCCTCCTTAGGTTCTTAAACTTTTGCCTGTGTGCCTCTGGATTTATTTGATATGCATTTAAGATGCTTTTCTTTACAAATTCGTAATCAAAGCTATGAGCGTCAGGTAGGGATGTAAAAACCTCCTGACTACGCCCCTTAAATTGAGACTGCATAATGGCTACCCACTGATCCCTTGGCCAGTTCATACTGATGGCAATTTTATAAAAATGGGCAAAGAAAACCTCAGGATCCTCCTCATTGAACTTGGGTAACTCTATATACTTATGCGTCCTGATGGGATTATTATCACTACTTGTCGAAACATTACTATTATTTCCATGCCCAGCTGCCATACGCTGTAATTCAAGCCTGAAGTTAGTGTCAGCCATTTGTTGTTGAATCTCTAATTGCCTAGTTTGTTCCTCGGCTTGTTGCTTCTTTGTGGCTTCTAGTTGCAACTGTGCCATAACCTCTAAACGTCTAGTCTCAAGCTCCCTCTGCTGAGCTTCAGCCTCTAACTTTTTCTGTTGCTGTTGAGCTTCAATCTCTCTTTGACGAGCTTCAGCCTCTAATATTTTCTGTTCTTTTTGAGCTTCAAGTTCTAATATTCTCTGTTCTTTTTGAGCATCAAGCTTAGCATATGCTATTTGCGCTTCTAACTCAAGACGCTTTAACGTCATCTGATCACTCGACTCCTCTCTTAACTCCTCTAGAATTTCTTCCTCTAACTCTCCATTCTCAACAAAATGTGTCACAATGACTTTCAATATTTGGGTTTTAACCATTCTATTGTTGGCGGTCAAATCCAACTGATTTGCCATTTGTATTAACTCAGTCTTTTTAAGGCTCTGAATCCCTTGAAAGTCTGGGTGAGCCACCAACGCTGCAACTTTCTCCTCCATCGTTACTAACACTTGGCACTTGATTCACAACAATAATTAAAAACAATGGCACTGCACTACACTTCACTGTAAAATTGTCACCACACTGAAAATTCACTTGGCCTCACTGCACAAACAAAATATGTAGGATGACTTACCTCAAAATCGTGAAACGTTGTTACTTGACACACAGGAAGGCTTGTTTGGCACATGGAATAGTCTTAAGAAACACACAGACACTTGACACACTCTAGGAAGACACACACTCACTAGGACACACACACTAGGAAGACACTTGACACACTCTTGCTCCCTAGGAAGGCAAGGTTAGATTAGCACAGTTAATTAGCACAGTTAAGTAGGAACAATATCTCCCGGACAGGCCCCCATAACTCTTGTTACCTATCGTTCGTTACGGCTCATGACCCTACAACAGCCAAGCTTTAAGTCTAGGGTTACTACAACTGCTGTTGTTTAAAGCGGGGCACCAGTATAACCCCATGAATGATAACAGGCACAGAATTAAAAGTATATCTCCCTTAGGACTGAAGAAATATACGTATGCATTTGAATATATATATATATTTCATATACATCTCAATATTGTATATATGAACAGTGGGTCACTATTAAAGCAAACATCAAATATTGTCTCTCCCAGAATAAAGATCTACTACATGACACAACAACAAGTAAACAGACTTATCTCCCACATGTTACTTCTCCTGGTCCCGTATCAGCTACTGAACTCTCGCTCCGTCGCCACCCACAATTCTCTCCCGTCTGCCTCATCCCAGGATGAGGGATGGAAACTAAGGACTTTTTAGTATTTAAAACTAATTGAACAACCACTTGTTCTCAAAACACACAAGAATGCAAATTACAGATAATAGTTACTTACAAAATATATAAGTACAATGCCACCTGTTTAATTGCAGAAAATAAACAATTATATAAACTAAATAAAAGTGACATCTGGAACTCCCAACTGAACAGGTCCAGCTTCCCGAATTTAACAGGTATTAGACGTGTGCAAAGCAACCGCGCTCCTATCTCCACTGACGCTGCCAAACCATACGACAATTTACAAAAACACAATGTGTGTACATATACAGGCAATGATATAATGGAACAAAACAAGTTATTTTAAATTTATATACGTATTCTGCTAGGAGTACGTAACACCGTTCTCCTCTGGTCGATGTGGTGTTCGCTCTGTGTGGGGTTCTGGGTCTCGTAAGGAGCGCTGGCCCTTTTGCGGTTTGCCCCATTGATGGGGCGATGGGGGGGCGGCTTGCGCTGTTTGCCCATGCCTGGTCCCACGGTTTGTGAGTTTTGGGTCGTGTCTGTCGGCCTGCGGTGGCGTTGGGTGGCCCCTCCCCCCTTTGGACGGTCGGGGCTGGCAGGGCAGGTTTCTTTCCCTGCACTCTGTCAGGTCATCTTGGAGTGGGTTCGCTTGGGCGTCGTCCCTCAGGTGGGTTTCCTGTCTGTTTCCGGTCCCGAAACGGGACTGCGCGGACCTGTGGTACATTCTGGACTTGTCCCGTCTGAACCCCTTGTTTCATTGCCCCTCCTTTCGGATGACTACTCTGTCTCAGGTTCGGCTCCTCTTGGAGCCGAGCACTTGGATGGTGTCCCTGGACTTCCAGGACGCTTATTGGCATGTCCCGATTCATCTGCGGTTCAGGAACTGGCTCGGTTTTGTTTTGGGGCATCTGAGTTACCGCTTTCGTTGTCTCCCGTTCGGGTTGAACCTGGCACCTTGCTTGTTCACGCGCCTTACGCGGGTCGTGGTAGCCCGTTTGCATCTCTTAGGTGTTCGGGTGTTGGCCTACCTCGACGACTGGCAGGTTTGGGCTCCCAGCCGGTCGGCTTGCTTGCTAGCCAGGGATTTGGTTCTTTCCCAGCTCGCTGGGTTCGGGTTCTTGGTGAACTTGAGGAAGTTCTATCTGGTCCCCTCACAAGTTCGGACTTGGCTGGGTCTCGTTTGGGACTCTCGGACTGCCTCCTTGTCTCTCCTTCGGCTGCGGTCCCGCCTTTGTCAGTTTCTGGTGGGCCCTCGGGTCACCCGGCGGTTGCTCGAGGGGCTGTGCGGGAGCCTGAACTTCGCAATGGTTGTCTGCTCACTGGGTCGGGTTTGACAGGCCGACAGCCTGTCTCGCTTTGATCCCCTCTCCACGGAGTGGACGGTTGATGACGATTCCTTCCGTTGGCTTTTCCAGACATTCGGGCGCCCCGAGGTGGGCCTCTTCGAGTCAGCGTGGTCACGGCGCCTTCCCGTGTATGTGGCGCCCTTCCCCGATCGCGAGGCCATCGGGGTCGATGCCTTTCGACTGGACTGGTCGAGTTGGGGGTTCCTGTACCTCTTTCCCCCGGTTCGGCTGTTACTTTAGGTCCTGACTCGCTTGGAGACTTACCAGGGGGGAGTTGTCCTTCTGGCCCCTTGGTGGCCGGCCCAGCCTTGGTATCAGGCGCTGCTTGCCCGGTGTCCGGACCCGAGGGTTTTTTCCGCGGCTCCGCCTCTTTCAGCAGATCGGGCCGGTACGTCACGTGGCTGGTTCGATCTTCTCCTCGAGTCTTTGCGTATGGCTTTTTTGACTCGAGTCTGTCATCATCTATATGGTGATCAGGTGGCCTCTTTGTTGGTGTCCCACCTGAGGGCTTCTTCTCGGCGATAGTATGAAGTTTCCTGGCGGTCCTTCTGTTTCTTTTTGCGTCTTCGTCGTGTTAGTTCGTTGTCTGTTCGGGTGGTCTTGTCCTTTCTCTCTTGGTTGTTTCAGGACCGTCATCTTATGCCTAACACTGTCGCCTCGTATCGTGCGGCGCTGGTGGAGCCGCTTCAGCTTGCCTTCAGTATCGATGTTACGTCTGCGCCATTTCGCAAGCTGTCTCATGGCTTGTTTTACCTCCGTCCTGCTCATGCGCCACCTGAGCAGTCCTGGTCTTTGGACAGAGTGCTCGCTTACCTTTCGTCTCCTTGTTTCGTTGTGGCCCCTTTGGTCCGGGATTGTTTCTCCAAGTCTCTTTTCTTGTTGGCATTAGCCTCTGGGGGTCAGGTAGGGGAGCTTCATGCTCTCCTCCGGCGCAGGGGTTTCTGCTCTTTTGGTCGTGGAGATTGTTTTGTTTGCTTGCAGCCGTCTCCTTCTTTTCTGGCAAAGAATGAGACTGCTGTGTTCCGGAGGGGTCCGTGGGTGGTTGATGTTTGGTTAGTATGGCCGGGGGGGGCATCATGTTTTGTGTCCGGATACGGCGCTTCGCCGTTATTTGCACGCCACGGCTTCTGTGTCCTGGGACGCACTTTGGGTTGATCCGATTTCCCTTCATCCCTGTTCGCGGGTTTGGGTCTCCCAGGTCGTCCGCAGGGTTATCAAGTTCAGCCAGCCTGCAGTCTGTCCCCGTGCTCATGACGTCCGTAAGTTCGCATCTCTTTCTGCCATCTTTGGGAATATGTCTTGCTCTGATATTCGGGCGTGGGGTTTTTGGCGGTCGAACAGGATCCTGGCTGCTTGTTACCTCGTGAATGTCCCTGGGCCCTGTCGGGCCTGTGTTGCTTTGGGTCGGCGGTTGCATCCAGTTGTCTCAACTTTGAGTTGAGGAGTGAGCGACGGCCGCCTCCTGGGTAAGTCCCTCTTTTTCTGTCTGTGGGTAGTTAGCTCCGGGGAGCCGACGGGGCTCCCCCCCCCCAGAAAACCAGCGTCGAATGTAAAGAAACGCCATTCGGGGTGTGACTCGGTGAGGCTCGCTCTGTTTGCTCATGCCTGGTCCCATGATTTGTGGGCCTTTCGGGTCATTTTGAGCAGCCTGCGGTGGCGTTGGAACCTCCTCTTTCGGGGGCTTTGGGGCTTGTGGGGCAGGCCTCTTCTCCTGCACTCTTTCGGGACATCTCGGAGTGGGTGTGCTTGGGCATGGTCGAAATGACAACATCCCTCAGGTGGGTTTCCCATCTGTTTCCAGTCCCCAAACGGGACTGTGCGGACATGCAGTTCATTCTGGACTTTTCCCTCTGAACCCCTAGTATTGCCCCTCCTTTCGGATGACTACTCTGTCCCAGGTCCAGCTTCTTTTCGCACCAGGTGCTTGGATGGTGTCCCTGTACCTCCGGGACACTTATTGGCACGTCCCAATTCATTTGGGGTTTAGGGACTGGCTTGGTTTTGTTGTGGGAAGTCAGGGTTACCGCTTTCATTGCCTTCCTTTCGACTTGAATCTGGCCCCTTGAATTTTCACACCCCTTTCCCGGGTCGTGGTAGTCTGTCTGCATCTCTTAGGGGTTTGGGTTCTCTCCTATCTCAACGACTGACTGGTCTGGGCTCCCAGCCAGTCCTCGTGTCTGCTCGTCAGGGATTTGGTTCTTTCCCAGCTCACCGGGTTTGAATTCCTGGTGAACTGGAGGAAGTCCCATCTATTACCCTTTCAGGTTTGGTCTTGGCTGGGTCTTGTGTAAGACTCTCGGACCGCTTTCTTGTCTCTCCCTCCGGAGTCTCTGCTTTGGCTGCAGTCCCGCCTTCGCCTATTTCTGGGGGCTCCCGTGTCACCCGGTGGTTGCTCGAGGGGTTGTGGGGGAGCCTGAACCTTGCTGTGATTATCTACCCACTGGCTAGGATTTGGCTTTGTCGGCTGTTCTGGTTCCTTAAGGGACTTCCCTTCCGCTTCTCTCGCGATCGCTGGGTTCGGCCTCTGGGTGCCTTGCTTTGGCTGCTGCATCACCGGCTTCCTCTATAAGAATTTTGAGGTTCAGTGCCATGGCACCTACCCAAGCCCTCGTTCGATGTATTCATGGACCCGTCATATTTTGGCTGGTGATTTGTGACCAGTGCTCACAACGCCGGCCAGAGGCGGTGGGGTCCGGTCTTCCATCAGGCACACAGCATGGTGCGAGAGTTTGCGGCAATGTGGATATCATTCACGGATAAACGATCCGGCTCCATTCAGACTGCTCCTCGGTGGTTTATTGCCTGAACCGAGGGGGTTTGATGCAATCTTTGGCTCTTTGGGGCTGGTTGCTTCAGGGGGGACTCATCTGCTGAGATCTCGGGGTTTGGCTCTCCTGGCCATTAACGGTTACCTGTACCTCTTCCCCATGGTTCAGATGTTGTTCCAGGTCCTAGCTCGTTTGGAGACTTACCGGGGGAGAGTAGTTCTCTTGGCTTCTTGGTGCCAAGGAGCCAGTGCCTGAAACCCAGGCTGGGCCAGCCCAGCCTTGGTTTCGGGCGCTGCTTTCTTGGTGTCTGAACCTAGGAGTCTTCACACGGCTCCTCCTCTTTCAGCAGATCGGTCTAGTCTGTTACGTGCCTGGTTCGTTCTTCTCCTTGAGTCTTCACGCCTGATCTTTCTGACTAGTCTATCATCTCTTGTATGATGAGCTGGGGGTTTCATTGATGGTGTCCCACCTGCGTGCTTCCTCTCGGCAGCAGTCTGAAGTTTCCTGGTGGTCCTTGCATTTCTTCTTGTCCCTAGGGTTGTCTTGTCCTTTCTCTTGTGGTTGTTTCAGGACCATCATCTTATGCCGAATATTGTCGCCTCATATCGTATAGCACTGGTGGAGCCTCTGCAGCTTGCGCTCGACATTGATTTTACTTCAGCGCCGTTTTGTAAGCTGTCTCATGCATCGTTTCATCTCCGGCCTGCTCATGCGCCGTCTGAGCCATTCTGGTCTTTGGACCAGGTGCTTTCTTATTTCTCTTCCCCTCAGTTTGTAGTGGGGCCCCTTCGGTTCAAGATTGTTTCTCCAAAGCTCTTTTCCTGTTGGCATTGGCCTCTGGGGGTTGGGTTGGGGAGCTTCATACTCTTCTCCGGTACAGGAGTATCTGCTCCTTTGGTCCTGGTGATAGGTTTGTTCGGTTGCAGCTGTCTCCTTATTTTCTGGCGAAGAATGAAATTGCTGCTTTCTGGTGGGGTCCTTGGGTTGTTGATGCTCGATTGGTCAGGCTGGGGTTGCAACATGTGTTGTGTCCAGTTGCGGCTCTTTGCCGGTTTTTGTGCGCCACGGCCTCCATGACTGAGGACGCAATTTGGGTTGACCCAGTTTCCCTTGTTCCTTGTTGCTGGGTTCAGGTCTCCCAGGTCGTCTGCATGGTTATTCGGTCCAGCCAGCCTGTGGTCTATCCTCGTTCCCACGACATTCGTAAGTTTGCTGCACTGGCTGCTGTGTTCGGTGACATGTCTTGAACTGACACTCAGGCACGGGGTTTTTTGGAGGTCGAAGAGGGTCCTGGTCGCTCGCTACCTTGTCAGTGTTCTGGGGCCTGGTCAGGCCTGTGTTGCATTGGGTCAGCGGTTGCAGCCAGTTGTCTTGACTTCCCGTTGAGGTGTGAGTGCCGACCGCCTCCCGGGTAAGTTCCTCTTATTTTTGTCTTTTGGTAAATAGCTCCGGGGAGCTGAAGGGGCTCCCCCCAGAAAACCAGCATTGAATGTAATGAAACGCCATTTTCTGGGTGAGATCCAGACTACCCAGCAACCCTCCCGCCTTCCCTCCGGTCGGAGGTTTTTCTTTTTCGCGGTTTTTAACATCCAGCCTTGGAACTGCAGGGTGGATAGCTGGCATAAGAGTCTGGCACTCCCCCCCCCCCTTTCCCTCTCCTAGGGAGGGTGGAGTTGCGCAGACAGCGGCACAGTGGAGTGGCAATGTCATGCTGGTTTGCTCGTTTTCATTTGGGACTTCTGTCCACTAGTTCGGCTTTCAGTAGCAATATTTTAACCAGAATAGGGGTTTGTTTTGGGGCACTTCTGGGTGCCTGACCCAGTCGATGGCAGACATGGAATGCTTCCAACCACATGTTGGGTTTCAATGGGTCATTGCTCCTCGTGCCTCTCTGAGGGTGCTAGGTTCTGGCTCGTGGTCCCCGTTAGGCCTAAGAATTCCATTCACATGACTGATGCCAAAGGATAATATATCGATATCAACCTGGATAGCTCTGGGGAGCCTCCGGGTCTCGCCCAGAAAATGACGTTTCATTACATTCAACGCTAGTTTTTTTGCCTGGTTCATGGAGAAGTCCTGCCTAGTTCCACACTAGGCTATGCCTAGGGTGTGGTGGTGGTACTCCTCTGTTGCTCCTGAGGCTTTACACCGGCTGCTTGCAGTTGGTTTCCCTGCATCGACAGAACTTACTGGCTTAGCTGGTCCCAGTGTCTGGGCTTCCTGTTTGGCTCATTTACCCTACAGGGAGTACCATGGCTCGGTTGTACCATGGATACTTTTTCCGAGCCCACTCTCGCCTCGTGCAACTTTGAGGGTTGTTTGTCTCTCCTTCCTCAGGGAGATGATCATCTGTACTTCCTCCGCCATGCTGCCTGTTGGGTCGGGGACATCTACGACCCAGAGTCTTGCAGGACTTTCTTCCTGCTTGTGCTCCAATTTTCTCATCGCTAATCTGATATTCTCAGGGATCAGGCAGCTGCCACATTGCATGAGCGGTTCTCTCTATTGCAATGAGCCAGGTTGGTTGTTTATTTGGAATCCCCAGAGCTGCCCCGCTTGGGTTTCAGGGACTCGGATTTAGGGGCACTGGTCACGTCAGCCTTTGTATCTGGTCGCTTTGGGTAGTTCTTCTGCTGAATTTTCGGGGATTATCTCTCCACGCCGTTCACAATTCAGGGAGTGTCCAATACCCTGGCAGACAGCCTGTCTTGCTTCATTCCTCTTTTGATGAAATGCTGCTTCCTTCCTTTGGCTTTGCTGAATGTACGGCTGCACTGAGGTGGGCCTCTTTGCGTTGGCATGGTCTCGGCGTCTCCCATTGTATGCGGCGCCATTCCCTGACTGCGAGGCCCTCCGGGTAGATGCTTTTTGGCAGGACTGGTTGAGGTGGGGGTTCCTGTACAGCTTTTCCCCCAGTCCAGTCCAACTGTTGCTCCCGGTTCTGGCTCAGCTCGAATCTTATCAGGGTAGGGTACTCTTCCTGCCCCATGGTGGCCACCCCCAGCTTTGGATTCAGATGCTGCTTGCTCAGTATCCGAACACGGAGGTTTTTCCGCAGCTCCTCTTTTTTCAGCCAGTGAGGTACCTCGCTGGTTCGACTTACTTTCACGCAATACACGTCTGGTAGTTCTGACTCGTGTATATTGTCATTTGTATGATGATCAGGGGACTTCTTTGATGGTGTCCCACCTGCGGTCGTCTTCTCAGCGACAGTACAAAGTTTCTTTGCAGGCTTTCCATCATTTTCTTTCTCTTCGTCGAGTTTAGTTGGTGTCAGACAGAGTTGTCTTGGCCTTTCTTCCTTAACTTTTCCATTCATTCATGACTTCCTGGATCAGCATTCAATGTAGAATACTGTCGCTTCTTATTGTGCAGCATTGGTGGAGCTGCTGCAGTTTGCGTCTGGGATGGACGTCACTTCTGCCCCATTCTGAAAGCTATCTTGTGCAATTTTTTCTCCTCCGGCCTGCTCATGGGCCACCTGAGCCTTCTTGGTCTCTGGAATGGATTCTTTCCTTTCTTTCTCTTCCCTTGACCTCTTTGGTTTGAGACTAAAGCTTTGTTTTTGTTGGCTTTGGCCTCTGGGGGTTGGGTTGGGGAAGCTTCATGCTCTTGTCCGATGCCGGGGGTTTTGTTTGTTTGGTTCTAGTGGTTATTTTGCTTGTTTGCAGCAGAGTCCTTCTTTTCTAGAGAAGAATGAGACTGTGGGCTTCCGAAGGGGTCTGTTGGTTGTGGATGCTTGATTAGCTAGGCCGGGGTGCATCACGTTCTGTGTCCGGTGGTGGCTTTACACTGCTAACTGCGGGCCACTGGTTCTGTGGCGGTGGATGCCCTCCAGTCCGCAGCTTTCATCATTCAAGAACTGAGGGGTGGGCAGCTGGGCTCACCCGAATTGGATCCCCCCTTCCTCCCACAGGGGAAAATGAGCTAACACAAATTGTTGTGTTAATGAGCGGGAGCTAGTTGAGTGAAGTGTTGCTTGTTTGTTTTCTTTATGGGGGAGTTCTTTTGCTCCTTTCAGACCGTAGGTCTCATTTTTCAACCAGACAGTGGTCTGTTTTGTTTTGCCTACCTTTCTGGATGCCCTGGTTGAAAGCAAGTATGATATACTTCAAACATAGAGAGTTCATAGGCCATTACTCCCTGCGGTACTCTGAGGGCACCAGGTTCTAACGCTGGTCCCTGGTAGGCAACTAGAAGTCTGCGACTGATGACCCTAAATAGGATAGCACTATATTAGTGGGATAGCCACAAGGAGCCTTCGGGGCTCACCCAGAAAATGATGTTTCATTGCATTCCACTCTGGTTTTTGTGGGGAGCCCCTACGGCTCCCTGGAGCTTATCTGGCCAATGTATGTTTTATTAGACCGGGACAACACCAGAACCTGGCCCCTTCAGAGAGGTTTCAGGAAGCAATGGCCCTGGAAAACCCCCTTGTGGTCAGGGGTTTTCATTATCTGCCATCGACCGGGTTTAGGCACCCAGAAAGGTAGGCATAACAAAATAAACCCCACGTGGTAAGAAACTAAAACAAAAACTAAAACAGAGAGATAGACACTCCCTACAATCCCAAGGAAACAAGCAAATAAGCAAACATCACACTTTATTGCCGCACCGCCTTCCCATCCAAAAAGGGGAAGGGAAGGGGGGGCCCCAAACCTCAAATCGCTGGCTGCCAAGCACCAGTTCGTAAGCTAATGTCAACTGGGACAGACGCTTCTCTGGCCTCAAATTCCTGTGCTGTGTTTGCCTGTGTGGCGTTCTCTGCTGTCTTGTCGTGGTGTGTTGTGGCCAGGAATATCTCATCAGTGCCGGGGCTGCATGCGCTTAGGGATTTCCTTCCCTAGGCAGCCTTGCCTAGGGAAGGAAGCATTTGCCTTGGGGTCAGCTGGGGCTTGGGGCACTTGCTTGGCCTTGGGTAGAGAGTGGTGTTGTGCTGGTTAGGGCATCAAGGTGTTGCACGACCTGCCACCTACGCGGCGACTGGTTCCTGTTGCCTCTAGGGACGGTATACTTTTGCAGGGTTTTTCTTTTGTTTTTGTTTGCCTGGTGGGGTCTATCACGTGGGACTATAGTTGCCCTAATATTGTTTTGGTGGCCCTCTGCTAGGTTCCCCGTACTTGTACACACCACAAGGGTTTCAGTGTTGTCCTCTACCCCTTGTTAGTTTTTTTTTTAACCGGTTAGCAGCACCTAGCTTGGGCTTCCCGTAGTTGTTATCCTAGGGGCCCTAGAAACCCCTGTCGGGGCTCGGTGGACCCATGGATGTGTCTCCTGAGTTCCATGTGATGCATGCACAAGGCTGATGTGCCTTGTGCTATTTTGAAGATTACTGTGTGCCCTTGTCTCAGGGTGACAGTCACCTATTTTGCCTCCGTCATGCTGCCTGTTGGGTCAACGACACCTTTGACCTCGAGTCCTGCTAGTCGTGTTCTCTGCTCGTGTTCCAGTTTTATTCTGACGACGTTGCTGTTAGGATACAGGCAGCATCCGTGTTGTATGTTAGGTTTAGGTTACTGCAACACCCCGTTTTGGTTTTAGGGACCCGAACCTGGGGGCATTAGTCGCTTCGACTTTGGCTCCTTCCACGCTCCCTGGTCCTTCCCCTGTGTTTCATCCTGCACCTTCCCCCCTGTGTCTGGCTCCCAAACGTCTGAGGGTTTCGGTTTCGGCACAGGGTTTAGTTGGTAATGAGACTTGGGCGACTTCGAGGGCTGCCTCATTCGGGTCGCAAACGGAGGCATTTGAGTCGGTTTCTTCTGCCGAGGTTTTTGGGTCCAACCAGCAGACCCCCTTCTTTTCTGCCTTTTCCCAGGACTCTGCCTTTTCTTCCGAGGTAAAGGGTTTGGAGGACGGCTCTGCCCCGGGTCCTGACATGAGGGATCTTGGGACTGGTGGAGGAGTCGACCTGAGGGCCTTGGGCCCCTTTTGACCCCGTTTGGGTGCTTTTGTTTTCCTTGTGGGGCTTATTGTTGCAGGGGGAGGGGGTTTTCTTACCCCACGTCCCTGTATGAGTATGATTTGGGTTCGGCTCCTCCCCGGGTTTGGTTCCTGGCTCCTTTGGGTACGTCGGCTCCATCTTTCCAGAGGTTTTCTACTTCCCGTATCTCCTCAAAGGAGGCTTGGGAGGCTCTTGCTGCATACCTTTTACGAGACCCGGTTTATGCCTCTGTGATGGATCCGTCCTCTTTCGAGTTCGGGTCTTCTTCCCGCTTTTGGGTGCGTTTGGAGGTTCCATAGTCTGCCTGGCTGGCAGATTGCCCATTCTTTTCGTTGCGAGCGTGGCATGGGTTCTGTCAGACCTGTACGCTTGATTGGCGTGAAACTTCTACGGTTCTGCAGGTTTACTGGGGGGGGGGGCAAGTTTGAGCACCTTAATGCGTGCTTGTTCGCCCCCGTGCTTTCTCGGGAGGTTGGCCTTTTCCAGCTTCACGTGCAGGTTCCTCTTCTTTCGGCATTGTTGGTTGCGGAGGATTTGTGCGCCAGTGGGTATTTAGCTTTGGTCTTACGTTTTTTTTTCCCTTCTCGAGCTGTCTTCTTCCTGGCTTGAGGAGGATGTGGAAGCATTGAGTAATGGGTCTTCATCTGGGGTGCTGACTTCGGTAACTAGGGCGTTGGCTGCACTGTTGAAGCTCTTTGCGCCCATCCTGAAGGAGGCGGTGTCTCTGGTGTCTCGCCTCGCGTGCTGTCAGGCTGTGCTTGCCCTCTCTTTGGAATCCGCTTGGGCCCTGGCTCTTAGGTTTTCTTCTGCATTTTGTCCGTTGCTGTTTGCAGAGGCTGCAGTCTCTCAGTTTCTGCAAGCGGCTTCGTCTAGTTGTCGTCCTATGTCGGACTTGTTGGTTCTCCGCCCATCCTATGTCGGGGCGGTCGTTTTTGGTCATCTCAGAGGAGTCGTGCCAGGGTTCAGGGTTCCGCTGGTCGAGGTGGGCCATTGGTGCCAGTTTCTGAGCCGACATTGCCTTCAGTGCCGGCGTCGTCTGGTCGGAGCGGTGATCGCCCTGTTCGACATTTGGTTTCTCGTAAGGGGCGTTAGCTCTTTTGCGGTTCGCCCTATTAACGGGGTGATGGGGGGAGGCTTGCTCTGTTTGCCCACGCTTGGTCCCCCGATTTGTGGGCCTTTTCGGTAGTGTCATCTGGCCTGCGGTGGCGTTGGGGGGGGTTCGAGGTTAACGGGGCAGGCTGCTTCTCCTGCACTTCGTCAAGTCATCTTGGAGGGAAGCGTTTGGACGTGCACGAAATGACCCCATCCCTCCGGTGGGTTTCCCGCCTGTTTCCAGTGCCGAAACGGGACTGTGCGGATCTGAGGTTCATTCTGGACTTGTCCCGTCTGAAACCCTGGATTCCTTGCCCCTCCTTTCGGATGGTGTCCCTGGACCTCATGGTCGCTTATTGGCGCGTTTCTATTCATCCGGGGTTCAGGGACTGATTAGGTTTCATGGTGGGGTATCAGGCTTACCGCTTTCGTTGCCTCCCTTTTGTCTTGAATTTGACACCTCGTGTTTTCACGTGTCTGACCCGCGTTGTGGTGACCCATCTGCATCTGCTAGGGATTCAGGTTTTGGCTTACTTCGACGACTGGCTGGTGTAGGCTCCCAGTCGTTCAGCTTGTCTGTTCGCCACGGATATGGTTCTTTCCCTGCTCGCTAGGTTCAGGTTCCTGGTGAACTGGAGGAAGTCCCATCTGGTTCTATCCCAGGATCGGACCTGGCTGGGCTTTGTTTGGGATCCTCGGACCGCTTCCTCGTCTCTTCCTCCTGAGGCATTGCTGCGGCTGTGGTCTCGCCGTCGGCTGTTTCTGAGGGGGGTCCCGGGTCACTCAGCGGTTGCTTGAGCGGTTGTGCGGGAGTCTGAACTTCACCATGCTGGTCTACCCACCAGATTTGGTTTGGCTTCGGCGTCTGTTTTGGTTCCTCCGGGGACGCCTCTTCCGCCTCTCTCAAGATTGTTGCGTTCGTCCTCCAGGGGGCATTGTGTTGGTTGCTGCGTCGCTGGGGTTTTCGGGGTTCGGTGCCATGGTGCCTTCCTGAGCCTTCGCTCCATGTGTTCACGGACGCGTCGTCTCTCGGCTGGGGCTTTGTGACCAGTGCTCACCAGGCCGGCCAGGGATGGTGGGTTCCGTTGGGCTCACAGCACGATTCAGGAATTCGCGGCAGTCTGGTTCGTGCTTCGGAGGGTTCGGATTGCTCGAAGATCAACCATCCGGCTCCAGTCGGACTGTTCTCTGGTAGTTCATTGCCTGAACTGCAGGGTTTCTCTTTGGTCCTTGCCTCTTTGGGGTTGGTCCCGCGCTCTCTGGCTGGTTCAGGTTGGCTCTCCGCGCGGTTCATATCTGAGGAGTGTCCAACATCCTGGTGGACGGCCTGTCTTCTCAGTTTGTGACATTCTTCCCCGACTGCGAGGCGTTCACGGTGGATGCCTTTCGGCAGGACTGGTCAAGATGGGGTTACCTGTACCTCCTTCCCCCGGTTCAGCTGTTGCTTCGGGTTCCGGTGCGGTTGGAGTCCTCCCCAGGGAGAGTAGTCCATGTGACCCCTTAGTGGCCAGCCCAGCCGTGGTTTCCGGCGCTGTTTGCTCGGTGTCCGAACCCTGGGCGTTTCCCACGGCTCCGCCTTTTTCAGGAGGTCGGACCAGTCCGGTATGGGACTGGTTCAACCTTCTCTGCTCTTCGCGTCTGGCTTTTTTGATGTGGATTTATCATCATTTCTATGGTGATTAGGTGGCTTCTTTGATGATCTCCCACCTGAGAGCTTCGTCTCGGCGACAGTTTCCTGGCATTCTTTTTGCCATTTTCTGCCTCTTCGTAAGTTGTCTTCTCTTTCGGATCGGGTTGTCTTGTCCTCTCTTTCTTGGCTTTTTCATCACCGTCATTTGATGCCTAATACTGTCGCCTCGTGTCTCCTCCTCAGAGAGTCGTTTTCCATGACCGTGGGTCACCGTGGAGTGGGAGTTCGTTGATGATGCGTTAGACATGGTTGCTGCTTGGGAACTGGGGCTCCCCACAGTTGCGGGGCATGCTGGGAATTTTTTTCAAGATGGTGGACGATCACTGGGGCCCCCCCAGGCATCCATTTCGTACCCGCGTCACCGCACGCCACTTTCAAATGGAAAGTGAAAAATACAAATGCTGTACCCGGAGGTGCGTAGGGCACCCCAGGCGTGGGCCTGCAGGCGCATTGTGCAGTTAAAGGGTTAAGGACTTTTGTACACATCTCTTTCCATAATTTTTTAAATTCCTTACTTTATCCTAATACCACAAATTAATCTGTGACTATCTATTCCATCATCAATAATTTTAATTTGCACAACTAGTGTCTCATCTATCCACAGGGTTGGGCACTACCAGTGTCTCATCCATCCACAGGGTTGGGTACAACTACTGTTTTATGCTGCCCTTCTGCATCCTCTCTTCTATCTAAATTTTGCGTCAGTCTGCGTCTCTTATGTCTTCGGGTTCTGGTCTATCTTGACGACTGGCTGTTCTGGGCTCGCAGCAAGTCCAAGTGTCTGCTCGCCAGGGTTCTGGTTCTTTCCCAGCTCGCCAGGTTCGGGTTTCTGGTGAACTGGCGGAAGTCCCATCTGGTTCCCTCTCAGGTTTGGACTTGGCTGGGTCTTGTGTTTGACTCTCGGACCGGTTCTTTGTCTCTCCTTCTAGAGTCTTTGCTTCGGCTGCACTTGCACCTTCACTTGTTTCTAGTGGGCTCCCGGGTCACTCAGGGGTTGCTTAAAGGTTTGTGCAGGAGCCTGAACTTTTCCATGATGGTTTTCCTGCCGGGTCAGGTTTGGCTTCATCGGCTGTTCTGGTTCCTTCGGGGACTTCCCTTCTGTCTCTCGCGACTAGCGGTCGCGAGAGACGGAAGAGCGACCCGAACCAGACTGCCGCGAATTCCTGAACCGTGCTGTGAGACCGAGAGACGCAAAGCCCCCGGAGAGGCCTCTTGGGCAACCCATCCTCCGAATAGACATTACGTTTTAATACTAAGTGTAATAAGTACATTTACAAACTTACGTATTTAGTACATAAATGCACTTACCGGGCTGTTCCAGTTACCGGCTGGCCTCCCTAGAATATTCTCCCCGAAAGGAGGAATACGTTTTCTTTAATGTAACGGGTGTGCTGTTTTCTTTTCATAATTTTTGCGGATACTCAGTCAATTTTGGTTATACTTGTATACTCGGCCCAAATTTGGCTTTATAATTTAAGGTATCATGAAAATTGGCCGCTTTTCAGGCAATTAAGCATAGCAGGAGCACAGTCACTGACATTCAAAGGAAAGAAGGAATGAGATAACTATTTAAATTACGATTTAAATCCTTCTAATTTTTGCTCGTTCGTCAATGAGAACTGATGCCAACGCACTGGCCAATAAACTGAATAATACTGGCCACTAAACAATAGATTGATTGATTGGTGATTGATGAAGATTAAGCCACCCAAAAGGTGGCACAGCCATGAATAGTCCGTAAGTGGATGCCCTCTCTGAGCCATTACCAGTATCAATAGATGATACTGGAGATCTGTGGAGGTGCGATCGCACCCTGCCTGACGGGAGATGTCTCCCGTGACTAAACAATAAACTGAACCTATCATAAAGAAGAACGACGACCATTGACCGTCTAGTGCTCCAACAGAGTGTACCTGTAATTAACAATGCTCAAGTCCTGACCAACAGTCAAATATTAATCCATCAGCCACGAAGCAGAGCGTCTCCCAACATCAACTCTAGTGCAGGGTCCTGTTGAAAAACAAATTCCGATTTTACATAGGTTTACCGTGACAGACACTAACAATAGTAGCCATGAAGAGGAAAGGAAATCGGCAGATTGTCGAAGGTTTGCCATGATATTTTCCAGCTATACAGTACTACTTCCAGCTATACATTCTTGTACCTTATGTACAAGAATGTACATAAGGAGTGTGAGGATACAAATATGGTAATTACAGTCTTGTAAAGCCACTAGCACGCGCAGCGTTTCGGGCAGGTCCTTAATCTAAGAAAATTTTAAGGAGGTAAATACTTGCAAAATTATAGACAAAAAATGATAACAGATGACATGAAATGAAAAAAAAGATGAGAGAAAATTGTAGGTACAGTATATTAAAGCACACATAGGTAGCTAAGATTGATTGCAATGACAGCTTGAATGGTAGTTGACAAAAAAAATTGGTAGGCATAATACAGCAGAAACAATATAAGATTGGTTGCAATGACAGCTTGAATGGTAGTTGTCAAAAATTGGTAGTCACAATACAGCATATGGCTAGCACATAAAAGAAGACAGCAATGAACACAATGACAAGGTTGTTTGAAATTACATAAAAATTAGGAGATTGGGTAACACTAGGTACAGAGCAAATTTAAAGCTCAGTGTAGGAAACTAAGAAGATGAAGTTAGGTACTTTTTGGTTTTGCTTTTAAATAAGGCAAAAGTTTTACAGTTTTTCAATTCACTTGGGAGTGAGTTCCATAAACTAGGTCCCTTAATTTGCATAGTGTTTACACAGATTAAGTTTGACCCTGGGGATATCAAAGAGATATTTATTTCTGGTGTGGTGATAATGGGTCCTATTACATCTGTCCAGGGAGAGTTTCAGAGCATGGTTTGCATTTAAGAACAGGGTTTTGTAAATGTAGTTGACACAAGAGAATGTGTGGAGGGAGTTAATATTTAGCAAGTTTAGGGATTTAAACAAGGGAGCTGAGTGTTGTCTGAAAGCTGAGTTAGTTATCATTCTGATAGCAGATTTTTGCTGTGTGATGATGGGCTTAAGGTGGTTTGCAGTGGTAGACCCCCATGCACAGATACCATAATTAAGATAGGGGTAAATTAGTGCATAATATAGTAAGAGAGCAGAGTTAGGAACATAATATCTGATTTTGGAGAGTATACCAACTGTCTTAGAGACTTTCTTAGTTATGTGTTGAATGTGGGTGCTGAAGTTGAGTCTCTTGTCTAGGAATAGGCCAAGAAACTTGCCATCATCTTTATTACTGATGTTAATGTTGTCTATCTGTAGCTGAATTGCGTTTGATGATTTGCTTCCAAATAAGATGTAGTAAGTCTTTTCGATGTTTAATGTTAGTTTGTTCGTTGACATCCATAAGTGGACTTTTTTTAATTCATTATTCACAACATTATTTAGTGTATGTGGGTTGAGGTTTGAATAGATAAGAGTAGTATCGTCAGCAAACAGTATAGGTTTGAGAATATTAGAGACATTAGGCAGATCGTTTATATATATAAGAAATAGAAGAGGTCCTAAGATGCTGCCCTGTGGCACTCCAACGGTAATTGGTAGAGTGGACGAAGTTGTATCATTCATGGTTACATATTGGTGTCTGTCACTAAGATAGGATCGGATGTAGTCAAGGGCAAGGCCTCGGATTCCATAATGCTGGAGTTTAAGTAAGAGGTAGTTGTGATTAACAGTATCAAAGGCTTTTCTTAGGTCAATGAAGAGTCCAATCGGAAACTCATTTTTGTCAAGGGCTGAGTAGATAACGTCAAGGAGACTAATGATTGCATCGTTGGTGCTCTTTTGGGACCGGAAGCCAAACTGGCAGGGGCTGAGTATGTCGAATTTTACGAGGTAGGAATAGAGCTGTTTGTAAATAATTTTTTCAAATATTTTTGATAGAATGGGTAGATTTGATATTGGTCTATAATTGTTTATATCCGCCGGATTGCCTCCTTTATGGACTGGCGTTACTCTTGCCTTTTTGAGGATATCAGGGAAGGTGTGACACTCTATAGATTTGTTGAACAGTAGTGCTATGGGTGGTGCAAGGGCATGGGAGGCTCTCTTGTACACAATGGACGGAATTTCACTGGTGTTCCCTGCCTTGGTTTTTAGAGAGTGTATGATGGGCACAACATCTGCCGGGCTGATTGGTGAAAGGAGAAGAGAGTTTGGATAGCTGCCTGAGAGATATGTTAATATGTGTCTGAGTCTGTGGGATTTTACTGGCAAGATTAGCACCAACCGATGAAAAGAAACTATTAAATTCATTTGCCATTTCTAAATCAGTTGACGGTATATCCCCATCCTTGTAGAGTTTTATTTGGTTATGTGAGTGTTGCTTAGTTCCTAGGATACTAGAGATAGTTTTCTAAGTGTTTATCATGTTGCCTTTTGCTTCATTGAATCTATTCACATAATATGCAAGTTTTGCCTTTCTTATGATACTGGTAAGCATTGATGAGTACCTTTTAGCTACTTTCTTTGAAACTAGGCCAATCCTAACTTTCTTCTCATATTCATGTTTCTTGTTGATTGAGTTGAGAATGCCACTTGTGAGCCATGGATTGTTTAATCTTTTGTCAGTTACTTGCTTTGTAAGAAGGGGACAATGAAGGTTGTAGAGGCTTAGAGTTTTGGAGAGGAAGAGGTTAGCTAATGAATTTATATCATGGGTATTATTGAATTCAGAACCCCAGTTAATATTGTGAAGTGCCTCTGTAAGATTGTCTAAAGCTGATTCACTGTGCAGCCTAAATGAAAGTTTCTTGTTTTTTGGTGGTGTTATGTCCATGTTCGCTATGAGAAAGGTAGGATAGTGGTCAGTTGTTCTGTCGTAGATTATACCAGATACAAGGGGAGCTGTTATGTTTGTCCATATGTGGTCCAAGGCAGTGGCTGATGTTTGAGTGACTCGGGTAGGTTTGGTGATAGTGGGGATTAGCATACAGGAGTTCATGCTGTTAAGGAAATAGTCAACTTGAGAGCAATTTTGTTGACCCAGGTCAATATTAAAGTCTCCTCCCAGAATGATGTGGTTTTTGTTGAGATTGTTGTTTATAATAAGATTCCTTAGGTTGTCTGAGAAAGAAGCTATGTTAGTATTAGGAAATCTATAGATGGCTCCAATAGTCAAAGAGGATTTAAGGGATTTAATTGTAAACTGAGCAAAAGTATATTCACAGTAGTCATCTCTGTCACTAATAACACTGTTGCAGATAAATGTATCTCGGTAATATATAGCTGTGCCACCACCTTTTTTATTAGGCCTACAGTTATGAATGGCTTTATAACCAGCTAAGTTGTAGAGTTGGGTATAGTCTTTATTTAGCCAAGTTTCTGTTAAAGTAATGAACGATAGGTTCATTTTCATTTTCGGGTGTTGGACTTCAGTTTGGAAATATGAAAAGGCACAGTTTGGTGCATTCAGATGATAAAGCTTTATGACATTAATTACAAATGGCATAAGAAAGAAGCAAATATTAGTTATATTTAGAACCTATAACAGAAAATAATTTAAATAAAACAGTTGATATAAAAAGCTGTATATAATTAAAAGTTGTTAGTTTCATCGCAATGAATGTAAACATGTGATCATTCGTTCAAAAACAATAACACACGTGATCCTAGATTTTGCAGTCATCGGGAGAACAAATCCTTCATGCAAACTGCACCTACTATCAAGAAGAAGAAGATCCTAGATTTGGGCATGTTATGTAAAGTTTTCTCGGCATTTATGTAAATAATTCCTTCATATGTAATATTTTACTAATTGAAAAGAATGCAAATGTTTCATTGCTGTTTAGTTAAATAATTTTCAAAAACTTGTTGCAGTATTAAAGTTTTGCTTGTTATGTGTAGGAAGAATATATTTTACTGCATATTGGTATACACATTCCAATACGTTTTTAGTATGCAGTATGTTGTTTTTATCAATTATTTGAGATGAGATATATATACAAGAGTTGTTACATTCTTGTACAGCCACTAGTACGCGTAGCGTTTCGGGCAAGTCCTTAATCCTACGGTCCCTGGAATACGATCCCCGCCGCGAAGAATCGTTTTTTCATCCAAGTACACATTTTACTGTTGCGTTAAACAGAGGCTACAGTTAAGGAATTGCGCCCATTAAATCCTCCCCGGCCAGGATACGAACCCATGACATAGCGCTCGCGGAACGCCAGGCGAGTGTCTTACCACTACACCACGGAGACTGCATGTCTTATGTTTTTTATAATAAGCTTCCTAGAAGGTTATAACAGATCCCATGAGCACCACACCAGAAACAAATACCTATTTGATATTCCAAGAGTACGACTTAGTTAAACTAGAAATGCTTTACATATCAAGGGACCTCGAATGTGGCCTTCCCAATTATGTTAAAGACTGTACCTCTCCCAACCAGTTTAAGTTAAAAACTAAGTACTACCTAATTAACTCAATGTAACCTTCCTCACCCCCAAAATGTCAACCCATCTCTTCTATTTAAAACAATGTTGTTTGTTGACCAAATTGTATTTTACTTTTTTCTGCCATGTTTCACCCCCCCCTCCCCCTCCGTTTTTTTTCCATTTTTTTCTTATTTTTTCTCCACACAATTTATACTTTAATCTCTTTTAGTATTAAGTTTTAGTCTTAGTGTTTTTCCTGCCCGAAACACTTTGCGTAATAGTGGCTTTAGGCATTGTATGTACTAGCTCTATCTATAAATCCATCTACTTTTGTATCTTACCTTGTATGTATGTACTTTACCTGAATACATAATTGTATTTGTATTTGTAATAGGTAGATGATACAGAAAGCAGTACAATGTCTGTCACAAATCCTTTTACTGCGGCAGCATTAAGACCACAAGTCAGTAGAATAAATATGCCTGGAAGATCGACCCCAGCCAGCATACTAGCAGGTAAAAAAACTTTAATCAGCTTTTAACAAAATTACAAATAAAGATGTGTTATGTTATGTCATTGTGTTAGGTTAGCCTAGCTATTATTTCCAATTTGTTTTTAATTTGTATTAGTATGCAGTACTAGGCTATTGTAACAAATTGGAATGTACAACGTCCAATATTTTTCTGGTAGATTCGTTCTTGGCTCCTGAAAACTATCTTTACTTACCAGATGTGCCAAGAATAACTCCGGACAATAATGATGGTATTGTTTATAAAATCATTTGATTATGGCCTTTATAATACATTAATATCAAAGTTTACAACCTTGTGTAATACAGTAAGTCTTTGTTTTAACAATAACAACAGAATTTTTTTTCTATGCTCAGCATAATTGGCTTGAAATCCATCATCCCATTATAATTTCTATCACTTTGATCATTGGTTTAGACAATTACATCAAAACATTTAATGTAGCTTCTCTTGCTCCAGTTATAATGTGTCCTATTGAGAATGTATATTTTTTTAACAGAAGGTCTCCAGACACTAGCAGTTTTAGCTAAAGAGAACCTTCATCGTGAATATTTGAAAATAAACTCAGCTCTCCAGAAAAAATGTGAATATATGAAGCGAAGTTTAAATATTGAGGACCTAAATTATCTGAAGCCTTCAAACAAGAAAGGAAAAGGAGAAAATTACTGCAGGATTATTGAAATCAATCAAACACAACGTTCAAACTTATCAGAAGGTAATTTTTTATTTAGTTATTTATTCCATGACCCATGTTTGTGTGTTCCTATATCATAGTATAATGATAGGTTTAATTGCTAGTGTAGATTTCATTTTGCCTCAGACTTAAAATTATTTAGGTTTTTGGTGTTTTATTATTCAAAATTTGTTTATAGATAATCCAAGGTTATAGTCAACTTCTCCTTTGAAAACAGATATTTACCTGAATGCCACAAACTCTAGCTAGTAGCCTAGAAGAGTACAGGAAGCCCGCAGCTTGTCGAAATTCCCCCCATTTGCCTTTATGATCTTTTTTTGGGTATATTTAGAAATTCAGTACAGTTTTGGCAATTACAGCTCTGGTGGGTAGGCAGTTCCATGTGTTAATAACCCTCTGGGTCAAAAATAATTTCCTGCTGTCAGCCCTACATTTTGGTGTGTTGAACTTGAAACCGTTGCTCTTTGTTTGTATTACATCTGAACCAAACTAGCCAAACTTTTTTTGATAATGTCATTGACTGCTTCATATCTGGCAATCTTTCCCTGTGTCTTATGACAGATTAGGCCATGGCTGCCATATTGGTCTGCCCTTGCATAGCCGCAAATACACCGGTGTTCGGTGGAGATAGGGGCAGCGATGGTCATAAGACAGCAAAAAAATGTAGATAGTTTACAAATTAAAAATAGATAAAGTGTTGTGGAATTACCATACTTAAAGGTTGATTTTCTGCCAAACAGCCCTTCTGCCTGCTTCTCTTTCACCTCCACACATTCAAAGTTCTGACTTCTCAACTAGTGTACCAACATATACTCAAACATATTTACCAGCTGCAGAACAAACAGTAAAATCATTGAATTCTGGTACGTCCCTATTTGAACTATGTAATGTAATATAATCTTAGTACCTAGTATCTACTATATATATATATATATATATATATATATATATATATATATATATATATATATATATATATATATATATATATATATATATATATATATATATATATATATATATATATATATATATATATATATATATATATATATATATATATATATATATATATATATATATATCATAGTCTAACTAACACATTACTGAAAGCTGTCAGTTGTTCGAGATGCTTATATAATATGTATAAAATACACTTTTATTTATTACATCTATTTGCTCTTGAAGATTTTCCTGACTAATTTAGAATCCCATATTTCAAAGTACTTGCTGCAGAACTGGAGGAAATTTATGATTCTCAAGCAAGCATTTCTGATTGGCAAAAAAGAAGAAAAAATAGTGAGATTAAATGGGGAGAACGTAGGTCAATGTTGTTTAGCTGGACATTGTCGAAGTTGGGTGTTCCAGATAAAGGTAAATAACATCTTTAGTGTGTAATTATGGATAAATTTCAATGTAATTATGAAATGCATGATTAATGTCAATCTCTGAATACACTTAGATGTTTGTCATTTTTAAACTTGGTATACAATATTTCTAAATCCAGTATTACCATTCAAAGTACATAATTACATTATTTTTTGGAAAACCAGGCAAGTGTTGTGTACAATGTAGAAGTTGTGAGGCAAGCATAAAATGTGAAGACTGCTTTCATTTTTTGTGACATAAATGTGATCTGCAGCAGCATTTTGTAATGCCTTTCCACCAGCGATTCTGCTGGAAAAATGGGTTCTTCGAGCCTTTAGACCCAACACAAACTGTGTGTTCAGATGGGAATGTCATTCACTGGAGTAAGTAATGTACCTGTAGTCTGTTTCTTATACTCTCATTTCTATCCTGAACCAAGCAGTGTTTTAAAATTTTATTTAGTTCACGTAATTTTTTTAGTAGTTTTTGTATTGGTCATTTTCCTCATTAATTATTGATTACCTCATTACTTACAGATTTTTAGTTAAATAAATGAATTTTTATTTGTTATTAAATATAAATTTTTCATGTAACTCCAGTTAATGCTAAAAAAATTATTAGTAATTTAAAATGTAATGATTGAAACATGTATTTATTTTGCTGCATAGCTTATCTTGTAAATTTAATTGTTACCAGAGCCTGTTGTACCAGCACATCCACCTAATTCCTGCCCGAACTGCAGTGAGAGCAAGTTCACAACTTTAAGCTCCAATAATTTGTGCATCTTTGTAACTTTAAGTGGTAGGTTACTTTATGAAACATTTATTTGATACTAGTATTGGTAGCTGGCATTGCTCAGGTGACCCAGGCTACAGTCTTCATCAATATAACCATTTATACTTCACTCTCTTTACCACTGTATCTTCACTTATGAAGACGTATTTATATCACATACGTATTTATAACCATACAGAGAATTGTTTATGGGTTGGTTTACACATATATTGATAGCCACACTTGAATCCCTTGCCAAATAAAATTGTTTTACTTCAATTTTTTGTATTTTTTTGTGGGGGGGCAGGAAGGTATGATCTGTATACCCCAATATTTAGGTGCAATTGCGGATATGTAGATGAAGAACTTGGGAAAGCCATGCACCAGTCTGGTTTTTATTCAACTGGAAGAAATAGTAGCACTTTCTACAGCATAAATCTATTGGATTCCTGGCATTTTCTCAAGAGAAGCAGCCCTGGAACTTCTCTTCAGGCATTAGTTAGTGCACTGGAATTATTTGGTGCTTCTCGAGGGCGTGTAAGTTTTCATACCATTACTGTTTTAATAGTGCAAGTATTAAATTGGTGTATAAACTTAAAAACTAAGTTTGTTACTAAGCAAATGCATTGTCATTATTTAAGAAATAGGGTTAAATATTATTAAATTAATAAATAGCATGAATATTCTAAATATATATTTTATATATGTCTAATATCATAAGAAATGGAAATGGATTACCAATCTTTAACAATTTCTCTTTTTATGTAATGCTCATGTAAGTTTATTTTCATTTCCTGCAGGTATTTATAGTCTGTTGCTTAACATGCCACTGCTTGGCACTTTTTGATAATTACTTACACACATTTTACATCTTAGCATGGTCCCATCAATTTGGAGACAAAAAAAAGAGTCTTCTTTGAATGGCGTTTCCATCAGTATGAACTTGGGAGAATATAAGGAGAATTTGACAAGGGGTGCCCTGCATGTGATACAACACCTGTGGCTGTACATATTGATGGCAACAAGAAACTGTATCGTTACAACAAAGTTGGGAGGTAAATATTCAAGTTAAAATATTTAATGCTGCTCATTATTGTTAAGGTATAATGTAAGGTGTAGTAATATGTTTGTAGTACTATAAACACAGCACTGTATAATATTTATATAGTGTCATGCAACTTTTAATCAGATTTTTTTTAATTCTTAACTGATTACACCTTTATTACTTGCCTTTCAACTTCAGTTGAATATTTTTATTTGGACTAAGGCTTTACTAATTAAAAAATATTTATTTCACTATATACATTCATTTAGAATAGGAGGGATTATGATGTGAATGCCAGCTTGGGTAGTTGAATTAGTTTTAAGTGAAATGATGTTTAACCGTCATCAAAATGTCTCGCAATGAACATTCATTAATTTAATATCATTCCAGAGGGATCAGAAACTCATATTATTCTGGTGGTATCTTCGCTTGTGACAAAGAAGTTCAAGATCACGTTTCCACTATTCAGAACCTTAAAACTCAAGTAAGAATATTTTTACATCTGTTCGAAAGCCTAAAAATAGGTTTTCAAATAGAAACCTAAGACCTAATACCAGGTTTTTACCCATACAATATTTGAAGAGTACCTTTGTATATTAGCTTGAGACATTATCAATAATGTATATTAATTGGACGGTTCCTAACTATATCATGTTAAAAAAAATCTATAAAATATATGGAATGCATATTGAATGATGAAAAATATTACATAAAAAAACTTACATTTATATACGACTAATATATATATATATATATATATATATATATATATATATATATATATATATATATATATATATATATATATATATATTATATATATATATATATATATATATATATATATATATATATTATATCACTAAGAACTCTTTGACCCGGCCAGGATTCGAACCCATGCCGTCCAGGATCACCCCTAAACGTACACAGTACCGTGACCACCGCACCAATGATCGTCTAAGACGATCATTGGTGCGTGCATTGGTGCATTGGTGCATTGGTTAATATATATCTTAGACGTCTAAGACGATCATTGGTGCGGTGGTCACGGTACTGTGTACGTTTAGGGGTGATCCTGGACGGCATGGGTTCGAATCCTGGCCGGGTCAAAGAGTTCTTAGTGATATATGGCTTGCGCGTTCATGCAGCTTTCTCACATATATATTATATATATATATATATTATATATATATATATATATATATATATATATATATAATATATATATATATATATATATATATATATATATATATATATATATGCGAACAAGCCTGAATGGTCCCCAGGACATATGCAACTGAAAACTCACACCCCAGAAGTGACTCGAACCCATACTCCCAGAAGCAACGCATCTGGTATGTACAAGACGCCTTAATCCACTTGACCATCACGACCGGACAAAATGAGGTGATAGCCGAGGCTATTTGAACCACCCCACCGCCGGCACTCGGATAGTTATCTTGGGCATAGCATTTTACCAAATCACCTCATTCTTTGGGGCAACACGTGAGGAACACAAATGCGAACAAGCCTGAATGGTCCCCAGGACATATGCAACTGAAAACTCACACCCCAGAAGTGACTCGAACCCATACTCCCAGAAGCAACGCATCTGGTATGTACAAGACGCCTTAATCCACTTGACCATCACCAGATGCGTTGCTTCTGGGAGTATGGGTTCGAGTCACTTCTGGGGTGTGAGTTTTCAGTTGCATATGTCCTGGGGACCATTCAGGCTTGTTCGCATTTGTGTTCCTCACGTGTTGCCCCAAAGAATGAGGTGATTTGGTAAAATGCTATGCCCAAGATAACTATCCGAGTGCCGGCGGTGGGGTGGTTCAAATAGCCTCGGCTATCACCTCATTTTGTCCGGTCGTGATGGTCAAGTGGATTAAGGCGTCTTGTACATACCAGATGCGTTGCTTCTGGGAGTATGGGTTCGAGTCACTTCTGGGGTGTGAGTTTTCAGTTGCATATGTCCTGGGGACCATTCAGGCTTGTTCGCATTTGTGTTCCTCACGTGTTGCCCCAAAGAATGAGGTGATTTGGTAAAATGCTATGCCCAAGATAACTATCCGAGTGCCGGCGGTGGGGTGGTTCAAATAGCCTCGGCTATCACCTCATTTTGTCCGGTCGTGATGGTCAAGTGGATTAAGGCGTCTTGTACATACCAGATGCGTTGCTTCTGGGAGTATGGGTTCGAGTCACTTCTGGGGTGTGAGTTTTCAGTTGCATATGTCCTGGGGACCATTCAGGCTTGTTCGCATTTGTGTTCCTCACGTGTTGCCCCAAAGAATGAGGTGATTTGGTAAAATGCTATGCCCAAGATAACTATCCGAGTGCCGGCGGTGGGGTGGTTCAAATAGCCTCGGCTATCACCTCATTTTGTCCGGTCGTGATGGTCAAGTGGATTAAGGCGTCTTGTACATACCAGATGCGTTGCTTCTGGGAGTATGGGTTCGAGTCACTTCTGGGGTGTGAGTTTTCAGTTGCATATGTCCTGGGGACCATTCAGGCTTGTTCGCATTTGTGTTCCTCACGTGTTGCCCCAAAGAATGAGGTGATTTGGTAAAATGCTATGCCCAAGATAACTATCCGAGTGCCGGCGGTGGGGTGGTTCAAATAGCCTCGGCTATCACCTCATTTTGTCCGGTCGTGATGGTCAAGTGGATTAAGGCGTCTTGTACATACCAGATGCGTTGCTTCTGGGAGTATGGGTTCGAGTCACTTCTGGGGTGTGAGTTTTCAGTTGCATATGTCCTGGGGACCATTCAGGCTTGTTCGCATTTGTGTTCCTCACGTGTTGCCCCAAAGAATGAGGTGATTTGGTAAAATGCTATGCCCAAGATAACTATCCGAGTGCCGGCGGTGGGGTGGTTCAAATAGCCTCGGCTATCACCTCATTTTGTCCGGTCGTGATGGTCAAGTGGATTAAGGCGTCTTGTACATACCAGATGCGTTGCTTCTGGGAGTATGGGTTCGAGTCACTTCTGGGGTGTGAGTTTTCAGTTGCATATGTCCTGGGGACCATTCAGGCTTGTTCGCATTTGTGTTCCTCACGTGTTGCCCCAAAGAATGAGGTGATTTGGTAAAATGCTATGCCCAAGATAACTATCCGAGTGCCGGCGGTGGGGTGGTTCAAATAGCCTCGGCTATCACCTCATTTTGTCCGGTCGTGATGGTCAAGTGGATTAAGGCGTCTTGTACATACCAGATGCGTTGCTTCTGGGAGTATGGGTTCGAGTCACTTCTGGGGTGTGAGTTTTCAGTTGCATATGTCCTGGGGACCATTCAGGCTTGTTCGCATTTGTGTTCCTCACGTGTTGCCCCAAAGAATGAGGTGATTTGGTAAAATGCTATGCCCAAGATAACTATCCGAGTGCCGGCGGTGGGGTGGTTCAAATAGCCTCGGCTATCACCTCATTTTGTCCGGTCGTGATGGTCAAGTGGATTAAGGCGTCTTGTACATACCAGATGCGTTGCTTCTGGGAGTATGGGTTCGAGTCACTTCTGGGGTGTGAGTTTTCAGTTGCATATGTCCTGGGGACCATTCAGGCTTGTTCGCATTTGTGTTCCTCACGTGTTGCCCCAAAGAATGAGGTGATTTGGTAAAATGCTATGCCCAAGATAACTATCCGAGTGCCGGCGGTGGGGTGGTTCAAATAGCCTCGGCTATCACCTCATTTTGTCCGGTCGTGATGGTCAAGTGGATTAAGGCGTCTTGTACATACCAGATGCGTTGCTTCTGGGAGTATGGGTTCGAGTCACTTCTGGGGTGTGAGTTTTCAGTTGCATATGTCCTGGGGACCATTCAGGCTTGTTCGCATTTGTGTTCCTCACGTGTTGCCCCAAAGAATGAGGTGATTTGGTAAAATGCTATGCCCAAGATAACTATCCGAGTGCCGGCGGTGGGGTGGTTCAAATAGCCTCGGCTATCACCTCATTTTGTCCGGTCGTGATGGTCAAGTGGATTAAGGCGTCTTGTACATACCAGATGCGTTGCTTCTGGGAGTATGGGTTCGAGTCACTTCTGGGGTGTGAGTTTTCAGTTGCATATGTCCTGGGGACCATTCAGGCTTGTTCGCATTTGTGTTCCTCACGTGTTGCCCCAAAGAATGAGGTGATTTGGTAAAATGCTATGCCCAAGATAACTATCCGAGTGCCGGCGGTGGGGTGGTTCAAATAGCCTCGGCTATCACCTCATTTTGTCCGGTCGTGATGGTCAAGTGGATTAAGGCGTCTTGTACATACCAGATGCGTTGCTTCTGGGAGTATGGGTTCGAGTCACTTCTGGGGTGTGAGTTTTCAGTTGCATATGTCCTGGGGACCATTCAGGCTTGTTCGCATTTGTGTTCCTCACGTGTTGCCCCAAAGAATGAGGTGATTTGGTAAAATGCTATGCCCAAGATAACTATCCGAGTGCCGGCGGTGGGGTGGTTCAAATAGCCTCGGCTATCACCTCATTTTGTCCGGTCGTGATGGTCAAGTGGATTAAGGCGTCTTGTACATACCAGATGCGTTGCTTCTGGGAGTATGGGTTCGAGTCACTTCTGGGGTGTGAGTTTTCAGTTGCATATGTCCTGGGGACCATTCAGGCTTGTTCGCATTTGTGTTCCTCACGTGTTGCCCCAAAGAATGAGGTGATTTGGTAAAATGCTATGCCCAAGATAACTATCCGAGTGCCGGCGGTGGGGTGGTTCAAATAGCCTCGGCTATCACCTCATTTTGTCCGGTCGTGATGGTCAAGTGGATTAAGGCGTCTTGTACATACCAGATGCGTTGCTTCTGGGAGTATGGGTTCGAGTCACTTCTGGGGTGTGAGTTTTCAGTTGCATATGTCCTGGGGACCATTCAGGCTTGTTCGCATTTGTGTTCCTCACGTGTTGCCCCAAAGAATGAGGTGATTTGGTAAAATGCTATGCCCAAGATAACTATCCGAGTGCCGGCGGTGGGGTGGTTCAAATAGCCTCGGCTATCACCTCATTTTGTCCGGTCGTGATGGTCAAGTGGATTAAGGCGTCTTGTACATACCAGATGCGTTGCTTCTGGGAGTATGGGTTCGAGTCACTTCTGGGGTGTGAGTTTTCAGTTGCATATGTCCTGGGGACCATTCAGGCTTGTTCGCATTTGTGTTCCTCACGTGTTGCCCCAAAGAATGAGGTGATTTGGTAAAATGCTATGCCCAAGATAACTATCCGAGTGCCGGCGGTGGGGTGGTTCAAATAGCCTCGGCTATCACCTCATTTTGTCCGGTCGTGATGGTCAAGTGGATTAAGGCGTCTTGTACATACCAGATGCGTTGCTTCTGGGAGTATGGGTTCGAGTCACTTCTGGGGTGTGAGTTTTCAGTTGCATATGTCCTGGGGACCATTCAGGCTTGTTCGCATTTGTGTTCCTCACGTGTTGCCCCAAAGAATGAGGTGATTTGGTAAAATGCTATGCCCAAGATAACTATCCGAGTGCCGGCGGTGGGGTGGTTCAAATAGCCTCGGCTATCACCTCATTTTGTCCGGTCGTGATGGTCAAGTGGATTAAGGCGTCTTGTACATACCAGATGCGTTGCTTCTGGGAGTATGGGTTCGAGTCACTTCTGGGGTGTGAGTTTTCAGTTGCATATGTCCTGGGGACCATTCAGGCTTGTTCGCATTTGTGTTCCTCACGTGTTGCCCCAAAGAATGAGGTGATTTGGTAAAATGCTATGCCCAAGATAACTATCCGAGTGCCGGCGGTGGGGTGGTTCAAATAGCCTCGGCTATCACCTCATTTTGTCCGGTCGTGATGGTCAAGTGGATTAAGGCGTCTTGTACATACCAGATGCGTTGCTTCTGGGAGTATGGGTTCGAGTCACTTCTGGGGTGTGAGTTTTCAGTTGCATATGTCCTGGGGACCATTCAGGCTTGTTCGCATTTGTGTTCCTCACGTGTTGCCCCAAAGAATGAGGTGATTTGGTAAAATGCTATGCCCAAGATAACTATCCGAGTGCCGGCGGTGGGGTGGTTCAAATAGCCTCGGCTATCACCTCATTTTGTCCGGTCGTGATGGTCAAGTGGATTAAGGCGTCTTGTACATACCAGATGCGTTGCTTCTGGGAGTATGGGTTCGAGTCACTTCTGGGGTGTGAGTTTTCAGTTGCATATGTCCTGGGGACCATTCAGGCTTGTTCGCATTTGTGTTCCTCACGTGTTGCCCCAAAGAATGAGGTGATTTGGTAAAATGCTATGCCCAAGATAACTATCCGAGTGCCGGCGGTGGGGTGGTTCAAATAGCCTCGGCTATCACCTCATTTTGTCCGGTCGTGATGGTCAAGTGGATTAAGGCGTCTTGTACATACCAGATGCGTTGCTTCTGGGAGTATGGGTTCGAGTCACTTCTGGGGTGTGAGTTTTCAGTTGCATATGTCCTGGGGACCATTCAGGCTTGTTCGCATTTGTGTTCCTCACGTGTTGCCCCAAAGAATGAGGTGATTTGGTAAAATGCTATGCCCAAGATAACTATCCGAGTGCCGGCGGTGGGGTGGTTCAAATAGCCTCGGCTATCACCTCATTTTGTCCGGTCGTGATGGTCAAGTGGATTAAGGCGTCTTGTACATACCAGATGCGTTGCTTCTGGGAGTATGGGTTCGAGTCACTTCTGGGGTGTGAGTTTTCAGTTGCATATGTCCTGGGGACCATTCAGGCTTGTTCGCATTTGTGTTCCTCACGTGTTGCCCCAAAGAATGAGGTGATTTGGTAAAATGCTATGCCCAAGATAACTATCCGAGTGCCGGCGGTGGGGTGGTTCAAATAGCCTCGGCTATCACCTCATTTTGTCCGGTCGTGATGGTCAAGTGGATTAAGGCGTCTTGTACATACCAGATGCGTTGCTTCTGGGAGTATGGGTTCGAGTCACTTCTGGGGTGTGAGTTTTCAGTTATATATATATATATATATATATATATATATATATATATATATATATATATATATATATATATATATATATATATATATATATATATATATATATATATATATATATATATATATATATATATATAAATTTTACTTTTGTCCAACAGAGTAGCCATATGTGTGGAGTGTCGACATTGAAAGCTGCCAAAAATAAACCTGTTTCATTTAGAAGTTTGGATGAAACCGGCATAAGCATGGCTTCCTGTCGACATGGAATTATTCTTGCTGCATTAAATATGTATCAGGGAGAGCTCTACAGTTATGCCCACTATTTGCAAATGAACCGTTTACAAAATGTGTCCTTCATATGCCAGGATATCATCTGTAAATACTGGCCATGGGCCTTAAAGATTTCATCAAGAGAACAGAAGTTCTCACTTGGGCAAGGAAAGCCTTTTTTAGGAGTCCTACATGCCAAAGGACATTCTTGGTATTGTCAGGTAAATAATCTAATACTGTAATAATATTTTGACTTCGTTTTACTGTAAGTTGGAAAATATAATGTCTTTTAATCTCTTATATGTAAGGATTTATCTATGTTAAATGCAAATTGTTAATACAGTAGGTAGTTTTTAACAAACGTTATGCTATTATGTCAAAGGTTTTGTATGGAGGGCGGTGGCAAGAAGGAAGTGGCCTGACATCTGGGGAGGAGGCAGAGCAAGTATTTTCCTACCTTTCAAGATATAACAATAACACTAAGAACATGTTTAAAGCTGTTATGTGTTAATTTTTATTTAATCTAGTTCTAAATTTTGTACCTTTCAATCAAATCAGTGCAATGGTATTATTTGATGGTTATATATGTATCCAGATAATGTTATAAAATAATATAAGAATATAGGAAATTGCAGAAAGGCATTTTGGCTCATATAAAGTAGCATTATACTCATATGCAACCAACATATACATGTATAATCCTTGTTTGAAAAATCAAGTTGTCCCTGTTTTTATGCTTTCTTTCACATCCTGATATTTTTAATCTTATTACTCTACCACTATTTTTGAGCTCTTTGTTTCCTCTGAAATAACAATTAATTCATTCCACTTAAGACAGCATCAATATCATCATCCTTTTACTTTCCAATCAGTATTTTGAGACACAGTATTAAGATGTCAATGAATAACTAAATTTATTTCCACAGAGCGTACAGAAGAACTGACAGAGGGGGCACTCTTTTGGAATCACAGAAAAATTAATGGAATGCCTCGGGCATTAGTTGCCAGATTCAGAAAGGTATTAACATATGAATTGTTCTATACAATGAAAATATAGAATTATATATAAATATACAATTGTTCTATACAATGAATCAAGTGTATATACATGTTTTTATTTATCTTTAATCTTATTATAAGACATAGGTATTTTCTTCTCATAGACAAAGTAAAATTGGATAAAAACCCACTTGTGTATTTGGGAAATTTATGTAAAGAATTACACCAAGTCTTTCACACACTCCTTGGTGCTTTGTCAAGGTCTGAATCTGAAAAACACATACTCAGACCTTGACAAAGCACTAAGGATAGTTCAAAAGACTTTGTTTAACTCTGAACATAAATTTTACAATAAATATGATGGCATTTATTTTTAAATAGGCCACAAAGACAGCTGCAGCAGTTTTAAATGAGATTCACAGGCTTAATGTCCCAGAATCTGTTATTGAGAAATGGAGATCAGAATTACTGATCATTGCAAGATCCTTAAATAACAGATCCTCTGCCAATAACATTGAGCATACTATCGAGGCATATGGAGAGAATATAAGGCATCGCAAAAATCAGATTACCACTTATGCAGGTAGACATTAATTGCTTTTTTGTTTGTTCACTGAAACCTAAACTTTAATACAGTACACAGTTATTAAATTAGTTTTTCTTTGTAAAATACTATTGGTGCAAATCAAATATTTGATAACAACCTGAAACTTTACAGTTTCATCTAAAATGAGAGCTGTATTGAGAAACAAAAATGAAGTTGAGAAAAAAAAACTACGAGATCTCATAAAAATCTACAATCAGAACCATCCGGATTTGTCTGAAGCAGATGTTTTAACTGGCATCCTTCCATGGCACAATTTATTGCTTCATCAAAACACAAGTGGTATTTACACAAGATCTAATGATTCATTAGTTTTCTCAGCATTTTCAAATATTTATATAAAATTTGTATTAATTGTACTTTTATATATGGAAAGACTGCAATACCATTAAATTGAGTTTGTTTTCTAAAGGTAAATTTTATAGATACAATTTTTAATGATGTTTAATTCACAAATGATTCCCATTATCATAATTTGTCAATCACATACTGTATTTTCATTTTGCATTATAGTGTCCCTGACTGAAAAAAGAAGTGCAGTGGAAAAGTTTGAGCTCCAGAAGAGATGTAGAGAGGAGGAATCACTAACCATTCAAGAAATGATAACATGGTTACAGTACTACAAAAAGAAAAGGGACAAACTATCCGAGTATATTCAAGAATTACAATGTGATTCTTTCCCTTCATGTCTCTGCAAGGTAAGAAATTCAAAATACTTTTTGCAATTTAGATCTTCAAAACACTCAACTCACTTAAATGTGTTCAATTAGTCAGAGTAATATTGCCATCACCTTTCACATTTAAACTATGAAACACTTCCATTTTCAAGAGTGGTACTGTGGAGAATATGGCTTTTATTATTATTTGTATCCTTTTGTTTTACTTAATCTATACTTTTATATATTTGCATTATGTACAACTAAATAGGTACAGTATATATTTGACTCTAAGATGTTTTAAATATTGTATTCCAGGATTCTAACACGTACACAATTGAAAACCCAATTCTGTCAGAAGAAGAGAAACGTGGATTATTGGCTCTTCTCAATCAGGGTCAAAAGCAATGTGCTGACAAGCTTACTGAAGCCAAACATTTATTTAGTTCCTACCAGCCAAATGAGGTCTATGAGCCTTTCTTGGAGCTCTTAGAAAGTGATGAAGATGAAGACATGTATTTACAAAATGAATAGATACAAATGAACAAATCCACAAGGGCCATGATGAGGGTTCGAACCTATGTCCGAGAGGATCCCACACGAGCCTTAATGGACTGTGTTACGACATGGCAAAAGAATTCCAACCGGGAGTTCAACTGACCTCAATCAAAGATTTAAGGCATCACGCTATTGTGATTTCTGTGTTTAACAAATAGATACAAGATAGGCTTTTAAATTTTTAAATTTTTACTTACTTTTGTCCTGTTGCTTGGTTACATGAATTGACCACACAAATTATGTTGCTTAGTTACAGAGATTCTTATAACTACATAAATTTTGTTGTTCATTTATAAGCCCATTATGTGCCTCTAAAAATTTCCACTGCCACTCACAGAATGGGTATGTTGTGCATAATAAATAAACTAAACTAATGTTGACCAGACCACACACTAGAAATTGAAGGGACGACGACGTTTCGGTCCGTCCTGGACCATTCTCAAATCGATTGTGATGAGGACATGTAGGGACAGGCATTAAATAGGCAAGAGAGAGCTGAGGAGGAAAGTCAGGTGTAGGGGATAGTAGTAATGAGAACTGCAGCAGGCCTATTGGCCCATTTTATATATATATATATATATATATATATATATATATATATATATATATATATATATATATATATATATATATATATATATATATATATATATATATATATATATATATACAATACAATACAATACAATTTTATTTAGGTAAGGTACATACATACAATAAATATTTACAAGGATTGTTTGACTTATAGGTAGAGCTAGTACATACAATGCCTAAAGCCACTATTACGCAAAGCGTTTCGGGCATGATAAACTTAAATGACAAGCTTAATACTAATTGAGCATAATGAGTAGAATGAAAACAAGAAATGAAAGAAATGACCCTAGTCGAAAGACAAAGAGCCAACCAAGATGGGAAGAGTGTTTCAAACTTCTCTACTAACTCTCATCATAAACCCCAACGTACTGCAACTACTGTAGCAAAACGAAATTTCAATAAATCATCTCTGAAATGGAAATCTGGAAATGTAGGTACATATACAGTGAACCCTATAAACCCTGTAGTGAGCACCACTCCGACGACTTCTACAGTGAAAAGGTGTTTGTTCTTCAATAATGAACATCTTACTTATAAGTGTAGTACTTATCCACACCATAACACCCGAATTCATCGTTTGCAAGAGTTACACAGATGCACAAGGTGCACGGGTCCTCACGACCCCAGTAGCTGTACAGTCTCCTTACGTATGTGCAACAAGTGCCACAAGGGTAGACACCATTATTCCTTGTGTGGTAGTGATCAATCAAGATCAACCAATCCTCATAAGAGCATTACAAATTCTACTTCTGTACAGTATTGCAAGGTGCATCAAGACATAAGTGTACTTGCAACAGAGTCGAATAACACAACTACGTTACCAACAGCTCAATTAAAATTAATTAATAAGGGATCTAAGATTTCCACTCGTGGTCTCTTTGACCAAGGTTCACAGAAAACCTTTTTTTCTCAACAGCTAGTTGATCAGTTGAAACTGAACCCTATTGCTCGAGTGAATTTGAATATCTCTGAATTCCTAACCAATAGTGGACCTCGTGACTACCAGGTTGTTAAAATCTTGGAAAGTTTAGGAGGCTGCACCAGCCCAATTCAAGCCATAGTTGTTGACAAGATCCCCTCAGATTTACATGTTACAGGTCTTGCTCAAACAGTCAAATTTCTTAAACGCAGCGGTATTAGGCTAGCGGATCATAAAATAAATACAGACTGTCTCAACGATGTAGGTATTCTTATTGGAGCTGACTTTTATTATAGATTTATTACTGGATGCACCAGGCAACGAGGTGTAAACTTGTTACTGTCAGCTGGGGGTAAACTACTCACAGGACCGGTGTTGATCCAACAACATTCTAAATCTACTAGTAATCAATCAACTAATTCAATAGTGGCGTGACTAGGCATAGAGCAGTCACCACTACATGACAGAAACGAAACTGAGGATGATGAGTCCAATCCCCCTGTTCACAAATTATGGGATTTGGACACCTTAGGCATAGTCCCTGATCAACCCAGTCCAGATGACACATGGACGTATCAACAATATCTTGATACTGTGATTTTCCAAGATAATTAATAATGTGTGAGACTCCCGTGGAAGCTGAACCACCCACAGCTTCCAGTAAATTATTTCATGGCCTCAACCCAATTAAATTCTTAATTAGCTAGGCTATGGAAGCAACCAGATAAATTGCAACTGTATCACGCTTTAATACAGCAACAACTTGCTAACAAATGTCGCCGCTCTGCTACCGGAGGGCGCTAACGTTCGGCCCGGGCTGTCAGTGTTGACCTGTAGCTGCTGCGTGGTGGTCGTCTTGTTGACGGTGTGGTGCGGCCATTGGCCGGGGCCTGGCGGGTGTCATGGCGTCGACTAGTGGTGGCCGTGTTCGCCGGGTCGACACCGCCCGGCTTGATTTCTCGGCCCCCGTTGACTGGCCCTTGGTGGAGGTTGCCCTTATGAACGCCATGCGTGTGGAGTACCAAGATCTCTTCGGTGTTGAGAAACTTTCCCCTACCCGGGTGGCGATGACGTTCTCCTCGGCGCAGGTGTATCAGCTGTTTGTGCGTCGATGGGGTACACGGACGCATGTACTTCCAGGTTCTGCTGTGACGGTGGTCTCCGATCCGTGGGGCCCCCTGACGTATGTCAGCGTTCATGGTGCGCCGGTGCAGTTTCCTGAGGATGAGCTGTCCGCCGCGTTCCGTCGGTATGGTGAGGTGGTGGGGCAGCGTCATGCCTGTCTGCTTAGTGGGCGCCTGAAGGGACTCCGTATGGGTGCCCGTACTTTGCGCATGCGGCTCTCTGGGGCTATTCCCTCTCGGGTGGCTGTGTGTGGGTTTTATGTGTGTGTGTTTTACCAGGGGCAGACTCGCTCCTGTTTCCGGTGTGGTGAGGTAGGCCATTTCGCTGCAGCTTGCCGTGCCCCTCGCCCGGAGGACCCATCGGTTTTCCATGCGGATGATTTTCCACTTCTGCCGGAGGCTGGGGCGCCCCCAGTGGGCCCGGGCTCTGTGGGTGTGCCTCTGGAGGCGTCGTCCCCAGCTGTTCCTACCTCTCCGTCTGCTGCTGGGTCCTCTGCTCTGTCTGTTGACTCTGATGCTCTCGCGGCTCCTGCTTCGGGTGCGCCTATGCTGGTGGCGGCGGAGGTACATCGCGACCCGAGTGTCTCCTTGGAATCCGACGTGTGTGGTGTGGTGCCGGCGGGCGACCCGTGTGCAGTGGCCAGTGTGCTTCCCGAGGCCAGGGGCGGTGTTGATACTGTGTCTCCTGAAGGGCCAGCCTAGCGGTGTTCCTGATGCTGGTGCCGTGGCGCAGCCGCCTGCTGTCGCTTGTGCTGTGCCTCCTGTGGTTGCATTGGGCTCTTCTGTTCCTCGACGAAAGCGCACTCCGAGGGATCGGTCGCACAGCAGGGGCCCCCCTGGGAAGAGGATCGAGGCTGCTGGTGGTGTGCCTTTGGCTGGTGCTACTCCCTCCGCTTCTCCAGTGGTTCCTCCTCCCCCTTCGGAAGCGGGATCTGGGGATGAGCGGGGCATTGAGCGTGGTGTCGGGCTCGGGGCGGCGGAAGCAGTGGAGAAACTGTGGATGGTGTCCTCGACGCCTGGGGCGCCCTCTTCGGATGGTGTGTCTCCTGTGATTTTGAAGGCGGTTCCTGGCCGGTCGTCTTCCAGGGTGCGGCAGGGGGTTGAGCCTGGTGGTGTGGATGTGGCTCCCGCTGCGGGTGCGGTTGTGTCCCCTGGGGGACGCATTGGGTTGGGGGTGTCCTGAGGTTCTCCCGATGGCACCCTCTGTTGTCTGTGCGTCTTTGAATGTTCGTGGTTTAAATGATCTTGGGGTCCAGTTGGGCCTGTTGGATGTTCTGCAGGAGCAGCGTGTGGATGTGGCTCTGATCCAGGAGCATAATGTTCGTGAGGTGTCTGTGCTGCAGTGTTTAAGTGCGCATTTTCATGTTGTGCTCAACCTGCCGAGGACGTCCTTCGGAGGGACGTTTATGTTGTTTTCTAGGAGGGCTTCCTTCTCCGTGCTTCACACGGAGATGAATGAAGATGGGCGGGTTTTGTTTGTGAGGGTTGAGTTTTTGGGGGTCGTTCTTCCATTCCTGACGGTGTACGCCCCCTCCGGGGTGGCGCGCCGTCGGGAACGGGAGGAGTTTTTTCGGGTGGGGCTTCTCCCTTTCCTACGTCATGATACGCGGAGTATGGTTTTTGGTGGTGATTTTAAGTATGTGACGAGTGCGTGGGACTGTAGTAGCGCCCGCCCGCAGAATGTCTTGCTGCTGGAGGTGGTGCGTTCTTGCGGTTTCAAGGATGCTGCTGTGCTCTATGGGGGCGAGTTGTCCTTTACTTTTGCTGCGCATGGGGCGCATTCGCGGATTGATCGAGTGTATGTTACTGGCGGGGGGTGTTCTGTGTTTGCTTTCCACACTGTCCCGGTTGCTTTCTCGGACCATAGTCTCGTGGTGGTCTGGGTTGGTGTGCCCAGTCAAGTACGGGTCGGCGCGGGGTGGTGGAAGCTGAATTGTGGGTTTTTGCGTTCTCCGAGGGTTTGTGGGCAGTTTCGGGTTTGGTGGGTCGGGGTTCTCGCCCGGCGGTGTGATTTTCCTTCTGTTTTAGATTGGTGGGAGTGGTGTAAGGAGCAATGTCGGTTGTTTTTTCGGGTGGCTGCCAAACGTGAGGCTGCTGGAAGGTTTGGGTTGCTGCGGTTGTTCCAGGCGAGGCTTTCGCGGTTGTATGTGCGGTACAATGCTGGGATTGACTGTTTTGGGGAGATTGCGGAGTGTAATGAGCGTATTTGTGGTTTGCGGAATGAGTGGGCCGAGGGTGTTCGTGTGCATGCTCGTGTGAGTGAACGTGTTGATGGGGAACGGCTCTCTCCTTATCTTTTAGGGAAGGTGAAGGCTGCGCGGGACGGTGTTCTTTTTATGGCTCTGCAACGGCCGGATGGGTCCGTTGTTTCGGATACCGGTGGTGTGTTGCATTATGTGCGGCAGGAGTTGGTTGCGTTCTATGGGGAGGTGGTAGGGGACGACGCGATTGCGGAAGGTTTTTTGGGTGGTTGTGCTCCGTGGTTGTCTGCTGCTGATTGTGTTGGTTTGGAGGAAGATGTTTCGTTGGGGGAGCTTTTCGATGTAGTGAGGTCGTTTCGTTCCGGGAAGGTGCTGGGCTCGGATGGTCTTCCTGTCGAGTTTTATGTTGCCTTTTGGGATGTGTTGGGTGATGTTCTTTTGGAGGTGGTCCGGACTTGCCTTTGGGGGTGCGTTCTGCCTGTGTCTCAGTGCGTTGGGAATGTGCGGCTGCTCCCAAAGCCGGGCGATTTGCGGTTCTTCTCGAACTGGAGACCAATTACTTTGTTGAATGTGGACTATAAGATCCTGTCCAAGATTTTAGCTGGTCGGTGTCGCCGTGTGGTTGCGTCTGTGGTTTCCGTGGAACAGTTTTGTGGTGTTCCAGGTCGCTCGTTACTGCAGTGCAATGCGTTATTTCGGGATGTGCTTCTGTACGTGTCGGGCTCTCGCTTGTCAGCAGCGATGCTTTGCCTGGATTGGTCTAAGGCTTTTGACCGTGTTTCGTTAGCTTTTGTTTTTCGTGTGTTAGAGCGGCTTGGTTTTCCGCCTTTGTTTGTTCGTTGGGTGCGTATGTTGTACGCTCAGTGTTGCAGTCGGGTTTGCATCAATGGGTTCTTGAGTGCTCCTTTCCCTGTACGCCGTTCGGTGCGGCAGGGTTGTCCACTTTCCATGCTCCTTTATGTGCTCTTTCAGGAGCCTTTTTTTCGGGCGGTCAAGGCTTGTGCGTTGATCCGTCCCCCCCGGCTGCCTTCTGATCTTCGGTTACCCATCTGCGGTTATGCGGATGATACCATCCTGTTCGTGGCCTCTGCTGGTTCTGTTCGGGCTGTCCAGGTCGTGGTTGAGGTTTGAGTTGGCCACTGGGGCCCAGGTCAATCGTGCCAAATCTGGTCTTATGGGTATCGGTGGGTGGTCCTCTCGCCTTGTGTGGGAGGGGTCTTGGTTTCCGGTGGTCTCCTCTCTGCGTGTTCTGGGGATCACCTGGTTCGCTTCTTACGAGAGATCTTTGGAATTTAATTGGGGTGCGGTTTCTCGTAGTGTTGGTGTTGCGGTTGGGTTGTTGGCTGCACGCCCGTTAACAATTTATCAGCGGGCGTTGCTTGTTACTTGTAAAGTTCTGTCACGTGTCTGGTTCGTGGCTCGGTGTTTCCCCCTAGATCGCCGGCTGGCTCTGGGGTTGGAACGTCAGGTTTATAGGTACGTGTGGTGTGGTCGTTACCACCCGGTTCGTCGCTCGACGTTGGTGTTAGCGGTGCGGGAAGGTGGGGTTGGTATTCCTGATGTGTTTACCAGGGCTCGGGCGCTGTTCTGGGTCTCGTTGCGTCAGAGTTTAGCGTTGGGTGGGGGGCTCAATGCTTTGTGTATTTTTTATTGTTCGGTACGGTTTAGTTTTTTGGTGGATTGCGGTGTTTGTCGGGAGGTGGCCTTTTGTACCCCTCCTGTTTACTCCTGGGCGGTAGACATTCTTCGGGCTGTCTGTCGTTGTCCGGGTTATATGTCTCTCTCAGTGAAGGCAATTTATGGGGTTCTATTTTGTCGTGTTCAGCCGCGGGTGGAGTCTTTATTCCCGTGTTGGGATTGGGGAGAGGTGTGGGCGGCGTTAGGGGCGCGGTTTTTGGCACCGCAGCAGCGGGAGTTGTTGTTTCGCATGTTGCATTTGTCGTTGGCGACAAATGACCGGTTGTGCATGCTGGGTTTGCGTGCCTCTGACGCATGTGTCCACTGTGGTTTGCCTGAAACTCAGTTACATGCTTTCTATTTTTGTGAGAGGCTGAGTGGTTTGCTTGATTGGTTTCGTGCTGTGTTGGCCGTGGTTTGTGGGCCGGGATATCGGGGTGGTTTTTTGCCATTTTTGTTTTTGTCTTTTCCGCGGGGCTCTCGACGGGTGCGTAATACGCTCTGTCTTCTTGTCGCTGACTATGTGTATTGTGTGTGGGTTGGCCGGAGGGAGGGTTATGGGGTTGATAGGGTTTTGGGGTTTTTGAGAGGGCGCTTACGGTTCACCTGGTGGTGGCTGCAGCGTGCTTTTCCGGGTGATTTTTGTGGTTGGTTTACCGGTGCGTATGTTCGTGGGGCTGCTTTTGAGTGATTGGTCGTGGGTTGGGCTCGTGGATGTAGGCTGTGGGTTGGTTGGGTGGGTCTTGTTCCGGTTTGTTTTAGGTCCCCGGTCCTCCGATGGGCCTCCTCGGCGGGGGTTGGGCGGGGTGTGTGTGTGTGTGTGTGTGTGTGGTTGTTTTGTTTCTGTTGTGGTTGCTCCTGTGGGTGTGTGTTCGTTTGGGTGTGCTTGTGTGTGGGTGTGGTTTTTATGTTTTCCCTGGCTCCTGCGTGGGCCTTTTTGTTTGCCTTGTATGGGTTTTATGTTTTGTGCATTTTTGTTCTTTATGGTATGTATGCTTGTATGCTCCTATGTCTTTGGAGCGTGCCTCTTCTGTATTTTGTGATTTTCTGTGTGGGGGTTGGGGTGCCCGGGTTTATGTTTTGTCCTCCCCCCCCCCTTTTCATGTACTACTGTTCCTGTGTTATGAGTGTTCTTTTTGCCATTACTGATTGTTATTTCTCTTTTTAATGTGCCATGTACTTTGCTTTGGGCTATTTATGTCTTATTTATCTGTTCTTTCTTGATTTGTGTTTTGTGTTCTGCCTTTGTATTATGGTACTCAGTTATTTCTGTTTGACTTTCAATGTTCTATATTTCCATTTTAATGTAGTTTTGTAATTTTGCCTCTTAGGGGTTTCGGAGGCCTGTTGTTCTGTACTTTTATGCACCTGTGTTTGGGTTGTTGGGCTGGGCTTGTATGTGCGTTCTCCTTTTGTATTTCTGTACTTAAGGTTGTGTGGATGTGCCTATATTTTATGTTATTTATATTGTGTGCTATTTATGTCATGTTCTGTTTTTTGTGGTAAATACTGTCCCCGTTTCTGGGTTCTCTTTTTTTTGTGCCTTGTGTCATGTGTTTTCTTTCTTGGTTTTTGTTGGGTATGTTTAGTGTATCCGTGTTTTACTTCCTTTGTTATATTGTCCTGTGTATGTTCATGACTTGTTCTTTCGGCGGGTGTCTGTTTTGTACATTGTGTATTCTTTTATAAAAATAAAAAAAAAAACTTGCTAACAAATTTATAGAAGTTGTTGAAGAAGACAACCATAAGACAGGCCATTATTTGCCACATCATGCTGTCCTGAAAGATTCAATTACAACACCAATCAGGATTGTATTTAATTGTAGTGCCAAATTAAAGGCAGACAGCGTGTCACTAAATGATTGTCTACAAACTGGACCTAGCCTAGCCAAAGATTACAAGATGTCTTATTACGATACCGCTCTGGTGTTTTTGCCTATACGGCCGACATTAGTAAGGCATTTTTAAGAGTTGGCCTACAGGAGACAGATTGTGATTTTACTAAATTTCTCTGGGTGAAAGATCCACAGGATCCTAATAGCGAAATCATTACTTATAGATTTGCCTCAGTACTGTTTGGAGCGACATCTTCACCATTCTTACTCCAGGCTACTCTGGATACACATCTTAAGAAGTCTAATAGCCTCTACAAGACTGAGATTAGCAACAATTTATACGTTGACAATTTTCAAGGAACCACTAATGATGAGAATAAACTGGTGGAAATCTACCATGAGGCTAATCGTGAACTGTTGGGAGCTAACATGCCCCTACAGTCGTGGGCCTCCAATAATAAACAACTCAACCAAATAATCGGGGAAGAATTCCCTGATTATAAGGTACCTCACAAATTGAAAGTCTTAGGTATGGAGTGAAATACTTCCACAGACAAATTGAATATCAAGTCGGTGGATTTCAATCATTCACCTCTAACCACGAGAAAACTACTTTCCCATGTCAGCAAGCCATTTGACCATTTAGGCCTACTCAGTCCTATTCTAATTAAGGGTAAACTCCTTATGCAGGAGTGCTGGCAAAGGAATTTGAGGTGGGATGAAACGTGCCGGCGGATCTCCAAGAAAAATGGCAGCAGTTGATTCCTGATTACAACAAACTTAGTATTCTACAGTTTCCCCGAAATACCTTAGGACTAAATTTACCCACAAATTTACATGTATTTTGCGATGCTTCAGGCAATGCATATGGCTCAGTAGCCTATCTAGTTAATACTCAACAATCATTTTTGCTTACATCTAAGGCAAGGGTAGCCCCGATTAAAAGGAGGTCACTACCCCAAATGGAATTAACTGCCTTATTAGTAGGTGTAAGACTGGCTCATTGCCTGATCAAAACCCTCAGTAATGTTCACCTTGGTGAAATAGTAGTGTGGTCAGACAATGAGGCAGTATTCCAGTGGGTAAAAAACGACAACAACAAAACTCCCTATGTCAGCAATCGAGTAAGGGAAATTCGAGAACTGTCTGCTGGGTATAAGTTAAGACATGTCCCAACCAAGGACAATCCAGCTGACTATTTATCCAAAGGTTTGACTTTAAAGCAATTAGTTAAAACCGAGATGTGGTTTAATGGACCCCAATGGCTAGTTAGTGGCCAGTGGCCCCAACAGAAGCCGCAAGTCATTGTGACCAATATCACTACCCCTGTTGTGGATCCAGAACCCCCTCTAATTTTAGCTATCACTCCTCATCGTTATTCCAATTTAAGCAAATTACTAAAAGTTACAGAAATGGTATTTGATTTCATCAACAAGATGGGGATCAAGTATCGATTTCCTAATTCCATCAAATATTGGGTCAAACAAACTCAACAAGAGACTTATGGGAAGGAATATGAATATCTCCCAGAAAGGTTGAGTAAGTCTCTGGGTATCAGGCTTGACTCAGACAACTATAACATCTTGAGATGCGGCGGACGTCTGCTTCACGCAGAAATAAATTTAGATGCGAAGAATCCTATACTTCTTCCACGTCACCACATCATTACTAAACTCATAGTTTTACATTACCATGAACATAATACATTGCATGGTGGAGTATTAGATACTCTTACTGAAATCAGACAACGTTTTTGGCTTCCCCAAGGTCGCCAAACTGTCAAATCTTTAATCAAGTCTTGTGTAATCTGCAAGAGATATGATGCTCGAGTATGTCCTTATCCAGATCAACCGCCCCTACCTAAGGAGCGAGTCGTCCACCTTCGTCCCTTTGAAACCACAGGTGTCGACTATACAGGAGCACTAATTTTAACAGGCACACCGGACAAGATTCCAGTGAAAGCCTACATTTGCATTTTCACGTGTGCTACCACACGCGGAGTACATTTAGAAGTCACTTCTGACATGAGTGCAGAAGCCTTTTTGCAAGCCTTTCGCAGATTTGCTGCACGAAGATCTTGCCCAAAATCAATGATCTCAGATAATGGATCTAACTTCGTGGCAGGAGAAGCTTGCTTACAAGAAATATGGAATCATCCAGAAGTACACTCTGTGCTCAAACAGAGACAATGCTATTGGAAATTTATTCCTCCAAGAGCACCATGGCACGGCGGTTTTTACGAAAGAATGGTGGGAACTGTTAAGAAATGCCTAAGAAAAACCTTACACCGGCAGAAAATTAATCCCACCGAGTTACAGACCCTTGTCGTGGAAATTGAAGCACGAGTCAACAACAGACCTCTAACCTACTTAACATAGGATTTCTCCCAAAGAGAACCCCTAAGCCCCTCTCATTTGATTCATGGAGGTCTTCTGAGCCCTCCAATATCTCTAGGAGATGAGGATCCAGCTGACCCTTTGTGTGTCAAAGCAAGTGACTTGGTGGAGAGTTATAGACACCTCTCAAGAGTAATAGAGAAATGGAATGAGGTCTGGACACGTAAATATTTAACTGCTTTAAGAGAATACCATTATGGAGCTGCAAGCCCATACAACAAAGTTCAACTTAAACCAGGTGATCTTGTCCTAGTAGACAGTGATGGACCCAGGTTAGATTGGCCTATAGGTAAAATTGTTGACATCCATCCTGACCGCCATGGTATTTTACGAATTGTTAAAGTTCAGTGTCGAGGCACTACTACCTTGAAAACACTAGAGAAATTAGTACCTTTAGAGTTAGCAGAACACGAGTGTTCTACAGATACACCTGTAACCCAAGTTTCAGAGAACAATGATTCTACTCAACCGAGCACAAGACCATCAAGAGTCGCTGTTCAGAATTGCAAACAGAAACTTAAACAATATTTTGATTCTATTCAAGAGTAGATAACTTATCATTTAAACTTGAGGTGACCATGCTGATGCAGTGATGAGTTGATGTCCAGTAATTAGTTACGAGTCATAGTGATCATGGACAGTATCCTCACTGTATTGATGAGGTCTCCTTAATCTTAAATGAACCAATTATTCATAATTTATTTTTGTTAATATCCTCCTGTCTCTTACAAAGGAATTATTCAATAATTTTCAATATTTATTTACTTCCCCATGTTGACTTAGTCATCTACCACAGATTCGAGACATTCGTTATGTGCGTACTAACCTACTAACCCATGAATATAACTTCAGGATAGAGAAACAGGTGTACGTTAGTACTAATACCTGAACTACGACCCGAGTTTTCTCTCCCCGGAGTTATGTTGGAAATAACCAACAGTTTTTACATCTTTGTATTTTATGCAACCTTTGTATTAACCACAAGTAGTTACAAAAATCACTAACTTGTAGATTTGATCATTATCATGATTTATTTAGACATGTTGCCAGATTCTTCCTAGTCAGAGTGACGACGTGAGGAACGACAGGCAGTAACATGAATTCTCTCAACATTTAGTTGGATTTATAACAAGAATCCAGTTTATCATTTCCTTTACTAAAAATAGTTACTTACTAATAAGTTTAATTTCGTAGTATACTACTACTTACTGGAACTCTCTTATTTAGTTGATATCAAACATTCTAGAGGAAATTACTTTGATGTAAATGATTTTACTTTAATTTTCTCGATTGGCTGCACAACTTTAATAAGTCAATTTATGTTACGAGAAATTCTATTTTATCACAGAAGAATTTAATGTGATATTAATACTCGTCATTACCTCTTCCTTCCTTAGTCAATTGCGATATATACATATCCATTTACGCTCGAGATGTCTATCGAGAGCCGCGCATGCGCAATAAGGAAGAGGAGGAAGACAGGAGAGCGTCACTAGAGACGAGAGAACGAGAGGGCACAGCGTGGACGCCATTGACAGCGTATAGCAGAGCTACGTTTTGATCCCATTTATTTCGCTCCCACGACCAATAGAGCGGTGCCACGTTATCTGGCACAGTAGCTGTGTCCCAGACTAGTATATGAGCAATTCCAAAGTCAACGCCTTTCAAGCAGCAGCTGGAGGATGAAGAATTGCTCAAGTCTCCACATCAACGGACACGCGGCTCGGCAGCTAGGTTTACCTTTTTGTTATTCTGTGGCCACAATTAACATTTAGGCTAGTTGTCGTTAGGCCGTAGAACAAACAAACAAATCCCATACGTGTCTCGAGTAATTTTACAATCTAAATAGATGATTATTTGCATTATTTCTCTCTAGAAGAAATTTATAGTGCTTGAATATAAATTGCACAGATATTGGCTGAAATTTCCTACAGTTATCCTCATGATTTAGGATTTATTTGTAGTTACTTATTATGTTGAAGATTTCTACAATGTAATTATCTTTAAGTACCAAGGCGACGCCAACCGAGATGCTAGGCTTCCCACCGTTCTGTGCAACAATTTACCCTATGCAACACGTCGTCGGTGGAGCGTAGCAACTAATTACACCTCACTAGATTTACAGCTAAGCTGTCCCTTTTTTATCTGTAGCAATAACTCTGTAATTACAGTAGGGATTTCTAAAAGAGATCAATTATACTAACCCATTGATTTACTGATACTGTTCAACATTTCTGTAGTATATTGAGGAGCATTTACCTCCAATTAATATTATATATTCAACTTTATTTACTTTCATATTTTATTTACTCTGGTGAAGAGCCAGCATCAGAATAATGCTAGGGATGTATTAATCTTTTAGCATGTAACCCCCCAATTTTGTGTAAGTTAATTTGACTCCATTTATATCAGAAATACAGTGTCACTAAGATCCATAGGACACTAGTTCTTGGGATCAGTTTTTCCATTGCTTTATTTGTTTTCCACTTTTTCTCAAAAAGTGGTGGTCCTTCATAGCTATCGAAGTATATATTTAATTATTAGTTATTGGAGTCAGGTTTTCCCCCACACCGAGGTACAGAAATCTCAACCATGACCAGTCCAGCCAAAGGGCATCCATTGCTGGGGTCTCATGATTGGGAATGAAGCCGCATAAAGAGGAAGGCACAAATTCCATGCAATGTAAAGAGATCCCTGTTGAGGTGCCTGAGTGCCTTAAAAACCCACAGGAAGGAGGCAGCATCCTTCCTGTGGAAGTCCACTCTATGGAGATGGAAAGAAACCAGAAAAGACTATCCGCAAGAGCATTGGGCACTCCCCGAATGTGAAACATGCGGAAAACCAAACCCTGAAAATCCAACAGACGAGCTACTCACAGTGTCCAGCTTCAAAAGCAACAGAACAAAAAGAGCTTCCCCTGGTTCAGACAATGAACCACTATGGTATACAGTAGTCCAAATGGAGCTGGAGTACAAAGCCTGGAGGAATCCAAATCACCCTCAAGGCATGCCACATGGCCACAAACTCCTGTATTGTGTACTAGATAAAAAGGAGGAGACCCACGACCCTGGCCAGCTTGGTGAGCGCTGGAAATGAAGTCCCAACCCAGAGCCAAGGCAAGACACTACCTAAGGGACAAAGTAACTGCAATGTTGCCTTTTCCAATAAATTAAAAATAACAGCCCAAAGCAGGCATTCTCAAAGGGGGGGGGGGTCGATATCGTCCCCTAGAGCATATCCCTGAAATAATTCCAGGTTGTACTTTAGATAAACACACATGGATTTCATTGACAACTGAAAGGACATGATTTCTGTCTTCGCTCTTGATTCTGGTTAAATGATTAAAATTAATGTAAAAATTATTTAAAAAATACATTTACATATGATTAGAATTACCCTATTTATCACTATATCCTGTGGAACCCCTAGTTAACTTGAGGTTCTGCGGGGCCGTGGCTGAGAAACGCTGGTCCAGAGGATAGGCATAGATGGCTGGGAAGGAACCAGAAGCACCTGGCAAGGAAGGAAAGACCAAGACCTGTGAAATGATTTTCATCGGGCAATGACAGTGGGCAAGCCACATTGACAGGGTTTTCTTCACACACCGTCATTGCGGATCACTATAACCCATACCTTGGCCAGAAGCCTTACCTACCTACCTGTTGACTACGTGTTTATGACTTCTGGGATCAATGTCCCCACAGACCAGTCTTTGAACAGGCCTCCTGGTTGCTGGTCTGATCAACCAGGTTGTTCAATGCGGCTGCTTACAACCTGATGTACGAGTCACAATCTGGTTGATGAAGTATCCTTTGATAGCAAAACTCTGCAGTGAATGGCCTGCAGTAGGGATCAAAGTGGCATATTGCAGCTAAAATATTTTTGAGAGCAGATTAAAAGATGTTTTGGTACAGCTGTTGTCTGATTTACCACCTCTGAAACAAACAGAAGCATGGAAAACTGGAAGGCAAAGAGTTAAAAACCAGCGTTGAATGTAATGAAAACCCATTTTCTGGGTGAGACCCGGAGGCTCTCTGAGCTTACTAGGCTGATATGCTAATGTCAGACTTTGGCATCAATCATGTGTATGGAGTTCTGTGGGCCTACCGGGGACCACGAGCCAGAACCTGGCCCCCTCAGAGAGGCATGGAGAGCAATGGCCTATAGAAACCCTTGTGTAGTTGGAAGCATTCTATGTCTGCCATCGACCGGGTCAGGCACCCAAAAAGGTAAGCATCCCAAAAACAAACCCCTATTCTGGCGAAAATTTTGCTACCAAAAGCCAAACAAGTGGATGGAACTCCCCTAAAAGAAATGAGCAAGCGAGTATGATGTCACACGTCGCCGCGCCGTTGTCTATGCAGCTCCCCCCCCCTCCCAGGGAGGGGAAAGGGGGAGCCCCAAACCACTGCGCTGGTTATCCACCCTTCAGTTCTGAGGCTGGATGTCAAAACACGCGAAAAATCCGCCAACTGGAGGGAGGGAGGGATGCCGGGGAGCCTCCAGGTCTCACCCAGAAAATGGCATTTCATTATATTCAATGCTGGTTTTCTGGGGTGGAGCCCCTACGCCTCCCCAAAGCTATTAAAAAATTAGAATGACTTACTCGGGAGGCGGTCGCTGCTTACTCAACTCAAAGTTGAGACAACTGGTTACAACCGCCAACCCAACGCGACACAGGCCCAACTAGGCCCAGGAATGTTCGTGAGATAACGAACAGCCAGGACCCTGTCTGACCGCCAAAATCCCCACACCCGAATGTCAGCCCAGGACATGTTGCCAAAAACATCGGCAAGAGCAGCAAACATGCGAACGTCATGGGCACGGGGCTAGACCGCAGGCTGGCTAGCTCTAATAATCCTGCGAATTACCTGAGAGACCTGCACCCATGAACAGGGAAAAAGGGAAACCGGATCAACCCAAAGCTCGTCCCTGGACACAGAAGCCATGGCGCGCAAATAACAGCAGAGGGCTGCAACCGGACACAAAACATGATGCATCCCTGGCCTAATCAACCAAGCATCAACCACCCAAGGACCCCTCCGAAAAGCAGCAGTCTCATTCTTTGCCAGAAAAGGAGGAGACAGCTGCAGACGAACAAACCTATCCCCACGACCGAAGGAGCAGAAACCCCTGTGCCAGAGGAGAGCATGAAGCTCACCAACCCGACCCCCCAGAGGCTAATGCCAACAGGAAAAGAGCTTTCGAGAAACAATCCTGAGCCGAAGGGGCCACAAGAAACCAAGGAGAAGAAAGAAAAGAGAACACTTTGTCCAAAGACCAGGACGGCTCAGGCGCTGCACGAGCAGGCCGGAGGTGAAACAACAAACGAGACAGCTTGCGAAACGGCGCAGATGTAACGTCAATACCGAAAGCAAGCTGAAGCAGCTCCGCCAGTGCCGCACGATACAAGGCGACAGTGTTAGGCATAAGATGACGGTCCTGGAACAAACCAAGAGAGACGGGACAACACCACCCTAACAGAAAGCGAAGTACAACGACGAAGATGCAAAAAGAACCGGAAGGACTGCCAGGAAACTTCATACTGCCGCCGAGACAAAGCCTGCAGGTGGGACACTAACAAGGAAGCCACCTGATCACCATAAAGATGATGATAAACTCGAGTAAAAAACACCATACGGGAAGACTCGAGGAGAAGATCGAACCAGCCACATAATGTTCCGGTCCGATCTGCTGGAAGAGACAGCCCCGCGGGAAACCTCCAGATATGGACACCGGGCAAGCAGTGTCTGAAACCACAGCTGGGCTGGCCACCAAGGGGCCAAGAGGACTACTCTCCTCTGGTAAGTCTCCAAGCGAGTCAGGACTTGGAGCAACAGCTGAACCGGGGTAAAGAGGTGCAGGAACCCCCCACCTCGACCAGTCCTGCCGAAAGACATCGACCCCGCAGTCGGGGAAGGGCGCCACATACAGGGGAAGGCGCCGTGACCACGCTGATGTGAAGAGTCCACCTCGTGGCGCCCAAACGTCTGGCAAAGCCAATGGAAGGAGTTGGCATCGACCATTGTCGGGGTTCACCTCATTAAGAGAGGGGCGAGTAACAGTATACTCAGGGTCACTCACCGTAGCCCTGCGGGTCTTCACTCTATCCTCGCAGCGCCACTGTACGCCAGGAGTGTATCCCAGTCAATCCCAACCGGCCTCTGATCGAGAAAGAGTGGGAACACAACTTGTTCTCTTAACTATTGTGTGCCCGCCCCGGCATGGGCTCTACTACTAACCACAAGGTCGCCAACTGGTGTTTCCGGTGTCCAGTAACATGTCAGTGGTTTTGTTGAATTGTGGTAACAGTGGCAAGAGCACACTCAATATGTCTGATATCAGGCAGGTATTTACTTCTATCACTATTTGCTTTCAGGTATTATATAGCCACAAGAAATATGGAGGGGATGATATAAACACCAATGTACTTTGTATTTTACTTAAAACTCATTCAAAGACATCACAAGATTATATCAATAAGCAAACAGCTGTTTCAGGCGGAAGTCGCTCGTTCCCACATATAATCATGAACTCGCCAAGCTGGCAATACTCCCCCTCACGTCAATGTCAAAATCAGCTGGGCGACTCCCACCGCGCGAATGTTCGTGTATTTGTTTGCCGGTGGCATGATGCGCCTGTTTCTTTAAATTCCCAAAGATCACTAGAAGTTCGAACACACAATATTTGCGACAATAGCATGTAAATACTTCGCTGCACTGATCTTGAGCTCAATCAAACATTTCTATATTAATGGACACAATAACTCATTATCATGGTATAACACACTGCCCTTCATTTAATGATAACGTATGCAAGTATATATCACTGGAGTTCTCAGTAATTCCTTTTGTGGGCGATAACACAATTAATCACTGCACACATGAATGATTATTCAATACACAAGCATAGACTTATATATATATATATATGGATGAATCATAGACATCAATAATGGTAATAACATAGTTACTGGGCACACAGCCTAATACCAAATACTGGTATATTTATATATATATATATATATATATATATATATATATATATATATATATATATATATATATATATATATATATATATATATATATATATATATATACTCTCTCAATAACTGATCATATTAAAGTCTCATGAAAGACATTATCAACAAAGTAAATTCATCAATTACTCCGGGTGCCTGCACACACCAATAATAGTAATAAATTTCGTGAGTACTCTATATAGTCCCACTCTGCACACTGGTGCCTTACTGTGACATAGGTGAGCCTTGCTCACGGCATACAAAATACTCTGGCTAAATAATATAGCTGACTAAAGGGGAATTGGGAGGGAAACTAGAATCACCTACTTCCACCTATCCTCCGGTGAGAGTTGAGTTGTAGCTCCTGGTCCAGGCTCCTGCCTCGTGTAGGGAACGCCCCACACACACGTCGTGTCCTCCAGGAACTCAATCAACGTCCCACCATAAGCGCGTCGTCTCCGTGCCTTTTCACTGCAGGTCCGTGCTCCTCCTCGACTTCTTGTAGGGTTGGAGCCGGTCTCCCGGCCGTCAACTTCTCCTCCCAGCTACGGCTGCCTGCCTACGTCTCGGCTGCAGTCGTTCGGATTCCCGATTAGTGTCTTCTTCACTGATTCCCAGTGGATTGGCCCAGCCGCTACGTCGTCACTGAAGCTATCAGACGTCCCAGACGATACTGCATAGACTCCACCTGCACAGCACCCGATCCTGGAGCACTTGATGCTCAATATTCCGTCAATTCCCTCTTCGGTCCACACATGGAATGAAGGAAGACCTCTGGCGTACTTGCAGACTACGGGTGACGCGTAAGATCCACGGGAGTGGCGTATTACTGTCAGATTGACAGGATCAACCTTCACACATCCGCCCACCTTGACGTGTCGTGTCAGACTGATTCCCTTCGGAGGATTGGCCCAGCCACTACGTCATCACTGTGAAGCTATCAGCCGTCGCATACGTCGCTGCCTAGACTCCACTCTTGCACAACACCTGTTCCTGGAGCACTTGTTGCTCAATATTCTGTCAATTCCTTCTCTGGTCCAACACATGAACGAAGGAAGACCCCACAGGTGATGGCAGACCACGGGTGATGCGTAAGTCCTCCGGAGACGGGGTAAACTGTCCAACTGACAGGACCCCCCAGCGCATGTCCGACCTCCTTGACGTGCTGTCTTAGACTGATGGCACCGCCGTGGCGCTCTGACCGGACCCCCCTTCCTTCGTGACGTCATATTCGCCACGGGAGGTTTTCATTGGCTCCCTGGGCCACGTCGCTGTCGGTGACCAATCTGGTGCCACTGACGTCACACAGTTTTATCGGCAAAACAGAAGAGCAAGCGCCATATTGGCTTCCTAAAGGGCCTAAACCACAGGCCAAAATACTCTTCTTTTACAAATTTCTTGGCAATCCGAGAACACTACATTCTCCCACATATATCAAACTGATGCCTGAGACGTAGAGAACGCTCGGGTAAAGTGGACATGACTCTTACAGCAGGCGTGGGAGAAATATAAGGGGGGGAACACCGTCACACCATCCATTTCGTGGAAAGGGGAACAAACGCGACAGGTTGTCGGCCAAGACGTTGGACACTCCCCACACGTGAACAGCCGGGAGAGCTAAACCCCAAGAACTCAGCAGACGAGTTACCCGAAGCGACCAGCGCCAAAGAGCCAAGGACCGCATACAACCCCCCCCCCCCCTCCAGTTCAGGCAATGAACCACAAGGGAGCAGTCCAAATGGAGCCAGATCATTGATCCACGGGCGACCGGAACCCTCCGAAGAACAAACCACTTCCCCCGCGAACTCACGCACCGTGCTGTGGGCTCGACGGAAGGACAGACCCCACCGTCTCTGGCGGGCCTGGTGAGCACTGGTCACAAAGCCCCAGCCAAGAGACAACACGTCCGTGAACACATCGAGTGAGAGCTAGGGCAGGCGCCAAGGCTGCAAACCCCGAAAAACCGAACAGGAAGCCAGCGACGCAGCAGCTGAGGTAAGGCCCCCTGGGGACCAATCCCAGTGATCGTGAGAGAGGTGGAAGGGACGTCCTCGAAGGAACCAGAACAGCCGACGAAGGCAAACCCAACAAAGTGGGTAGACCCTCATCGCGAAGTTTGGGCTCCCACACAGACCCTCGAGCAACAGCTTGGTGACCTGGGAGCCCCCAGAAACAGGCGCATGCGGAACTGCAGCCGTAGGAGAGACTCCAGAGGAAGAGACAAGGAAGCAGTCCAAGAATCCCACACAAGACCCAGCCAGGTCCGAACCTAGGAGGGAACGAAATGGGACTTCCTCCAGTTCACCAAGAACCCGAACCCGGCGAGCTGGGAAAGAACCAAGCCCCTGGCTAGCAGACAAGAGGACCGGCTGGGAGCCCAAACCAGCCAGTCGTCAAGGTAGGCCAACACGTGAACACCTAAGAGACGCAGGCGAGCCACAACGACTCGGGTATGGAGTGTGAACACGCAAGGTACCAGGTTCAACCCGAACGGGAGACAACGAAAGCGGTAACCCTGACACCCCACAACAAAACCGAGCCAGTCCCTGAACCTCAGATGAATCAGGACATGCCAATAAGCGTCCTGAAGGTTCAGGGACACCATCCAAGAGCCTGGCGCCAACAGGAGCCGAACCTGGGACAGCATAGTCATCCGAAAGGGGGGGCAATGAACCAAGGGGTTCAGACGGGACCAGTCCAGAATGAACCTCAGGTTCGCACAGTCCTGTTTCGGCACTGGGAACAGACAGGAAACCCATTTGAGGGGTGACGTCTTTTCGACGACGCCCAAGTGCACCCACTCCAAGACGACTCGACAGAGCACAGGGGGAGAGGCCTGCCCCACCAGCCCCAAACCAACCCGAAGAAGGAGGGGCCATCCAACGTCACCGCAGGCCAAGAAACAACCCGAAATGCCCACAAATCGTGGGATAATCCTCCCCCCTAACGCCCTGTCAATGGGGCGAACCGCGAATGGGCCGGTGCCCCTTACGAGACTCAGAGCCTCGCACAGAGCAAACAGTGCGCCGACCAGACGAAGGCAACGGTCAACTATACCCCCCCTAGGACCGTTTTCACCACCCGGCAATAAGTACCCCCCCCTCATAAAGTTGAACAAATATTCATATATAATATTATAAATATACTGTATTCATATTATATATACATAAATATACTGTATTCATATTATATATACATAAATATAATACTATAAATATATTCATATAATATTCAAATAAATAGTAAAATTACTAAAGTCAACAAGAGATAAATCGACAATAAATCACAAATAAGGGAACAACTTCTACACCACAAATCCAACATGGAAACGTGTGGAGGCTGTTTTAAGCCACATCGGAAGTGTTGTAGGGATTGAATGTAACATTTGTAGTGTAAGATTTCACCCGAGTTGTACAGGATTATCTACACAATATGCAAACAGACAAGGTACCTACTGGACCTGTCACAATGATAGATTGATATGGGAAAACATCACACAACTAATGAATGACATTCCTGAAGTACACAGGCTACAATTCACTCAAAAGCTACCAGAAATACATGCAGAGTATATAAAATCAGCAATAAACACTGAACACAACCCAGGGACTGAGAGTTTAGGGAGCCAAATTAACAATGTAGAAGGACACTGTGTTGAGGTACACGAAAATGAAGGCAATACTGAAGAGTAAACTGGTAATAGGAGTAAGGAGAGAAACAATGAGAAGGACGAGAACACAAATGAGAAAGACGAAAGCAACGAAGAGAAAGATAAGGGCAATACCGAGAAAGAATGCGGAAATGAGAAAGTTGGAACAAATAATAGAGGTAGCCAAGTCGTGCACGGGTACAAATAATAAGAATACAAGCACAGATGAAAATATTTACAGGTATTATGCAACAGGACAGTGCAGATATGGGCCCAGAGGCACGGAATGCACATTCATACACCCACGGAAATGCCGAAACATGTTATGGAAAGGCAGATGTTGTTTTGGAACAGATTGTAGATATTTCCACAAGTTATGCAAACTCTCAGTGAATGAGAGGAAATGCTATGATATCCATTGCCCTGATTTCCACATGAGAGGTATACAGTGCTATATGAGAGAGGAAGTCCAATATAATAGAACGGGAAATTTTTTAGAGGCAAGCAGAATCAGAGGGAGGAACAGACAGGCAGAAACGTTGCAGGAGTACGGATGAGGAAGGGGAAATGCCCAAGACTGGATTACGTTTTATCATCAAGCCCACACATACTACACCCCCCAACTACACAGAGACAACCACATTCTCAGTGAATGAGAGGTGCATGAATGTTGGGTTGACTGCATCTATCTGGACCTAAAAAAGGCTTTCGACAGAGTTCCACATAAGAGGTTGTTCTGGAAACTGGAAAATATTGGAGGGGTAACAGGTAAGCTTCTAGCATGGATGAAAAATTTTCTGACTGATAGAAAAATGAGGGCAGTGATCAGAGGCAATGTATTGGACTGGAGAAATGTCACAAGTGGAGTACCACAGGGTTCAGTTCTTGCACCGGTGATGTTTATTGTCTACATAAATGACCTATCAGTTGGTATACAGAATTATATGAACATGTTGCTGATGATGCTAAGATAATAGGAAGGATACGAAACTTAGATGATTGTCATGCCCTTCAAGATGACCTGGACAAAATAAGTATTTGGAGCACCACTTGGCAAATGGAATTTAATGTTAATAAATGCCATGTTATGGAATGTGGAATAGGAGACCATAGACCCCACGCAACCACGTATTATGTGAGAAATCTTTAAAGAATTCTGATAAAATAAGAGATCTAGGGTGGTTCTAGATAGAAATCTATCACCTGAGGACCACATAAAGAATATTATGCGAGGAGCCTATGCCACGCTTTCTAGCTTCAGAATTGCTTTTAAATACATGGATGGCGATATACTAAAGAAATTGTTCACGACTTTTGTTAGGCCAAAGCTAGAATATGCAGCGGCTATGCGGTGCCCATATCTTAAGAATCACATCAACAAACTGGAAAAGGTGCAAAGACACGCTACTGACTCCCAGAACTGAAGGGCAAGAGCTACGAGGAGAGGTTAGAGGCATTAAATATGCCAAAACTAGAAGACAGAAGAAAAAGAGGTGATATGATCACTACATACAAAATAGTAACAGGAATTGATAAAATCGATTGGGAAGATTTCCTGAGACCTGGAACTTTAAGAACAAGAGGTCATAGATTTAAACTAGCTAAACACAGATGCCGAAGAAATATAAGAAAATTAACTTTCGCAAACAGAGTGGTAGATGGTTGGAACTAGTTAGGTGAGAAGGTCCTAATCTACACAGTAAAATAACAACGTACTGGAGTGAACGATATGGAAGAAAATGTAGAATAGAACCAGTGAAGAGCAGAGGTGCCATAGGCACAATCAGAGAACACTGTATAAACATCAGAGGTCCGCGGTTGTTCAACGTCCTCCCAGCAACACATATTGCCGGAACAACCGTGGACATTTTCAAAAGGAAACTAGATTTATTCCTCCAAGGAGTGCCGGACCAGCCGGGCTGTGATGGGTATGTGGGCCTGCGGGCCGCTCCAAGCAACAGCCTAGTGGACCAAACTCTCACAAGTCAAGCCTGGCCTCGGGCCGGGCTTGGGGAGTAGAAGAACTCCCAGAACCCCATCAACCAGGTAATCAACCAACCAGGTAAGGTGGTGGAGGCCAAGACCGTCAGTAGTTTCAAAGCGTTATATGACAAAGAGTGCTGGGAAGACGGGACACCACGAGCGTAGCTCTCATCCTGTAATTACACTTAGGTAATTACTCCACAGTACCAACTCCAAAACTGGACACACCATTGCATGATCAACACACAGGTCACACAGGTCAGGGTAGAGAGGTGGAGAACTACCAAAACCTTCCAGAAGTGACACACAATATGGACAATTACTCATATTTGCAAACATTCAAGGTCTAAAGTCAAGAAATAAAGTTAAGGTCATAATTGACCTCCTATTAGAGTCAAACTCAATATTTGGGGCATTCACGAAACTCATTTGAAAGATTACATAGATAGTGAAATCTGGATTCCAAATTATAATTTATATAGATGTGATAGAGAAAATAGGTCAAAAGTAGGAGTAGGTCTGTATATTAAAGAGGACCTGGTATGCACAGAGCTACTAAACTCAACTAATGAGGTGATAGAGGTACTTGGAATTAAGGTAGAAAAAATAAATCTAATTATTATTCTAATATATAAACTGCCAGATACAACGGTTGAGGAATTCACAGAGCAGATGCACAAAATAAAGAACATCCTTGATAATCTAGCAAACTCAGCTCCAGATATTATCTTCCTTGGAGATTTCAATTTACCAAGTCTAAGATGGAGAATGGCAAACACAAATATCATAGCAGGGAGCGACCCGGGAAATAACCAACCACAGGTCAGAGAACTTTTAAGATTCTGTGACAAATTTCCACTCGATCAACAGATCACAGAACCAACTAGGAACGAAAACACACTAGACTTGTTATTCTCAAACAATGATGAACTAATCAGACATATTACAATCTCAGATACTACATACTCAGACCATAAGCTCATTGAAGTGCAAACTAGCATAAATAACAGAAGTAGGTCTAAGAGACCAGACAAGCAAGAAGGGGTATCCAATGAATTCGATTTCAACAATAAGAGGATCGACTGTGGGAAAATAAATGTAGATCTTGCAAACATTCAATGGGAAACGGTCTTAAGCGACAAAACTCCCACACAGGGAATAGCTCAACTGACGGCTGAAGCATACAAGGTCTGCTTGAAGCACGTGCCTGTGAGGAGGGGCAGAAAGAGGACCACTCTAGAAAGAGAATGCAGGCGACTGTACAGGAGAAGGAAAAAAATAACGGAAATGCTCAGGCAGACACGACTATCACAAGAAAGAAAAATAAACCTAAACAATGAGATCGAAGAAATAGAACAAATGTTGAAGTGATCATACGAGTCTGAGGAAATGGAATTGGAACAGAAAGCTATACAAGAGATAAAGACAAATCCGAAATATTTTTCACATACGCAAAATAAAAATAAAAAAACTCCACCAGTATTGGACCTTTATTTACAACTGAAGGTACGTACACAGAGGACAACAAAGAAATTAGTGAAATTCTAAGAAGCCAGTATGAAGCTTTGTTTAGCACACCAATAAACAACATGAAAGTTGATGATCCAGACAGCTTCTTTATGAATGACATTCAAGCTGCAGATAATATAACATTAAAACAAACTTGGAAGACTTTGAAAGAGAAATTGACAATATGCCCATGCACTCAGCTCCTAGGATATTCATTAAGAAATGTAAAGTACCAGTAGTGCGAGCGCTCAGAATAATATGGAGAATGAGCCTAGATACAGGGTAAATACCAGCTGCACTTAAATCAGCAGATATAGCTCCGCTGCACAAGGGGGGAAATAAGGCCTTGGCAAAACATTATAGACCAGTTGCACTAACATCTCACATAATAAAAGTTTTTGAAAGAGTGATTAGGAATCAACTTTCTAGTTTTATGGAAAATATAAATAAAACCCAGGACAACATGGATTTAGAGCGGGAAGATCCTGTCTGTCACAATTACTCAACCACTGTAACAACATCATAGAAGCTCTGGAAGAAAAGCAAAATGCAAATGTTGTATACACAGACTTTGCAAAGGCATTCGACAAATGTGATCATGGTGTGATAGCACACAAAATGAGGTCAATGGTTATAACTGGTAAAGAAGGACGCTGGATACTCAATTTCCTGTCAAACAGAACACAAAGAGTAACAGTCAATCAAATAAAATCGAGCCCAAGCGTAGTTAAAAGCTCTGTACCTCAAGGTACATCAAGGTACAGTTCTTGCACCACTGCTTTTCCTTATTCTCATATCAGATATAGACAAAAATACAAGTCACAGCTTCGTGTCATTCTTTGCAGATGACACAAAAATCAGCATGAAAATTACTTTTGCGGAAGACATTGAAAAACTACATTCCAATATCAACAATGTTTTCGATTGGGCAGCTGAAAATAACATGATGTTTAACAGTGATAAATTCCAGGTATTCAGGTACGGCAAAAATAAGGATCTGAACAATAATACTGGGTACAAAACACAATCGAATCTGCCCATAGTAGGAAAACAGCATGTCAAGGATTTGGGAATAATGATGTCCGACGACCTAACATTTAGGGAGCATAACCAAGCAAATATTGCGTCAGCCAGAAAAATGATAGGATGGATTACGAGAACTTTCATCTCTAGGGATCCCATCACAATGGTTGTACTCTTAGTCACTTGTGTTGTCCTGTCTTGAGTACTACTCAGTACTCATTTTCCCCTTCAGAGGAGGAGAGATTGCTGAATTGCTGAGGGAATACAGAGAACATATACGGCACGCTTAGATGCGATAAAGCACCTAAATTATTGGGATCGTCTCAAAGCTCTCCAAATGTACTCACTAGAAAGGAGAAGAGAGAGGTACCAAATAATATACATGTGGAAAATATTGGAGGGCCAGGTCCCAAATCTACACAGTAAAATAACAACATACTGGAGTGAACGATATGGAAGAAAATGGAAGTGAAGAGCAGGTGCACCATAGACACAATCAGAAAACACTGTATAAACATCAGACGTCCGCAATTGTTCAACGTCCTCCCAGCGAGCATAAGAAATATTGCCAGAACAACCGTGGACATCTTCAAGAGGATGTTTCTTGTTTAACAAGAATTGTTAAACATTGCTAGATTGTTTCCTCCAAGAAGTGCCAGACCAACCGGGCTGTGGTGGGTATGTGGGCCTGCGGGCCGCTCCAAGCAACAGCCTGGTGGACCAAACTCTCACAAGTCAAGCCTGGCCTTGGGCCGGGCTTGGGGAGTAGAAAAACTCCCAGAACCCCATCAAGCAGGTATCAAGCAGGCGGGTCCGAAGGCGGAGCCGAACCCGAAACTGGCACCTGTGGACTACCATGACGAGTGGAACCCCGACCCTGGCACGACCCCTCCGGGAAAGACCCCCCATCCCCCCCCCCCCCCGGACCCCAGGAGAACCAACAAGTCTGACATAGGATGGCAACTGGCTGAAGCAGCCTGAATATACTGCGCCACGGCCAAAGGTGCAAAAAACAGAGAACAAAAAGGTGAGACATCCGAAGAGTCAAGGTCCAGGCAGATTCCTGAGAGGAGGCAAGCACTGCCTGCCGACACGCGAGCTGGGAAGCATAAAACAGTGAAACCGCATTCCGCAAGATCGGCGCAAAGAGCTTCAACAAAGGCAGCCGCCGAGCCCAAAGCACTGGACCCTGGAACGGCCCCGAGCGCCCCCACATCCTCCCCAAGCCAGTCCGAAGACAGCTCCAGGAGGGAAAAGATGCACAAGGCCGAAGCCAAAAGGCCCTGGGCGCGCAAATCCTCGGCCACCTGTGCAGCCGAAAGGGAGGGAACCTGCACATGGAACTGCAGAACGCCAACATCCCAGGGAAGGGCACAAGCAAACAAGCACTCATTGAGGTGCTCAAGGTCGCCCCCCAGGAAAACCTGAACCATCTTTGAAGCCTCGCGCCACTCAAGCGTGCGGGAACGACAAAGAATGCCAAGCCTCCAAAGCGAATACAGGACAGTCCGCCAGCCAGGGCGACTCCGGAACCTCGTAACGGACCCAAAAAGAGAACAAAGTCCCAAACCTGAAAGACGACGGATCCATCACCGAGGCATAATCCGGGTCACGCAGGAAGTAAGCCGCTAGGGCCGCCCGCACCGCAGACGGTTGGATGCGGGAAGCCGAAAATCTCTGGAAAGACGGAACCGACGCACCCGAGGGAACACGGAATCGAACCTGGGGGAGGGGCAGACACCAAATCCAACTCGTACACAGAGGGAGGAAAAGAGAACCCCCACTCCTAGTAACAATAAGCCCCGCTCTGAGGGTAGAAAACCCCAGGCGGGGTCCAACGGGACCCAAAGCCCTCCAAGTCAGCCCCTCCGAAGCCCCAGGATCCCCCTCCAAAGCCCCAGGATCCCCCTCCAAAGCTCCAGGATCCCCCTCCAAAGCCCCAGGATCCCCCTCCAAAGCCCCAGGATCCCCTCCTCGGGACCCGGGGCCGAGTCATCCCCCAGAGCACCACTCTGGGGATGACACAGCCCCTAAAGAAAAGGCCGACGCAGCTGAGTAAGTTGAATAGAAGGGGGGCCCACGAGTCAAAGCCAGAGGTTTCGGCAGGGAAAGCGAACTCGAATGCCTCCGTCGCCACACCAGAAGGGGCATCCCCCCGAGACTGCCTGAGACTCAAGACCATCCAAACTCTGCCCCGACTCCAAAACCCTCAGATGCTTCGGAGCCGGAAGCAGGGGGGGGGGAGGGAAAACCAAAACGAACCACAATAGATGAAGGACGAGGGGGGCGCAGAGTGAACCAAGGTCGTAGTGATCCCCACCCCCAAGTCCGGATCCCTATAGGCAAAACGGGGCAGCCTAGGGGAATCTGGGTGAATAACCAACCTAGCACGTTGCGACAACCTGAAGCACACATGCAACACCTGTGCAACTGTACCTGTTGAATATCAACATGAGAGTAAGTAAACTGAGTCATCAGCAAGCAACAGAACTCGCAGGACTCCGGGTCGAAAATGTCACATCCATCGGACCCACGCGCCCCCTAGGGGTTTCCCCAGGGTCCTGAGCGTTTAAGGACTCACACCCAGGTAATCTCAAGCAGGGTACTGCTAATCGGCACCCACAAATACCAAGCAACTTTCTAAAAGCTGAATCCCAGGGATGTGTACACTCACGGGGACCTAGCAGGGGGCACCACCAGAAAAGAACCATGCCCAGGTCAGGCACAAAGGGGCATACAAGGCAGACCCCACCCCCACCCCACAAGACAAAAATACAAAGAAAAAATAAAACCCAGCAAGAGGACAACGCACCCCAAGGAACAGAGCCAGCCGCTGTGAAAGGTGAAAACAAGCTGTGCCCTGTGTCCCGCACCAGTACAAACTGCCCCTACGGTAAACAAGGAAGACAAAACCCCCACGCACCCAAAGGGTGGCTGAAAAACCGAGCAGTAATACGGCCCAGTAGAGGCAGACCCCGAGGAACTTGTGGAAGGTGGCCCCAAGCTCCAAGGGCAGTACTTACAGGGCACCCAAAGACAATAACCCAAGGCACATGCAGCCCGAGTTCTGTAGGCTGCAACTCCTGGCTCTCGCACCCCTGGAAGACAGTCACCACACTCAGAGCACAGTGCTGGTAACTCTGGAGCCAAGCACATGACCTCCGCCTCTAGCATCAGCCTGAGAACTGAGGGGTGGACAGCCGGCGTGGGGGTCTGGGGCTCCCCCTTCCCCCTCCCGGGGAGGGGGGAGCTGCGCAGACAGCGGTGTGGCGACGTGTGACATCATACTCGCTTGCTCGTTTCTTTAGGGGAGTTCTATCCACTTGTTTGGCTTTTGGTAGCAAAATTTTCACCAGAATAGGGGTTTGTTTTGGGATGCTTACCTTTCTGGGTGCCTGACCCGGTCAATGGCAGACATAGAATGCTTTCAACCACACGGGGGTTTCTATAGGCCATTGCTCTCCATGCCTCTCTGAGGGGGCCAGGTTCTGGCTCGTGGTCCCCGGTAGGCCCACAGAACTCCATACACATGACTGATGCCAAAGTCCAACATTAGCATATCAGCTTAGTAAGCTCCAGGGAGCCATAGGGGCTCCCCCCAGTAAGAGCACTCAAGCAAACTTTTTGAGGTGATTAAGACTGCACATAAACAAGCTCAATATCCAGCATAGAAATCTGTTACTGCATCCTAAAAGACCTCAGTAAAAAATTTTGGCAAGGTATATGAAGCAGATACCAAGGTAGAAAAGAAGGAAATGGAATGCTAAGTATGGACACCCACTTTTCTCTATTGGTGTAACAAGAGCATTTTGAGAGCAATACAAAAATGAAGAACTTTCACTAAAAGTCTGATTCCTGTGGTTTACAGTGACTAAAACCACTAAGAATTTGGGAACCTGGATATTAAGCTGCCACACAACCACATCACAAGGAGGGGTAAGAAGAAATGAAACTCCATTAAGTACATCAAAAGAGAAATTACCTATAAATACTTCAAAGATTTGAGCAACTATTTCCAATCCAGAATGTTCAAACATCAGAAAATAGTCCATTTCATCAAGGTGAATTATGTATTGTTCACCAACCAGGAGGAACCTGGGACCTCAAAATTTAACTAGGAAACATCTGTAGAGTCAAACTCAAATGCATTTAGGTCATTTCCAATGTAATGTCCTGGCTCTTGAGTAAGAACTTGAGCAAATCACGCTAGCCCAGAAATACTGGAAGGTAGAACTGCCGAAATTTACTGAGTGGGAGGTTAATCCAGACCTCAAACATAGACCTGTAAATGCACAATAAAAAAAAAGTGAAGGCAGCATCCAGCTCAGACTGGAATTGATGATAATATAAGGAACCAATTTGAAGGAACAGCCTCATAGGTTTTGACACCAATGCCTAACCTAGGTCAAATGTTCGGGCTCCTGCAACCCCAAACCCCAGAAATCAACATTCCAAAGTCTGTCTGTCTACCTACAAGCACTCTTGCCAGGCATGACCATACACATACCAACCCATACCATAGTTATTAAAGGAAGCAGCAGATGCATTGTGCAGACCCCTTGCTATGGTTACCAAATCCTTACTGGAAAAAGGAGAGCCTCCAGATTTGGAAAATGGTTAATGTGGCGTCAATATACAAGAAAAATTGACGACAAGAACCATTAAAATACTGATCACCAAAACTAACATGCATCCCTTGCAAGTTACTAGAAAGGTCGATAAGGAGCAAACTTGCAGATTTCTTGAAACCACTACATTTTGTGAAGAAAAATCCTGCCTTTGTTATTAAGTCTTGTTCCTAAGCTGAAAGAGCTGAGCTACGAGGGATGACTGATGGATAATACAATAAAATGAAATATTCTTTGGGAAGGGAAGGGGACTATCAGCAGAAAGCACCAAGCCATTATGCCTACATAGTTCTTGGAAGGGATCACCATAAGGATTTGGGATGGGACGGGGGAAAGGAATGGTGCTCAACCACTTGAACAGTCAGGGATTGAACGCCGTCCTGCATGAAGTGAGACCAATGCTCTACAATCCAGCCAAAGTGGTTGGGCGCACATTTCTTAGGAAGAAAGACTAAGAAATATCAACCTATACTGTTTATAAAGGTGTAGAGTAATGGCAGACATGATCAAAGTCAATAAATGATAACAAAAACTTTATAAATGGGGATAAGAATTGGATGCTGTGATGATCAACCCAAGTTAGAGTATAAATAAGAATTCAAATTGGGAAGTCCTAGATTTAATAAAAATAAATAGGCAAAAACTGGTTCAGAAATAGGGTGGCAGATCTAAGGAATAAGATACCAAGTACCATAAAAGTTAATTAACTTGAAAATTTTCATGCATTATTTAGAAAAACATGAGAGATTGGAAACAGTAGGAGCTGCCTTGCATGGGCCAAAAGTCATATACAGAGTCCTTTATTCTAATATTCTTAATTATAACATAAAATAATTCAGCAAAATAATCATAACACCTACTTGAAGAGCGGTACAGGAATGGGAAGTATAATTTCTTCTGCTGCCTTCTATCCCATACAGATGCCTGATACCATAAGTGTAGCGCCTCTTATCACTTCCTTCCCAAGAGTGGCAACAGCCTCCACCATGGCCCAACTTCGGCTTGCAATAAAAATCTTCCCAAAATGCTATATTTTCCATTACAGGCAATCCAATATCTTTGAGGAACAGTGTATAACGTATCCTAGCATGATGACGAAGACGCCCAGTGCTAGAAAGAATTTTGTGGAGTTCTTGCATACATAATAGAAAATTAGGGACTTGGTTTTCTATATCAGTATGACGGAGGCTGCTTGAAGATAACACTGTGCAACCACTACCTTGATGTTTTCTGAACAATCTTCTAAGGCTCTTCTTTACTTGATTCATTCTGTGATCTTCAACAACTATATCGTTAGCTCCACACAGCGATAGTTGTTTATTACCAAAGTCTAGGGTACTTTTAAATACAGAACATAATAACTGTAATAAAATCTGACAACGTATCTTCGCTTGACCTCCATTCACCACTACGTAACGTTCCTTTACTAAAGATTCCACCAAGGTCCACGGCACTGCAAAAGGAAAAAACTAGCATTCAATGTAATGAAACACCATTTTCTGAGTGAGACCCGGAGTCTCCCAGGAGCTATCTAGGCTGATATGAATATATATTAGACTTTTGCATCAGTCAGTGTGAATGGCATTATTAGGCCTACCGGGGACCATGACCCAGAGCCTGGCCCCCTCAGAGAGGCACGAGGAGTCCCTCTCTCTCTCTCTCTCTCTCTCTCTCTCTCTCTCTCTCTCTCTCTCTCTCTCTCTCTCTCTCTCTCTCTCTCTCTCTCTGTCTCTGTCTCTGTCTCTCTCTCTCTCTCTCTCTCTCTCTCTCTCTCTCTCTCTCTCTCTCTCTCTCTCTCTCTCTCTCTCTCTCTCTCTCTCTCTCTCTCTCTCTCTGTCTGTCTGTCTCTGTCTCTCTCTCTCTCTCTCTCCGTCTCTCTCTGTCTCTCTCTGTCTCTGTCTCTGTCTCTCTCTCTCTCTCTCTCTCTCTCTCTCTCTCTCTCTCTCTCTCTCTCTCTCTCTCTCTCTCTCTCTCTCTCTCTCTCACATAAGATTGTCATTGCAATCAATCTTATATTGTTTTCTGCTGTATTGTGCCTACCAATTTTTGTCAACTACCATTCAAGCTGTCATTGTAATCAATCTTAGCTACCTATGTCCTTTAATATAATGTACCTACAATTTTCTCTCATCTTCTTTTTTTCATTCCATGTAACTGTTATCATTTTTTTTGTCTATAAATTTTGCAAGTATTTACCTACTTAAAATTTTCTTAGATTAAGGACCTGCCCGAAACGCTGCGCGTGCTAGTGGCTTTACAAGACTGTAATTACCATATTATGTATCCTCACATTCCCAATATACCTTCTTGTATATGCATAAATAAATAAATAAATAAATAAATAAATATATATATATATATATATATATATATATATATATATATATATGTATATATATATATATATATATATATATATATACATATATATATATATATATATATATATATATATATATATATTTATTTATTTATTTATTTATTTATTTATGCATATACAAGAATGTACATAAGGAATGTGAGGATACAAATATGGTAATTACAGTCTTGTAAAGCCACTAGCACGCGCAGCGTTTCGGGCAGGTCCTTAATCTAAGAAAATTTTAAGGAGGTAAATACTTGCAAAATTTATAGACAAAAAAATGATAACAGATTACATGAATGAAAAAAAAAGATGAGAGAAAATTATAGGCACAGTATATTAAAGCACATAGGTAGCTATGATTGATTGCAATGACAGCTTAAAATGGTAGTTGACAACAAATTGGTAGGCACAATACAGCAGAAACAATATAAGATTAATTGCAATGACAGCTTGAATGGTAGTTGACAAAAATTGGTAGTCACAATACAGCATATGGCTAGCACATAAAAGAAGACAGCAATGAACACAATGATAAGGTTGTTTGATATTACATAAAAATTAGGAGATTGGGTAACACTAGGTACAGAGCAAATTTAAAGCTCAGTGTTAGGAAACTAAATAGATGAAGTTAGGTACTTTTTGGTTTTGCTTTTAAATAAGGCAAAAGTTTTACAGTTTTTCAATTCACTAGGGAGTGAGTTCCATAGACTAGGTCCCTTAATTTGCATAGAGTGTTTACACAGATTAAGTTTGACCCTGGGGATATCAAAGAGATATTTATTTCTGGTGTGGTGGTAATGGGTCCTATTACATCTGTCCAGGGAGAGTTTCAGAGCATGGTTTGCATTTAAGAACAGGGTTTTGTAAATGTAGTTGACACAAGAGAATGTGTGGAGGGAGTTAATATTTAGCAAGTTTAGGGATTTAAACAAGGGAGCTGAGTGTTGTCTGAAAGCAGAGTTAGTTATTATTCTGATAGCAGATTTTTGCTGTGTGATGATGGGCTTAAGGTGGTTTGCAGTGGTAGACCCCCATGCACAGATACCATAATTAAGATAGGAGTAGATTAGTGCATAATATAGTGAGAGGAGAGCAGAGTTAGGAACATAATATCTGATTTTGGAGAGTATACCAATTGTCTTAGAGACTTTCTTAGTTATGTGTTGAATGTGGGTGCTGAAGTTGAGTCTCTTGTCTAGGAATAGGCCAAGAAACTTGCCATCATTTTTATTACTGATGTTAATGTTGTCTATCTGTAGCTGAATTGCATTTGATGATTTGCTTCCAAATAAGATGTAGTAAGTCTTTTCGATGTTTAATGTTAGTTTGTTCGTTGACATCCATAAGTGGACTTTTTTTAATTCATTATTCACAACATTATTTAGTGTATGTGGGTTGAGGTTTGAGTAGATAAGGGTAGTATCGTCAGCAAACAATATAGGTTTGAGAATATTCGAGACATTAGGCAGATCGTTTATATATATAAGAAATAGAAGAAGTCCTAAGATGCTGCCCTGTGGCACTCCAACGGTAATTGGTAGAGTGGAAGAAATTGTATCATTGATGGTTACATATTGGTGTCTGTCACTAAGATAGGATCGGATGTAGTCAAGGGCAAGGCCTCGGATTCCATAATGCTGGAGTTTAAGTAAGAGGTAGTTGTGATTAACAGTATCAAAGGCTTTTCTTAGGTCAATGAAGAGTCCAATCGGAAACTCATTTTTATCAAGGGCTGAGTAGGTAATGTCAAGGAGACTAATGATTGCATCATTGGTGCTCTTATGGGACCGGAAGCCAAACTGGCACGGGCTGAGTATGTCGAATTTTACGAGGTAGGAATAGAGCTGTTTGTAAATAGTTTTTTCAAATATTTTTGATAGAATGGGTAGATTTGATATTGGTCTATAATTGTTTATGTCCGCCGTATTGCCTCCTTTATGGACTGGCGTTACTCTTGTTTTTTTTAGGATATCAGGGAAGGTGTGATACTCTATAGATTTGTTGAACAGTAGTGCTATGGGTGGGGCAAGGGCATGGGAGGCTCTCTTGTACACAATGGACGGAATTTCACAGGTGTTCCCTGCCTTGGTTTTTAGAGAATGTATGATGGACACAACATCTGCCGGGCTGATTGGTGAAAGGAGAAGAGAGTTTGGATAGCTGCCTGAGAGATATGTGTTAATATGTGTCTGAGTCTGTGGGATTTTACTGGCAAGATTAGCACCAACCGATGAAAAGAAACTATTAAATTCATTTGCCATTTCTAAGTCAGTTGACGGTATACCCCCATCCTTGTAGAGTTTTATTTGGTTATGTGAGTGTTGTTTAGTTCCTAGGATACTAGAGATAGTTTTCCAAGTGCTTTTCATGTTGCCTTTTGCTTCATTGAATCTATTCACATAATATGCAAGTTTTGCCTTTCTTATGATACTGGTAAGCATTGATGAGTACCTTTTAGCTACTTCCTTTGAAACTAGGCCAATCCTAACTTTCTTTTCATATTCATGTTTCTTGTTGATTGAGTTGAGAATGCCACTTGTGAGCCATGGATTGTTTAATCTTTTGTCAGTTACTTGCTTGGTAAGAAGGGGACAATGAATGTTGTAGAGGCTTAGAGTTTTGGAGATGAAGAGGTTAGCTAATGAATTTATATCATGGGTATTATTGAATTCAGAATCCCAGTTAATATTGTAAAGTGCCTCTGTAAGATTGTCTAAAGCTGATTCACTGTGTAGCCTAAATGAAAGTTTCTTGCTTTTTGGTGGTGTTATGTCCATGTTCGCTATGAGAAAGGTAGGATAGTGGTCAGTTGTTCTGTCGTAGATTATACCAGATACAAGGGGAGCTGTTATGTTTGTCCATATGTGGTCCAAGGTAGTGGCTGATGTTTGAGTGACTCGGGTAGGTTTGGTGATTGTGGGGATTAGCATACAGGAGTTCATGCTGTTAAGGAAATAGTCAACTTGAGAGCAATTTTGTTGACCCAGGTCAATATTAAAATCTCCTCCCAGAATGAAGTGGTTTTTGTTGAGATTGTTGTTTATAATAAGATTCCTTAGGTTGTCTGAGAAAGAAGCTATGTTAGTATTGGGAAATCTATAGATGGCTCCAATAGTCAAAGAAGATTTAAGGGATTTAATTGTAAACTGAGCAAAAGTATATTCACAGTAGTCATCTCTGTCACTAATAACACTGTTGCAGATAAATGTATCTCGGTAATATATAGCTGTGCCACCACCTTTTTTATTAGGCCTACAGTTATGAATGGCTTTATAACCAGCTAAGTTGTGGAGTTGGGTATAGTCTTTATTTAGCCAAGTTTCTGTTAAAATAATGAACGATAGGTTAGTACCTATTGCTGTGAGTAATGCATTTAAATCGTCAAAATGTTTACCAAGTGATCTAACATTTTGGTTATAAACTGATAGACAGGTGCTATTTTGAAGTTTGTTTTTAGCCTGGTGTGCTGTGAAATACTTGCAATAATGATGATCAATGTGCAGGTTGGTGTAGATATGAGACAGAAGATTTTGATCAGGATCAATATCAGTGTGCATAGGATGCAGAGGGATCACGATACAAGATACACGATAAAGCAAAACACAAGAATAAGAGCAAATACAATAAAATAGTAAAAATTTAGAAGTAAAATAAAGATCCAATAGATAGCCAGGGAGGACACAGAAGTTACATAAAATAAAAAAACAAAAAATCAGTAGAGACTGACAATATAAATGTAAAATAAAAAATAATAAGAAAAATGATTATCATAAAAAAAAATGATCTTGAAGATAATTAGCTTAGTAATGGTTAATTAACAGGGTAATAAAAAGCCCTAGGTTTAGTGACAAGGGGATTAACTAAGAACAAATAATTAAGAGTATAAAACAGGCAAAGATGACAAACAAAAAAAAATAAAAAAATAAAAACAAAAATAAACACCTTTGGAAAGGAAAGGCAGAGCTTAAGTACACTTTGGTTGTATGTGAGACTACAAATTATGTTCTGGTTATTCAGCTGATATCCCACAGTCATCCAGGAAAGAAGTGAGGTGTGCTTCAGTGGTTATGACATAAGTTTTTCCAGAGTCAGTCTTCCTAGCTATTATTTTACCATCGCGCACAAAACAATGTTTAATAGCAGTGGATCTATTGCAAATTCCACGTAGTTTAAATAAGAGATTTTGTCTGAATCTGGTGAGACATTCGTTCACATAAACCTTGGATTTCATAGCGACTGCAGTAGTGATAAGGTCTGACTTGCGGGAGCAGCTATCTAACTTCACCCTTATCTTTCTGTTGTTTGTACCAGATGATTTGGCACCCACTCTATAAGCTGACTTAATGTCTCTTGCTTCGATTGAATAATTCAACTTAGTACGCAATTCCTGGATCACGATGGCAGTACAGTCTTCTCTGTCAGTTTCATGGGGAAAATCCTGTGATGAGATGATGACAGAATCAAGGAGCTTAAGCTGGTCTGATTCGTCTTGGGTTGCAGTGTGTTGCTGTTGTAGGGAGTTAAAATGGTTCTCTAACTTTTGTAGCATCTCTTCTTGCTTCTTAGAGGTTTCTGCTGGTTTAAAGTTAGTAACCGAGATCTGAAGAGAGCTTAATTCCTGTTCGAGGTGGCCGACTCTGGCAGACAGATCTTGGTTAATCTTGTGCATGGCCAAAGCATCACTCTGAAGCTTCATTATCAGGTCCGACTGCTCTCGGATTATAGACTTTTGGTCGTCATGTATTTGAGTCAATAATCTGAGCCATGGATTATCAGCGAGACGCTTAAAGTCAGTACATGGGGAGGCAGCTCGTTTAAGTTGCTCCATATGGTTACATAACTGTTGTAAGGCTCGAGTCAGTGACGACGCTTCAATCAGCTGGGAAGGTTTGTTATTGTTGACGCAGGGAGGGTCGGTACTCCCCCCGGTAGCCCCTAAGGGGGAGACAGCCGTATTATTCCTGTTGCTAGCTTGGCTGGTTGGGTTCATCCTGATAGGTGTGCTATCATGTAAGATGATATATATATATATATATATATATATATATATATATATATATATATATATATATATATATATATATATATATATATATATATGTGTGTGTGTGTGTGTAGCCGAAAAAGTTAGGTTAGGTAGTCGAAAAACAATTAATTCATGAAAACTTGGCTTATTAGGCAAATCAGGCCTTGCATAGTAGGCCGAGAAGTGCGTTCTGGCTACTAGGTACGACATATATATATATAATGTGTGTGAATATTCTCGTGTATATATTTATTTATTTATTTTTTTATTTATTTATATATTAGAAGGTACATTGGGTTGAGAAAGTAAAAATGATAATATAATGATATAAACACCTTGTTACAATATACTGTTTCATCTTACATGATATATAAGTGTCATTAGTCTCGTAAATAAAGTTCTTATTTTGCTGCAGATACTCTTATTATTTAGTTAAGAATTACTGAACTGTAATTACCTACTGTGTATTTAGTGTGGTGCTTACCAGTTGAAGATGCTAGGAGTTGATACAAGAGTGTGCAGAGAGAGTTAGCAATTTAGCCTAGCAGGAATTCATACCTGTGATATTGTACATAATTATATTACTGTACCTGAGTTTACCTGAGATCCAGAAATACTAGTGGTCTTGAAAAAGACTGAAAGCCAGCTGCTTGTAGAAGGTCCCCTCATTTGCCTTGATGATCTATACTTTAAAAGTTAGTAGAGTTTTGCCATTTACGTATTCGGCGGGTAGGTAGTTCCATATGTTAATAATCATGTGGGTAAAAAAACATCTCTTGTTCTCAGATTTCTCCTATGTTGTGGCTTTTAATGCTTCAAACTGTTTTATCATATTAAACAGTTTAAATATTAAAATGGTATATATATGTTTTTTAGAAATCTTTCTCAAATTATATATTTTGAATTTTAAATTTCAACCTCCTTAAATACAACTAGGTGACTACATTACAACTAAGTGAGTACATTTTTTGTACATGTATTAGCATGGCTCTGGCATTTATTAACCTGACTCTGGCAGTTATATTAATCTGACTCTGGCATTGATATTACCCTGAATTAACACTGGCAAATATATTAGTCAGACTCTGGATATGAATTACTGTGTATCTGTTTATTATTTAGTTACGACCTGGTGCTACCTCACTCAGCTAATTTAGAACTTAAAACATGACATTAAACTTCAACAATATATTTACCTGAGTTTACCTGGTAAATATATTGTTTATAGTCTATTATATCAATATTATATAACTCCCACTAATACCTCTGATGTTAATGACATTATTCTTTCTCTTAAACCAAAGTCAGGTGCCCTGGCTGAGATACAAACTGTAACTTACAAAAAAAACTCCTGATTTCATGCTACAGCCATTGCATTGCTCTACAACAAATCACTTGAACTCCACACCTTTCCTGATATTAACAAAAAAAAGTTAGCCCAGTCCCTAAAAGTTGTGATCTCACTTATGTCAACAATTACAGACCAATATCAATCTAGCCAAACTTGTCTAAATTATCTTAAAAGTTAATATACAAGCAACTTTACTCGTATGTATCTAAACACAATATGCTCTTGCCAATATGGCTTTAGATCCAAAAAACGCATCAATGATGCACGGATTAGTATGAACTTGATACATGCTGCTCTTGATAATAATGAGTACCTTGTTGGGTTATTTCCTGACCTATGTAATGTTTTGGCACTGTTAACCACAATAACCTCGTTCTTAAACTACAATATTATAGTCAGATATCACTTCCTGCAATACCTTCAATCTTACCTTAGTGACAGGCTACAGTCACTAAGGTAAGTATCTTGTATGTTTTTGTGAACGAATTGAATTCTCCCACCATTAGCATTTGTGTTCCACATGTCAGTGTGTACTTGGCCCTCTCTTCTTTCTCGTCTCCATTAATGACCTTCCAAATGCCTCTGAACACTAGCCAATTTTATTTGCCGATGACAAAACCTTCATTTTCTCCAGTCCTCATCCTCTTATTCTGAAAGACAGTTAATACTGAAGTCAATAAAATCCGTCTTTGGCTAACTGAATTGTGAAACTATTGTGATTTCGGTGTGTATTGAAGTCAGGGCGAAGTGGTAGAATAGCTTGTTGATAGAGCCCGAGTGCATGGGGAAATTGTGTAAAATCCTGGTTTGTGTCTCGGAGAGGATGCAGGAACCGAACTATAACAAACTATGTTGTTAGATAACACACAGCCCCGCTACCTTGACCTTGAGGTGTTTCCAGGGCTTAGCGTCCCCGCGGCCCGGTCGTTGACCAGGCCTCCTGGTTGCCGGACTGATCAACCAGGCTGTTGGACGCGGCTGCTCGCAGCTTGACGTATGAGTCACAGCCTGGTTGATCAGGTATCCTTTGGAGGTGCTTATCCAGTTCTCTCTTGAACACTGTAAGGGGTCGGCCAGTTATGCCCTTTATGTGTAGTGGAAGCGTGTTGAACAGTCTCGGGCCTCTGATGTTGATAGAGTTCTTTCTCAGAGTACCTGTTGCACCTCTGCTTTTCAACGGGGTTATTCTGCACATCCTGCCATGTCTTCTGGTCTCATGTGATGTTATTTCTGCGTGCAGGTTTGGGACCAGCCCCTCAATTATTTTCCACGTGTAAATTATTATGTATCTCTCCCGCCTGCGGTCAAGGGAGTACAGATTTAGGCTCTTTAGTCGGTCCCAGTAATTTAGATGTTTTACTGAGTGGATTCTAGCAGTAAAGGATCTCTGCACGCTCTCCAGGTCAGCAATTTCTCCAGCTTTGAAAGGGGGCTGTCATTGTGCAGCAGTACTCCACTCTAGAGAGCACAAGCGTTTTGAAAAGTATCATCATCGGTATAGCATCTCTAGTGTGAAAAGTTCTTGTTATCCAACCTGTCATTTTTCTTGCAGTTGTGACGGCTACTTTATTGTGTTCTTTAAAGGTAAGGTCTTCCGACATGAGTACACCCAGATCCTTTACATTGCCTTTTCATTCTATGTTATGATTTGCCTGAGTTTTGTACGTGGTTTCCGTTTTTATATTTTCATTTTTTCCATAGCACATGAGCTGGAACTTATCTTCGTTAAACACTATATTATTTTCTGTAGCCCATAGAAAGACCTGATCCTTTAAGATCTTCTTCGCTATTTAAGTCCCTTGACATGCTAAACATACACTCACTCCACACATTCTCCTGTGCAATCTACATGTACAAAACCTTGTTCCTAAATGCTAATGTTGATCTGAAACTTTTTCACTATTTATTTAATAGAACTAATGAGCACCATACCGGAAATAAATATCGCTTATATATCCTCAGTGTAAGACTAAATCTGTGCAAACACTCCACGCAAATAAAAGGGCCCAGTCTTTGGAATTTTCTCACTGATAAATTAAAAAAGTTTCCAAACCATGCCTAGTTCAAAAGTAAAATAAAAAAAAAGAACCTTATTTCATCCTCATAGTTTCCTACCCTGTGCTTCAAACTCACACTGTATCTTTTACAACCCCTACTTGCCTACTTTTTGCCTAATTCTTTATGTAAAAGGAATATTAATCAAAACACAGAGCATTAGCATTAATTAGTGGTTTTACTTTATTACTTTTTCATGGTACAGGCAAACACTTGCTAAGAGAGGTTTTTATAGAAACTTAATAAAAGGATATCCTGACTGACTTCATTAATTACTTTACCCTGACTAACATTTATAATTATTTAAGCCTGGCTGGCAATGTTTTTTTGTAAATCCTGGAAAATCACAAATTTTCCTAAATTTTGGGCGTTTCTCCTCCTCCCCCATATCTGGGGTTGATGAATCATCATCTAGCTGCTGTATTCCAGATATTTCCAAGTCTGTTGTCTAGTCATTATCCCTTAAATCGACATCATTAAGATCCTGATTTATAGCAGATCCAATGCCATTAGAATCTAGAGAAGATAGAATATATATTAATAATAATAATAATTATGGAAAAAATATATAATAAACTTATAATTAAAAATGAGAAAATTCCATGTTATAATTCGCTCACATCTATAACTAAAAATTTAACTGCAAGCATTAGGAATAAGGGCTCCAATGTTGAAGCCGGCTGATCAACTATGAACCATTACTTTTTGCTCTATAAACACTGGCCAATAATAAGGTCAGTGTTTTCTGCTAAGCAAAGTATCTAGTATGGCAAACACACACTTTCCCAAGGGAGGAAGGTATTAAATGTTTGATATGCAGTACCTAGAACACCTGGAGTCATAACATAATATTGGACACAGTATTGTTTTCTAACAGGAAGATGAAGTGAAACAAATCTACTTAGTTTTCATGATAGAGTCACAGATATATTACAAGAAAAAGGTTGTTGGATTTACTGTCTATCTAAACCTAAAAAAGCTTTTGACAGTCCCACAAAACATGCTGTACACTACACACAAGGGGCATAACTAGCTGACCCTCCAAAGAATACCTGATCAACCAGGCTGTGATTCATTCGTCAGGCTACGAGCAGCCGCGTCAAACAGCCTGGTTGACCAGTCCAGCAACAAGAAGGCCTGGTCGACGACCATGGGAAGGCTAAGCCCCGGAAACACTTATAAAGGTAAGGGTGGTTTAAGATAGTAAGCTACTGCCAGAGGAACAAAAAGCTCCTCTCACATAGTAAGAGGAGCTTGTGCATTACTTTACAACTTCAGACTTGCTTTTAATTATAAGGATGGTGAAAGACTAAAGAAAATGTTCATGACTTTTGTAAGACCAAAACTGGAACATGCAGCAGTTGAATGGTACCCAAATCTCAAGAAGCACATAAATAAACTTGAAAAGGTGCAACGGTATGCAGCAAAACATGGCTCCTGGAACTGAAAAACAAAGAGTTACGAGGCGACACTAGAGGCGTTAAACATGCCATCAGTAGAAGATAGAAGAAATAGAGGTAATATGATCACCACATACAAATTACTAACAGAAATTGTTCAAATTGATATGCTATATATGCAAATGCAAATATGCTGTGCTTACTATATTAACCTGCAATTTTAAATGGGATACATGTACTGTATTGTGATTTGTGTATTTGTACTCAATGAATTTGTGCGCCCCTTGAGGGACTTGAAGTGGAGGGGTGTAGAAATAGCCTAAGCTACTCTATCACTTTGAGATGTATTTTTTTTCTTGTCTCAATAAACTTACTTGAACTTGAAAGAATTACCACGTAACAAAAGTAGGACCCCTTGAGTATTTAAAGAGTTGGTTAGACATATATATGAATGAGATTGGGTGGATATAAATAGGAGCTGCCTCATATTGGTTAATAAGCCTTCTGCAGCTACCTTAATCATGTTCAGTTTTCTGCCTTATTCAAAAGTAAAACCCAAAAATACCTAATTTCATCCTCATTTACCTACCAACCTAGTGCTTCAAACTCCCACTGTATGTGTGTGTGTGTGTGTGTATGTATATATATATATATATATATATATATATATATATATATATATATATATATATATATATATATATATATATATATATATATTTATTTATTTTACTGACCTCTAGTCAATGGTGTCACAGAATCATTATGTTCAACTGTGAGTTGGTTTACTTCTGCAGCCTCCAACTTCCTCTTGCGATCTGAAAATAAAAATTTCTATTATAATTTAATTATTAAATTATCAGCAAAAATATGTTGGCAATATACCTTTCATGGGAGGTGTGCTTATCATGTATTGGGATGTGAATCTGGCAACAGGCAAGGTAACAAGGAATTGTTTTTATATTCAATATTTAACATTTAAACTTATTTTTAGCATAGAACAGTAATATAGAATATAATATAAGTTTATCAGTTCAGATAATAGTGACCCCAAATGTATAACAATGTGCTTAAGAACCTTGTATGCATGATATTTTGTCCAACTAGTCAGAAAAGTTAAACATGAAATGTGAAAGGAAAGGAAAGCAAAACTATGAACTTCATATTTCAAAAATAAGAAAAGCAAAGACAAATCCTAGAGGGTTATTTTATTTATTGCATTAAGGTATATGCATTATTTTTATTACATTATATTAAAATATATTACATTAGTATATGCAATTATATTATATTAGATTATATTATATAATATTGCATTAGTATATTCAATACAGTACTTACACAAATGGAAGATGTTGCTTATCGATTTACAGTCTGCTGCTGTTAGGCAATCTGCTGGCAAAATGCCTTGAGTAGCTTTATGGAGTCCTTTCTTGTAATAGATGAACACAGTTTCATACCCAGCACCACGCATTTTTGCCATCTGAAAAGAAAGGGTAAAATCCAAATGAACAAAAGGCCTCATGACGATCTCGTCTTCATAAAGACATATCTCTTTTGAGAAAGATCAACACTGGGGGATTCTCATACTCAAATTTCCTAACACTTTGGAGGATATATATCTACATTACTTCTCTAAGAGGGCCAGATGTAACAAACCAGGAGCAAATATTTAAAGATCACCAAGCCACAATGTAGGATAGGAAACAGGTGTTATATGATATATATATATATATATATATATATATATATATATATATATATATATATATATATATATATATATATATATATATACAAAGCCATACATACATATATATTATTTAATATAAGTTAATTCAATATAATATATTCAGGAAACAACAGTTTTACCTGCTTCTCAATGGCTCTGTAAGCCGGGGAGATGTTGTTTCGTTCTCCTACCTTTTTTCCAATAAGGAGGAGAGATTCTTCCATTTTTTTTTTTTTGCTTTCCATCCGACGAGCTTTAAAGTTGTACCCACATCTCTGGCATTTTGTAGACCGCACATGAACACATTCCTGGCATTCTGTGCATCTCATTAGGAATTTTCCTTTCAAACCTACAATGAAATACTTCATATTAAAATATTTTGTTTCCTAGAAGTAACCTTAACTCTCCATATATATGTTGCTTAATTGAGAAACTGTACTTGCGATCAGTCTCTAGCCTATTGTTGATGTGACAATGTGCATTTAATTTTGAACCTACCTCATTAATACTAACTTGCTGAGATAAATGAATTATGGGTTTTAGTCCCTGAGTCTGCCTGAGGACTAATTTATCGGTATATCTAATGATGTTTGTATGTGGAACACTGCAAATTCATACTAAATTAAACCTTCTAAATAAAGTTTGATGTTATAATTGTTACCTTTTGAAGTTGTTGGCTGGGCCATGACCAATAGTGCCAATGGATCTCAAAATTGTTGAATAACAATGGAAGAGGGCCACTGCTCTCAGACTCATTGGCACCCATAGACGCACACCGCCACCATGTGCTGTAAACGCACACCAGCATTCATGACCCCAAGAATGAAATAATAATTATTTATTTGCCATATAACAAGTTTATATATATATATATATATATATATATATATATATATATATATATATATATATATATATATATATATATATATATGTTGTACCTAGTAGCCAGAACGTCGTATTCGGCCTACTTTGCAAGGCCCAATTTGCCTAATAAGCCAAGTTTTCTTGAATTAATATATTTTCTCTATTTTTTTTCTTATGAAATGATAAAGCTACCCATTTCATTATGTATGAGGTAAATTTTTTTTTTTTTGGAGTTAAAATTAACGTAGTTATATCACCGAACCTAACCAACCCTACCTAACCTAACCTAACCTATCTTTATAGCTTAGGTTAGGTTAGGTAACCGAAAAAGTTAGGTTAGGTTAGGTTAGGTAGGTTAGGTAGTCGAAAAACAATTAATTCATGAAAACTTGGCTTATTAGGTAAATCGGGCCATGCATAGTTGGCTGAGAAGTGCGTTCTGGCTACTAGGTACGACATATATATATATATATATATATATATATATATATATATATATATATATATATATATATATATATATATTTATATATGCATTTTGTAGACATTAAGGTCTACAAAATGTTCCATATATAAATATATATATATATATATATATATATATATATATATATATATATATTTATATATATATATATATATTTATTTATATATATATATATCTATATATATATATATTTATATATATATATATATTTATTTATATATATATATCTATATATATATATATATATATATATATTTATATATATATATATATATATATATATATATATATATATATATATATATATATATATATATATTTATTTATTTATATATATATATCTATATATATATATATATTTATATATATATATATATATATATATATATATATATATATATATATATATATATATATATATATATATATATATATATATATATATATATATATATTGGTGTATACTGGCAGCAGGTTTTCTTTCAAACATGTTTCATTGAATATGACCGCATATTCTGTATTTATTATTTTCTGGTTTAGGGCTTCTATCCCTCTAACTATTTTCTTAGCATCAGGGCTTAATTGAAATAGGAGTTCTCCAAAACTCATTTTCGTACTTTTAAGGTGAAGAAAAGAAGTGATTTACTATAGAGTGTATTACACTTATTTGTATAATTTGCACGACGTTTCGAACCTCCATGGTTCATTCTCAAGTGAACAGATCTTACAATACTAGTTGATTTTATACCCGCATTAGGTCAGGTGATAATACAATGAAGGTGAAAAACATGGGGGGATACATAAGGGATAAACATAGGGGCTGCAGAAGGCTTATTGGCCCATACGAGGCATCTCCTATCTAAACACAAAGGTTAATCCAGTGTAATTGGCCTGTTATGTTGGACATTGTCTTCTGTGTTGGCATCGATATGTTCTTGTCTTGTCCTTACTCTCATGGTGGGTAGAGTAAATAGTTCCGTGATTTGGGTGTTCATGGTAGGTCGCTCTATTCTTATGTGAATTGCCTCAAGAATTTGTAATCTTCTTGAATCTTGGGTTTTGTCTATTATGCAAGTGTTCTTGTTCAACATTTCTCTTGTTAGAGTAATGTCATGGGCTTGTCTCATGTGATTCCTAGGGGCACCAGATTGAAGATGGCGTGTCAAACGCCTCGTCAGCTTGGTCGACGTCATACCTATGTACTTACATTGAAGGTTACATCCTTCGTGGGGGCAAGTGTACATGTATACAACGCTTGACTGCTGTAGAGGGTTCTCCATCGGCTTCGGGCTGTTTTTGATAAGGAGTTCGGAAGTCTTCTTGGTTTTGTAGAATATTATTAGGTTTATGTTTTGGTTAGGAGTAGTGCTTTTTACTCCTTTACGGATTATTTCTTTCATTATTCTTTCCTCTTTTATATGTTCACTGTGCATGGTTGATTTGTAATATAATTTTATTGGGGGTGTTGTGGTTTCTGTTCTAGGTGTTCTGTTCTACCTAGAACAGAAACCACAACACCCCCAATAAAATTATATTACAAATCAACCATGCACAGTGAACATATAAAAGAACATAATGAAATAATGAACATAATGAAATGGGTAGCTTTATCATTTCATAAGAAAAAAAATAGAGAAAATATATTAATTCAAGAAAACTTGGCTTATTAGGCAAATTGGGCCTTGCAAAGTAGGCCGAATACGACGTTCTGGCTACTAGGTACAACATATATATATATATATATATATATATATATATATATATATATATATATATATATATATATATATATATATATATATATACAACTTTAGAACACTTTCCCACCAGGAGACTCGAACCCTAGCCAGCACAGAAGCCTTCCAGCAACTGGCATAACAGGTACGCCTTAACCCTCTCCACCACCTGCTCAGACCCTTAAGTCTGAGCAGAGTTTTAAGGGTCTGAGCAGGTGGTGGAGAGGGTTAAGGCGTACCTGTTATGCCAGTTGCTGGAAGGCTTCTGTGCTGGCTAGGGTTCGAGTCTCCTGGTGGGAAAGTGTTCTAAAGTTGTATACTTCACTCTCGTGTTTAGGAGAGTTGTGCCATATATATATATATATATATATATATATATATATATATATATATATATATATATATATATATATATATATATATATATATATATATATATATATATATATATATATAAATGTTATATGGCAAATAAATAATTATTATTTCATTCTTGGGGTCATGAATGCTGGTGTGTGTTTACAGCACATGGTGGCGGTGTGCGTCTATGGGTGCCAATGAGTCTGAGAGCAGTGGCCCTCTTCCATTGTTATTCAACAATTTTGAGATCCAATGGCACTATTGGTCATGGCCCAGCCAACAACTTCAAAAGGTAACAATTATAACATCAAAATTTATTTAGAAGGTTTAATTTAGTATGAATTTGCAGTGTTCCACATACAAACATCATTAGATATACCGATAAATTAGTCCTCAGGCAGACTCAGGGACTAAAACCCATAATTCATTTATCTCAGCAAGTTAGTATTAATGAGGTAGGTTCAAAATTAAATGCACATTGTCACATCAACAATAGGCTAGAGACTGATCGCAAGTACAGTTTCTCAATTAAGCAACATATATATGGAGAGTTAAGGTTACTTCTAGGAAACAAAATATTTTAATATGAAGTATTTCATTGTAGGTTTGAAAGGAAAATTCCTAATGAGATGCACAGAATGCCAGGAATGTGTTCATGTGCGGTCTACAAAATGCCAGAGATGTGGGTACAACTTTAAAGCTCGTCGGATGGAAAGCAAAAAAAAAAAATGGAAGAATCTCTCCTCCATATTGGAAAAAAGGTAGCAGAACGAAACAACATCTCCCCGGCTTACAGAGCCATTGAGAAGCAGGTAAAACTGTTGTTTCCTGAATATATTATATTGAATAAACTTATATTAAATAATATATATGTATGTATGGCTTTGTATATATATATATATATATATATATATATATATATATATATATATATATATATATATATATATATATATATATATATATATATCATATAACACCTGCTTCCTATCCTACATTGTGGCTTGGTGATCTTTAAATATTTGCTCCTGGTTTGTTACATCTGGCCCTCTTAGAGAAGTAATGTAGATATATATCCTCCAAAGTGTTAGGAAATTTGAGTATGAGAATCCCCCAGTGTTGATCTTTCTCAAAAGAGATATGTCTTTATGAAGACGAGATCGTCATGAGGCCTTTTGTTCATTAGGATTTTACCCTTTCTTTTCAGATGGCAAAAATGCGTGGTGCTGGGTATGAAACCGTGTTCATCTATTACAAGAAAGGACTCCATAAAGCTACTCAAGGCATTTTGCCAGCAGATTGCCTAACAGCAGCAGACTGTAAATCGATAAGCAACATCTTCCATTTGTGTAAGTACTGTATTGAATATACTAATGCAATATTATATAATATAATCTAATATAATATAATTGCATATACTAATGTAATATATTTTAATATAATGTAATAAAAATAATGCATATACCTTAATGCAATAAATAAAATAACCCTCTAGGATTTGTCTTTGCTTTTCTTATTTTTGAAATATGAAGTTCATAGTTTTGCTTTCCTTTCCTTTCACATTTCATGTTTAACTTTTCTGACTAGTTGGACAAAATATCATGCATACAAGGTTCTTAAGCACATTGTTATACATTTGGGGTCACTATTATCTGAACTGATAAACTTATATTATATACTATATTACTGTTCTATGCTAAAAATAAGTTTAAATGTTAAATATTGAATATAAAAACAATTCCTTGTTACCTTGCCTGTTGCCAGATTCACATCCCAATACATGATAAGCACACCTCCCATGAAAGGTATATTGCCAACATATTTTTGCTGATAATTTAATAATTAAATTATAATAGAAATTTTTATTTTCAGATCGCAAGAGGAAGTTGGAGGCTGCAGAAGTAAACCAACTCACAGTTGAACATAATGATTCTGTGACACCATTGACTAGAGGTCAGTAAAATAAATAAATAAATATATATATATATATATATATATATATATATATATATATATATGTCGTACCTAGTAGCCAGAACTCACTTCTCAGCCTACTATGCAAGGCCAAATTTGCCTAGTAAGCCAAGTTTTCATGAATTAATTGTTTTTCGACTACCTAACCTACCTAACCTAACCTAACCTAACTTTTTCGGCTACCTAACCAAACCTAACCTATAAAGATAGGTTAGGTTAGGTTAGGTAGGGTTGGTTAGGTTCAGTCATATATCTACGTTAATTTTAACTCCAATAAAAAAAAATTGACCTCATACATAATGAAATGGGTAGCTTTATCATTTCATAAGAAAAAAATTAGAAAAAATATATTAATTCAGGAAAACTTGGCTTATTAGGCAAATCGGGCCTTGAATAGTAGGCCAAAAAGTGAGTTCTGGCTACTAGGTACGACATATATATATATATATATATATATATATATATATATATACATACACACACACACACACACACACACACACACACACACACACACACACACACACACACACACACACACACACACATACAGTGGGAGTTTGAAGCACTAGGTAGGTAGGTAAATGAGGATGAAATTAGGTATTTTTGGGTTTTACTTTTGAATAGGGCAGAAAACTGAACATGATTAAGGTAGCTGCAGAAGGCTTATTAACCAATATGAGGCAGCTCCTATTTATATCCACCCAATCTCATTCATATATATGTCTAACCAACTCTTTAAATACTCAAGGGGTCCTACTTTTGTTACGTGGTAATTCTTTCAAGTTCAAGTAAGTTTATTGAGACAAGAAAAAAAATACATCTCAAAGTGATAGAGTAGCTTAGGCTATTTCTACACCCCTCCACTTCAAGTCCCTCAAGGGGCGCACAAATTCATTGAGTACAAATACACAAATCACAATACAGTACATGTATCCCATTTAAAATTGCAGGTTAATATAGTAAGCACAGCATATTTGCATTTGCATATATAGCATATCAATTTGAACAATTTCTGTTAGTAATTTGTAAGTGGTGATCATATTACCTCTATTTCTTCTATCTTCTACTGATGGCATGTTTAACGCCTCTAGTGTCGCCTCGTAACTCTTTGTTTTTCAGTTCCAGGAGCCATGTTTTGCTGCATACCGTTGCACGTTTTCAAGTTTATTTATGTGCTTCTTGAGATTTGGGTACCATTCAACTGCTGCATGTTCCAGTTTTGGTCTCACAAAAGTCATGAACATTTTCTTTAGTCTTTCACCATCCTTATAATTAAAAGCAAGTCTGAAGTTGTAAAGTAATGCACAAGCTCCTCTTAATATGTGAGAGGAGCTTTTTGTTCCTCTGGAATTAGCTTTCTATCTTAAACCACCCTTACCTTTATAAGTGTTTCCGGGGCTTAGCCTTCCCATGGTCGTCGACCAGGCCTTCTTGTTGCTGGACTGGTCAACCAGGCTGTTTGACGCGGCTGCTCGTAGCCTGACGAATGAATCACAGCCTGGTTGATCAGGTATTCTTTGGAGGGTCAGCTAGTTATGCCCCTTGTGTGTAGTGTACAGCATGTTTTGTGGGACTGTCAAAAACTTTTTTAGGTTTAGATAGACAGTAAATCCAACAACCTTTTTCTTGTAATATATCTGTGACTCTATAATGAAAACTAAGTAGATTTGTTTCACTTCATCTTCCTGTTAGAAAACAATACTGTGTCCAATATTATGTTATGACTCCAGGTTTTCTAGGTACTGCATATCAAACATTTAATACCTTCCTCCCTTGGGAAAGTGTGTGTTTGCCATACTAGATACTTTGCTTAGCAGAAAACACTGACCTTATTATTGGCCAGTGTTTATAGAGCAAAAAGTAATGGTTCATAGTTGATCAGCCGGCTTCAACATTGGAGCCCTTATTCCTAATGCTTGCAGTTAAATTTTTAGTTATAGATGTGAGCGAATTATAACATGGAATTTTCTCATTTTTAATTATAAGTTTATTATATATTTTTTCCATAATTATTATTATTATTAATATATATTCTATCTTCTCTAGATTCTAATGGCATTGGATCTGCTATAAATCAGGATCTTAATGATGTCGATTTAAGGGATAATGACTAGACAACAGACTTGGAAATATCTGGAATACAGCAGCTAGATGATGATTCATCAACCCCAGATATGGGGGAGGAGGAGAAACGCCCAAAATTTAGGAAAATTTGTGATTTTCCAGGATTTACAAAAAAACATTGCCAGCCAGGCTTAAATAATTATAAATGTTAGTCAGGGTAAAGTAATTAATGAAGTCAGTCAGGATATCCTTTTATTAAGTTTCTATAAAAACCTCTCTTAGCAAGTGTTTGCCTGTACCATGAAAAAGTAATAAAGTAAAACCACTAATTAATGCTAATGCTCTGTGTTTTGATTAATATTCCTTTTACATAAAGAATTAGGCAAAAAGTAGGCAAGTAGGGGTTGTAAAAGATACAGTGTGAGTTTGAAGCACAGGGTAGGAAACTATGAGGATGAAATAAGGTTCTTTTTTTTATTTTACTTTTGAACTAGGCATGGTTTGGAAACTTTTTAAATTTATCAGTGAGAAAATTCCAAAGACTGGGCCCTTTTATTTGCGTGGAGTGTTTGCACAGATTTAGTCTTACACTGAGGATATATAAGCGATATTTATTTCCGGTATGGTGCTCATTAGTTCTATTAAATAAATAGTGAAAAAGTTTCAGATCAACATTAGCATTTAGGAACAAGGTTTTGTACATGTAGATTGCACAGGAGAATGTGTGGAGTGAGTGTATGTTTAGCATGTCAAGGGACTTAAATAGCGAAGAAGATCTTAAAGGATCAGGTCTTTCTATGGGCTACAGAAAATAATATAGTGTTTAACGAAGATAAGTTCCAGCTCATGTGCTATGGAAAAAATGAAAATATAAAAACGGAAACCACGTACAAAACTCAGGCAAATCATAACATAGAATGAAAAGGCAATGTAAAGGATCTGGGTGTACTCATGTCGGAAGACCTTACCTTTAAAGAACACAATAAAGTAGCCGTCACAACTGCAAGAAAAATGACAGGTTGGATAACAAGAACTTTTCACACTAGAGATGCTATACCGATGATGATACTTTTCAAAACGCTTGTGCTCTCTAGAGTGGAGTACTGCTGCACAATGACAGCCCCCTTTCAAAGCTGGAGAAATTGCTGACCTGGAGAGCGTGCAGAGATCCTTTACTGCTAGAATCCACTCAGTAAAACATCTAAATTACTGGGACCGACTAAAGAGCCTAAATCTGTACTCCCTTGACCGCAGGCGGGAGAGATACATAATAATTTACACGTGGAAAATAATTGAGGGGCTGGTCCCAAACCTGCACGCAGAAATAACATCACATGAGACCAGAAGACATGGCAGGATGTGCAGAATAACCCCGTTGAAAAGCAGAGGTGCAACAGGTACTCTGAGAAAGAACTCTATCAACATCAGAGGCCCGAGACTGTTCAACACGCTTCCACTACACATAAAGGGCATAACTGGCCGACCCCTTACAGTGTTCAAGAGAGAACTGGATAAGCACCTCCAAAGGATACCTGATCAACCAGGCTGTGACTCATACGTCAAGCTGCGAGCAGCCGCGTCCAACAGCCTGGTTGATCAGTCCGGCAACCAGGAGGCCTGGTCAACGACCGGGCCGCGGGGACGCTAAGCCCTGGAAACACCTCAAGGTCAAGGTAGCGGGGCTGTGTGTTATCTAACAACATAGTTTGTTATAGTTCGGTTCCTGCATCCTCTCCGAGACACAAACCAGGATTTTACACAATTTCCCCATGCACTCGGGCTCTATCAACAAGCTATTCTACCACTTCGCCCTGACTTCAATACACACCGAAATCACAATAGTTTCACAATTCAGTTAGCCAAAGACGGATTTTATTGACTTCAGTATTAACTGTCTTTCAGAATAAGAGGATGAGGACTGGAGAAAATGAAGGTTTTGTCATCGGCAAATAAAATTGGCTAGTGTTCAGAGGCATTTGGAAGGTCATTAATGGAGACGAGAAAGAAGAGAGGGCCAAGTACACACTGACATGTGGAACACAAATGCTAATGGTGGGAGAATTCAATTCGTTCACAAAAACATACAAGATACTTACCTTAGTGACTGTAGCCTGTCACTAAGGTAAGATTGAAGGTATTGCAGGAAGTGATATCTGACTATAATATTGTAGTTTAAGAACGAGGTTATTGTGGTTAACAGTGCCAAAACATTACATAGGTCAGGAAATAACCCAACAAGGTACTCATTATTATCAAGAGCAGCATGTATCAAGTTCATACTAATCCGTGCATCATTGATGCGTTTTTTGGATCTAAAGCCATATTGGCAAGAGCATATTGTGTTTAGATACATACGAGTAAAGTTGCTTGTATATTAACTTTTAAGATAATTTAGACAAGTTTGGCTAGATTGATATTGGTCTGTAATTGTTGACATAAGTGAGATCACAACTTTTAGGGACTGGGCTAACTTTTTTTTGTTAATATCAGGAAAGGTGTGGAGTTCAAGTGATTTGTTGTAGAGCAATGCAATGGCTGTAGCATGAAATCAGGAGTTTTTTTTTGTAAGTTACAGTTTGTATCTCAGCCAGGGCACCTGACTTTGGTTTAAGAGAAAGAATAATGTCATTAACATCAGAGGTATTAGTGGGAGTTATATAATATTGATATAATAGACTATAAACAATATATTTACCAGGTAAACTCAGGTAAATATATTGTTGAAGTTTAATGTCATGTTTTAAGTTCTAAATTAGCTGAGTGAGGTAGCACCAGGTCGTAACTAAATAATAAACAGATACACAGTAATTCATATCCAGAGTCTGACTAATATATTTGCCAGTGTTAATTCAGGGTAATATCAATGCCAGAGTCAGATTAATATAACTGCCAGAGTCAGGTTAATAAATGCCAGAGCCATGCTAATACATGTACAAAAAATGTACTCACTTAGTTGTAATGTAGTCACCTAGTTGTATTTAAGGAGGTTGAAATTTAAAATTCAAAATATATAATTTGAGAAAGATTTCTAAAAAACATATATATACCATTTTAATATTTAAACTGTTTAATATGATAAAACAGTTTGAAGCATTAAAAGCCACAACATAGGAGAAATCTGAGAACAAGAGATGTTTTTTTACCCACATGATTATTAACATATGGAACTACCTACCCGCCGAATACGTAAATGGCAAAACTCTACTAACTTTTAAAGTATAGATCATCAAGGCAAATGAGGGGACCTTCTACAAGCAGCTGGCTTTCAGTCTTTTTCAAGACCACTAGTATTTCTGGATCTCAGGTAAACTCAGGTACAGTAATATAATTATGTACAATATCACAGGTATGAATTCCTGCTAGGCTAAATTGCTAACTCTCTCTGCACACTCTTGTATCAACTCCTAGCATCTTCAACTGGTAAGCACCACACTAAATACACAGTAGGTAATTACAGTTCAGTAATTCTTAACTAAATAATAAGAGTATCTGCAGCAAAATAAGAACTTTATTTACGAGACTAATGACACTTATATATCATGTAAGATGAAACAGTATATTGTAACAAGGTGTTTATATCATTATATTATCATTTTTACTTTCTCAACCCAATGTACCTTCTAATATATAAATAAATAAAAAAATAAATAAATAAATATATACACGAGAATATTCACACACATTATATATATTTATATGTCGTACCTAGTAGCCAGAACGCACTTCTCGGCCTACTATGCAAGGCCCGATTTGCCTAATAAGCCAAGTTTTCATGAATTAATTGTTTTTCGACTACCTAACCTAACTTTTTCGGCTACACACACACACACACATATAAATATATATATATATATATATATATATATATATATATATATATATATATATATATATATATATACATATATATATATATATATATATATATATATATATATATATATATATATATATATATATATATATATATATATATATATATATATATATATATATATATATGACAATGTCAGACCACGAAGGAAAAATGAAACAGGAAATTTCCTTAAGTACTTTCGTATATTAAATACATCTTCAGAAGGTCGAAAGTACCTTCATATACCTTCATATATCCTTAATATACGAAAGTACTTAAGGAAATTTCCTGTTTCATTTTTCCTTCGTGGTCTGACATTGTCACATTCTTAATCACGTGTTTATTTTCGTGATATACACACACACATATATATATATATATATATATATATATATATATATATATATATATATATATATATATATATATATATATATATATATATATATATATATATATATATATATATATAGATGATATATATATATATATATATATCATCTTACATGATAGCACACCTATCAGGATGAACCCAACCAGCCAAGCTAGCAACAGGAATAATACGGCTGTCTCCCCCTTAGGGGCTACCGGGGGGAGTACCGACCCTCCCTGCGTCAACAATAACAAACCTTCCCAGCTGATTGAAGCGTCGTCACTGACTCGAGCCTTACAACAGTTATGTAACCATATGGAGCAACTTAAACGAGCTGCCTCCCCATGTACTGACTTTAAGCGTCTCGCTGATAATCCATGGCTCAGATTATTGACTCAAATACATGACGACCAAAAGTCTATAATCCGAGAGCAGTCGGACCTGATAATGAAGCTTCAGAGTGATGCTTTGGCCATGCACAAGATTAACCAAGATCTGTCTGCCAGAGTCGGCCACCTCGAACAGGAATTAAGCTCTCTTCAGATCTCGGTTACTAACTTTAAACCAGCAGAAACCTCTAAGAAGCAAGAAGAGATGCTACAAAAGTTAGAGAACCATTTTAACTCCTTACAACAGCAACACACTGCAACCCAAGACGAATCAGACCAGCTTAAGCTCCTTGATTCTGTCATCATCTCATCACAGGATTTTCCCCATGAAACTGACAGAGAAGACTGTACTGCCATCGTGATCCAGGAATTGCGTACTAAGTTGAATTATTCAATCGAAGCAAGAGACATTAAGTCAGCTTATAGAGTGGGTGCCAAATCATCTGGTACAAACAACAGAAAGATAAGGGTGAAGTTAGATAGCTGCTCCCGCAAGTCAGACCTTATCACTACTGCAGTCGCTATGAAATCCAAGGTTTATGTGAACGAATGTCTCACCAGATTCAGACAAAATCTCTTATTTAAACTACGTGGAATTTGCAATAGATCCACTGCTATTAAACATTGTTTTGTGCGCGATGGTAAAATAATAGCTAGGAAGACTGACTCTGGAAAAACTTATGTCATAACCACTGAAGCACACCTCACTTCTTTCCTGGATGACTGTGGGATATCAGCTGAATAACCAGAACATAATTTGTAGTCTCACATACTACCAAAGTGTACTTAAGCTCTGCCTTTCCTTTCCAAAGGTGTTTATTTTTATTTTTTTTTATTTTTTTTTTTGTTTGTCATCTTTGCCTGTTTTATACTCTTAATTATTTGTTCTTAGTTAATCCCCTTGTCACTAAACCTAGGGCTTTTTATTACCCTGTTAATTAACCATTACTAAGCTAATTATCTTCAAGATCATTTTTTTTTATGATTATCATTTTTCTTATTATTTTTTATTTTACATTTATATTGTCAGTCTCTACTGATTTTTTGTTTTTTTATTTTATGTAACTTCTGTGTCCTCCCTGGCTATCTATTGGATCTTTATTTTACTTCTAAATTGTTACTATTTTATTGTATTTGCTTTTATTCTTGTGTTTTGCTTTATCGTGTATCTTGTATCGTGATCCCTCTGCATCCTATGCACACTGATATTGATCCTGATCAAAATCTTTTGTCTCATATCTACACCAACCTGCACATTGATCATCATTATTGCAAGTATTTCACAGCACACCAGGCTAAAAACAAACTTCAAAATAGCACCTGTCTATCAGTTTATAACCAAAATGTTAGATCACTTGGTAAACATTTTGACGATTTAAATGCATTACTCACAGCAATAGGTACTAACCTATCGTTCATTATTTTAACAGAAACTTGGCTAAATAAAGACTATACCCAACTCCACAACTTAGCTGGTTATAAAGCCATTCATAACTGTAGGCCTAATAAAAAAGGTGGTGGCACAGCTATATATTACCGAGATACATTTATCTGCAACAGTGTTATTAGTGACAGAGATGACTACTGTGAATATACTTTTGCTCAGTTTACAATTAAATCCCTTAAATCTTCTTTGACTATTGGAGCCATCTATAGATTTCCCAATACTAACATAGCTTCTTTCTCAGACAACCTAAGGAATCTTATTATAAACAACAATCTCAACAAAAACCACTTCATTCTGGGAGGAGATTTTAATATTGACCTGGGTCAACAAAATTGCTCTCAAGTTGACTATTTCCTTAACAGCATGAACTCCTGTATGCTAATCCCCACAATCACCAAACCTACCCGAGTCACTCAAACATCAGCCACTACCTTGGACCACATATGGACAAACATAACAGCTCCCCTTGTATCTGGTATAATCTACGACAGAACAACTGACCACTATCCTTCCTTTCTCATAGCGAACATGGACATAACACCACCAAAAAGCAAGAAACTTTCATTTAGGCTACACAGTGAATCAGCTTTAGACAATCTTACAGAGGCACTTTACAATATTAACTGGGATTCTGAATTCAATAATACCCATGATATAAATTCATTAGCTAACCTCTTCATCTCCAAAACTCTAAGCCTCTACAACATTCATTGTCCCCTTCTTACCAAGCAAGTAACTGACAAAAGATTAAACAATCCATGGCTCACAAGTGGCATTCTCAACTCAATCAACAAGAAACATGAATATGAAAAGAAAGTTAGGATTGGCCTAGTTTCAAAGGAAGTAGCTAAAAGGTACTCATCAATGCTTACCAGTATCATAAGAAAGGCAAAACTTGCATATTATGTGAATAGATTCAATGAAGCAAAAGGCAACATGAAAAGCACTTGGAAAACTATCTCTAGTATCCTAGGAACTAAACAACACTCACATAACCAAATAAAACTCTACAAGGATGGGGGTATACCGTCAACTGACTTAGAAATGGCAAATGAATTTAATAGTTTCTTTTCATCGGTTGGTGCTAATCTTGCCAGTAAAATCCCACAGACTCAGACACATATCTCTCAGGCAGCTATCCAAACTCTCTTCTCCTTTCACCAATCAGCCCGGCAGATGTTGTGTCCATCATACATTCTCTAAAAACCAAGGCAGGGAACACCTGTGAAATTCCGTCCATTGTGTACAAGAGAGCCTCCCACGCCCTTGCCCCACCCATAGCACTACTGTTCAACAAATCTATAGAGTATAACACCTTCCCTGATATCCTAAAAAAAGCAAGAGTAACGCCAGTCCATAAAGGAGGCAATCCGGCGGACATAAACAATTATAGACCAATATCAAATCTACCCATTCTATCAAAAATATTTGAAAAAAATTATTTACAAACAGCTCTATTCCTACCTCGTAAAATTCGACATACTCAGCCCCTGCCAGTTTGGCTTCCGGTCCCATAAGAGCACCAATGATGCAATCATTAGTCTCCTTGACATTATCTACTCAGCCCTTGACAAAAATGAGTTTCCGATTGGACTCTTCATTGACCTAAGAAAAGCCTTTGATACTGTTAATCACAACTACCTCTTACTTAAACTCCAGCATTATGGAATCCGAGGCCTTGCCCTTGACTACATCCGATCCTATCTTAGTGACAGACACCAATATGTAACCATCAATGATACAACTTCTTCCACTCTACCAATTACCGTTGGAGTGCCACAGGGCAGCATCTTAGGACCTCTTCTATTTCTTATATATATAAACGATCTGCCTAATGTCTCGAATATTCTCAAACCTATATTGTTTGCTGACGATACTACCCTTATCTACTCAAACCTCAACCCACATACACTAAATAATGTTGTGAATAATGAATTAAAAAAAGTCCACTTATGGATGTCAACGAACAAACTAACATTAAACATCGAAAAGACTTACTACATCTTATTTGGAAGCAAATCATCAAATGCAATTCAGCTACAGATAGACAACATTAACATCAGTAATAAAAATGATGGCAAGTTTCTTGGCCTATTCCTAGACAAGAGACTCAACTTCAGCACCCATATTCAACACATAACTAAGAAAGTCTCTAAGACAATTGGTATACTCTCCAAAATCAGATATTATGTTCCTAACTCTGCTCTCCTCTCACTATATTATGCACTAATCTACTCCTATCTTAATTATGGTATCTGTGCATGGGGGTCTACCACTGCAAACCACCTTAAGCCCATCATCACACAGCAAAAATCTGCTATCAGAATAATAACTAACTCTGCTTTCAGACAACACTCAGCTCCCTTGTTTAAATCCCTAAACTTGCTAAATATTAACTCCCTCCACACATTCTCTTGTGTCAACTACATTTACAAAACCCTGTTCTTAAATGCAAACCATGCTCTGAAACTCTCCCTGGACAGATGTAATAGGACCCATTATCACCACACCAGAAATAAATATCTCTTTGATATCCCCAGGGTCAAACTTAATCTGTGTAAACACTCTATGCAAATTAAGGGACCTAGTCTATGGAACTCACTCCCTAGTGAATTGAAAAACTGTAAAACTTTTGCCTTATTTAAAAGCAAAACTAAAAAGTACCTAACTTCATCTATTTAGTTTCCTACACTGAGCTTTAAATTTGCTCTGTACCTAGTGTTACCCAATCTCCTAATTTTTATGTAATATCAAACAACCTTATCATTGTGTTCATTGCTGTCTTCTTTTATGTGCTAGCCATATGCTGTATTGTGACTACCAATTTTTGTCAACTACCATTCAAGCTGTCATTGCAATTAATCTTATATTGTTTCTGCTGTATTGTGCCTACCAATTTGTTGTCAACTACCATTTTAAGCTGTCATTGCAATCAATCATAGCTACCTATGTGCTTTAATATACTGTGCCTTTAATTTTCTCTCATCTTCTTTTTTTTTCATTCCATGTAATCTGTTATCATTTTTTTGTCTATAAATTTTGCAAGTATTTACCTCCTTAAAATTTTCTTAGATTAAGGACCTGCCCGAAACACTGCGCGTGCTAGTGGCTTTACAAGACTGTAATTACCATATTTGTATCCTCACATTCCTTATGTACATTCTTGTATATGCATAAATAAATAAATAAATAAATAAATATATATATATATATATATATATATATATATATATATATATATATATATATATATATATATATATATATTTATTTATTTATTTATTTATTTATTTATGCATATACAAGAAGGTATATTGGGAATGTGAGGATACATAATATGGTAATTACAGTCTTGTAAAGCCACTAGCTTCTGGGAGTATGGGTTCGAGTCACTTCTGGGGTGTGAGTTTTCAGTTGCATATTGTCCTGGGGACCATTCAGGCTTGTTCGCATTTGTGTTCCTCACGTGTGCCCCAAAGAATGAGGTGATTTGGTAAAATGCTATGCCCAAGATTACTATCCGAGTGCCGGCGGTGGGGTGGTTCAAATAGCCTCGGCTATCACCTCATTATGTCCGGTCGTGATGGTCAAGTGGATTAAGGCGTCTTGTACATACCAGTTGCGTTGCTTCTGGGAGTATGGGTTCGAGTCACTTCTGGGGTGTGAGTTTTCAGTTGCATATTGTCCTGGGGACCATTCAGGCTTGTTCGCATTTGTGTTCCTCACGTGTGCCCCAAAGAATGAGGTGATTTGGTAAAATGCTATGCCCAAGATTACTATCCGAGTGCCGGCGGTGGGGTGGTTCAAATAGCCTCGGCTATCACCTCATTATGTCCGGTCGTGATGGTCAAGTGGATTAAGGCGTCTTGTACATACCAGTTGCGTTGCTTCTGGGAGTATGGGTTCGAGTCACTTCTGGGGTGTGAGTTTTCAGTTGCATATTGTCCTGGGGACCATTCAGGCTTGTTCGCATATATATATATATATATATATATATACATATATATATATATATATATATATATATATATATATATATATATATATATATATATATTTATTTATTTATTTATTTATTTATTTATTTATGCATATACAAGAAGGTATATTGGGAATGTGAGGATACATAATATGGTAATTACAGTCTTGTAAAGCCACTAGCACGCGCAGCGTTTCGGGCAGGTCCTTAATCTAAGAAAATTTTAAGTAGGTAAATACTTGCAAAATTTATAGACAAAAAAAAATGATAACAGTTACATGGAATGAAAAAAAGAAGATGAGAGAAAATTGTAGGTACATTATATTAGAGAGAGAGACAGAGAGAGACAGAGACAGAGACAGAGACAGAGACAGACAGAGAGAGATAGAGAGAGAGACAGAGACAGAGAGAGAGAGAGAGAGAGAGAGAGAGAGAGAGAGAGAGAGAGAGAGAGAGAGAGAGAGAGAGAGAGAGAGAGAGAGAGAGAGAGACAGAGAGACAGAGACAGAGACAGAGACAGAGACAGAGACAGAGAGAGACAGAGAGAGACAGATAGAGACAGAGAGAGAGAGAGAGAGAGAGAGAGAGAGAGAGAGAGAGAGAGAGAGAGAGAGAGAGAGAGAGAGAGAGACAGAGAGAGAGAGAGAGAGAGAGACAGAGACAGAGACAGAGACAGACAGAGAGAGGGACTCCTCGTGCCTCTCTGAGGGGGCCAGGCTCTGGGTCATGGTCCCCGGTAGGCCTAATAATGCCATTCACACTGACTGATGCAAAAGTCTAATATATATTCATATCAGCCTAGATAGCTCCTGGGAGACTCCGGGTCTCACTCAGAAAATGGTGTTTCATTACATTGAATGCTAGTTTTTTCCTTTTGCAGTGCCGTGGACCTTGGTGGAATCTTTAGTAAAGGAACGTTACGTAGTGGTGAATGGAGGTCAAGCGAAGATACGTTGTCAGATTTTATTACAGTTATTATGTTCTGTATTTAAAAGTACCCTAGACTTTGGTAATAAACAACTATCGCTGTGTGGAGCTAACGATATAGTTGTTGAAGATCACAGAATGAATCAAGTAAAGAAGAGCCTTAGAAGATTGTTCAGAAAACATCAAGGTAGTGGTTGCACAGTGTTATCTTCAAGCAGCCTCCGTCATACTGATATAGAAAACCAAGTCCCTAATTTTCTATTATGTATGCAAGAACTCCACAAAATTCTTTCTAGCACTGGGCGTCTTCGTCATCATGCTAGGATACGTTATACACTGTTCCTCAAAGATATTGGATTGCCTGTAATGGAAAATATAGCATTTTGGGAAGATTTTTATTGCAAGCCGAAGTTGGGCCATGGTGGAGGCTGTTGCCACTCTTGGGAAGGAAGTGATAAGAGGCGCTACACTTATGGTATCAGGCATCTGTATGGGATAGAAGGCAGCAGAAGAAATTATACTTCCCATTCCTGTACCGCTCTTCAAGTAGGTGTTATGATTATTTTGCTGAATTATTTTATGTTATAATTAAGAATATTAGAATAAAGGACTCTGTATATGACTTTTGGCCCATGCAAGGCAGCTCCTACTGTTTCCAATCTCTCATGTTTTTCTAAATAATGCATGAAAATTTTCAAGTTAATTAACTTTTATGGTACTTGGTATCTTATTCCTTAGATCTGCCACCCTATTTCTGAACCAGTTTTTGCCTATTTATTTTTATTAAATCTAGGACTTCCCAATTTGAATTCTTATTTATACTCTAACTTGGGTTGATCATCACAGCATCCAATTCTTATCCCCATTTATAAAGTTTTTGTTATCATTTATTGACTTTGATCATGTCTGCCATTACTCTACACCTTTATAAACAGTATAGGTTGATATTTCTTAGTCTTTCTTCCTAAGAAATGTGCGCCCAACCACTTTGGCTGGATTGTAGAGCATTGGTCTCACTTCATGCAGGACGGCGTTCAATCCCTGACTGTTCAAGTGGTTGAGCACCATTCCTTTCCCCCGTCCCATCCCAAATCCTTATGGTGATCCCTTCCAAGAACTATGTAGGCATAATGGCTTGGTGCTTTCTGCTGATAGTCCCCTTCCCTTCCCAAAGAATATTTCATTTTATTGTATTATCCATCAGTCATCCCTCGTAGCTCAGCTCTTTCAGCTTAGGAACAAGACTTAATAACAAAGGCAGGATTTTTCTTCACAAAATGTAGTGGTTTCAAGAAATCTGCAAGTTTGCTCCTTATCGACCTTTCTAGTAACTTGCAAGGGATGCATGTTAGTTTTGGTGATCAGTATTTTAATGGTTCTTGTCGTCAATTTTTCTTGTATATTGACGCCACATTAACCATTTTCCAAATCTGGAGGCTCTCCTTTTTCCAGTAAGGATTTGGTAACCATAGCAAGGGGTCTGCACAATGCATCTGCTGCTTCCTTTAATAACTATGGTATGGGTTGGTATGTGTATGGTCATGCCTGGCAAGAGTGCTTGTAGGTAGACAGACAGGCTTTGGAATGTTGATTTCTGGGGTTTGGGGTTGCAGGAGCCCGAACATTTGACCTAGGTTAGGCATTGGTGTCAAAACCTATGAGGCTGTTCCTTCAAATTGGTTCCTTTTATTATCATCAATTCCAGTCTGAGCTGGATGCTGCCTTCACTTTTTTTTATTGTGCATTTACAGGTCTATGTTTGAGGTCTGGATTAACCTCCCACTCAGTAAATTTCGGCAGTTCTACCTTCCAGTATTTCTGGGCTAGCGTGATTTGCTCAAGTTCTTACTCAAGAGCCAGGACATTACATTGGAAATGACCTAAATGCATTTGAGTTTGACTCTACAGATGTTTCCTAGTTAAATTTTGAGGTCCCAGGTTCCTCCTGGTTGGTGAACAATACATAATTCACCTTGATGAAATGGACTATTTTCTGATGTTTGAACATTCTGGATTGGAAATAGTTGCTCAAATCTTTGAAGTATTTATAGGTAATTTCTCTTTTGATGTACTTAATGGAGTTTCATTTCTTCTTACCCCTCCTTGTGATGTGGTTGTGTGGCAGCTTCATATCCAGGTTCCCAAATTCTTAGTGGTTTTAGTCACTGTAAACCACAGGAATCAGACTTTTAGTGAAAGTTCTTCATTTTTGTATTGCTCTCAAAATGCTCATGTTACACCAATAGAGAAAAGTGGGTGTCCATACTTAGCATTCCTTTTCCTTCTTTTCTACTTTGGTATCTGCTTCATATACCTTGCCAAAATTTTTTACTGAGGTCTTTTAGGATGCAGTAACAGATTTCTATGCTGGATATTGAGCTTGTTTATGTGCAGTCTTAATCACCTCAAAAAGTTTGCTTGAGTGCTCTGTTACCTATCGTTCGTTACGGCTCGTGACCCTACAGCAGCCAAACTTTAATTACGTCTAGGGATACCACTGCTGCTCTCTAAAGCGCGTCACCAGTATAACCCCTTGATAAGTAATGAGCACATAAATAAAACTCTTCCTTTAGGACTGAAGAATAGATACAAAATATTATATAGATATATATTCAAGACAGTATAATATAAAAACACAGATGGTTAAGTTAACTTATACAACAACGAAAATATTGTCATATCACTAAATATAACAAATAAAATATGGCACAAAATAAATGTAAAGACTTATCTCCCACATGTTACTCTCCTGGTCCCGTATCAGCTACTGAACTCACGCTCTGACGCTACCCACATTCTCACCTCCCGTCTGCCTCATCCCAGGATGAGGGACGGAAACTAAGGACTTTTTAATATTTAAAACTAATTGAACAACCACTTGTTCTCAAAACACATAAGACTGCAAATTACAGATAATAGTTACTTACAAAATATATAAGTATAATGCCACCTGTTTAATTACAGTATATAAACAATTACCTAACTAAATAAAAGTGACATCTGGAACTCTCAACTGAACAGGTCCAGCTTTCCCGTATCAATCAGGTAATAGACGTGTGCAAAGGCAACCGCGCTCCTATCTCCACTGACGCTGCCAAACCATACGACAATTTACAACAACACAATGTGTGTACATATACAGGCAATGATATAATAAAATAAAACAAGTTATTTTAAATTTATATACGTATTCTGCTAGGAGTACGAAACATGCTCTTACTGGGGGGAGCCCCTATGGCTCCCTGGAGCTTACTAAGCTGATATGCTAATGTTGGACTTTGGCATCAGTCATGTGTATGGAGTTCTGTGGGCCTACCGGGGACCACGAGCCAGAACCTGGCCCCCTCAGAGAGGCATGGAGAGCAATGGCCTATAGAAACCCCCGTGTGGTTGAAAGCATTCTATGTCTGCCATTGACCGGGTCAGGCACCCAGAAAGGTAAGCATCCCAAAACAAACCCCTATTCTAGTGAAAATTTTGCTACCAAAAGCCAAACAAGTGGATAGAACTCCCCTAAAGAAACGAGCAAGCGAGTATGATGTCACACGTCGCCACACCGCTGTCTGCGCAGCTCCCCCCTCCCCGGGAGGGGGAAGGGGGAGCCCCAGACCCCCACGCCGGCTGTCCACCCCTCAGTTCTCAGGCTGATGCTAGAGGCGGAGGTCATGTGCTTGGCTCCAGAGTTACCAGCACTGTGCTCTGAGTGTGGTGACTGTCTTCCAGGGGTGCGAGAGCCAGGAGTTGCAGCCTACAGAACTCGGGCTGCATGTGCCTAGGGTTATTGTCTTTGGGTGCCCTGTAAGTACTGCCCTTGGAGCTTGGGGCCACCTTCCACAAGTTCCTCGGGGTCTGCCTCTACTGGGCCGTATTACTGCTCGGTTTTTCAGCCACCCTTTGGGTGCGTGGGGGTTTTGTCTTCCTTGTTTACCGTAGGGGCAGTTTGTACTGGTGCGGGACGCAGGGCACAGCTTGTTTTCACCTTTCACAGCGGCCGGCTCTGTTCCTTGGGGTGCGTTGTCCTCTTGCTGGGTTTTATTTTATCTTTGTATTTTTGTCTTGTGGGGTGCGGGTGGGGTCTGCCTTGTATGCCCCTTTGTGCCTGACCTGGGCATGGTTCTTTTCTGGTGGTGCCCCCTGCTAGGTCCCCGTGAGTGTACACATCCCTGGGATTCGGCTTTTAGAAAGTTGCTTGGTATTTGTGGGTGCCGCTTAGCAGTACCCTGCTTGAGATTTCCTGGGTGTGAGTTCTTAAACGCTCAGGACCCTGGGGAAACCCCTAGGGGGCGCGTGGGTCCGATGGATGTGACATTTTCGACCCGGAGTCCTGCGAGTTCTGTTGCTTGCTGGTGACTCAGTTTACCTACTCTCATGATGATATTCAACAGGTACAGTTGCACAGGTGTTGCATGTGTGCTTCAGGTTGTCGCAACGTGCTAGGTTGGTTATTCACCCAGATTCCCCTAGGCTGCCCCGTTTTGCCTATAGGGATCCGGACTTGGGGGTGGGGATCACTACGACCTTGGTTCACTCTGCGCCCCCTCGTCCTTCATCTATTGTGGTTCGTTTTGGTTTTCCCTCCCCCCCCCCCCTGCTTCCGGCTCCGAAGCATCTGAGGGTTTTGGAGTCGGGGCAGAGTTTGGATGGTCTTGAGTCTCAGGCAGTCTCGGGGGGATGCCCCTTCTGGTGTGGCGACGGAGGCATTCGAGTTCGCTTTCCCTGCCGAAACCTCTGGCTTTGACTCGTGGGCCCCCCTTCTATTCAACTTACTCAGCTGCGTCGGCCTTTTCTTTAGGGGCTGTGTCATCCCCAGAGTGGTGCTCTGGGGGATGACTCGGCCCCGGGTCCCGAGGAGGGGATCCTGGGGCTTTGGAGGGGGATCCTGGGGCTTTGGAGGGGGATCCTGGGGCTTTGGAGGGGGATCCTGGGGCTTTGGAGGGGGATCCTGGGGCTTTGGAGGGGGATCCTGGGGCTTCGGAGGGGCTGACTTGGAGGGCTTTGGGTCCCGTTGGACCCTGCCTGGGGTTTTCTACCCTCAGAGCGGGGCTTATTGTTACTAGGAGTGGGGGTTCTCTTTTCCTCCCTCTGCGTACGAGTTGGATTTGGTGTCTGCCCCTCCCCCAGGTTCGATTCCGTGTTCCCTCGGGTGCGTCGGTTCCGTCTTTCCAGAGATTTTCGGCTTCCCGCATCCAACCGTCTGCGGTGCGGGCGGCCCTAGCGGCTTACTTCCTGCGTGACCCGGATTATGCCTCAGTGATGGATCCGTCGTCTTTCAGGTTTGGGACTATGTTCTCTTTTTGGGTCCGTTACGAGGTTCCGGAGTCGCCCTGGCTGGCGGACTGTCCTGTATTCGCTTTGGAGGCTTGGCATTCTTTGTCGTTCCAGCACGCTTGAGTGGCGCGAGGCTTCAAAGATGGTTCAGGTTTTCCTGGGGGGCGACCTTGAGCACCTCAATGAGTGCTTGTTTGCTTGTGCCCTTCCCTGGGATGTTGGCGTTCTGCAGTTCCATGTGCAGGTTCCCTCCCTTTCGGCATCACAGGTGGCCGAGGATTTGCGCGCCCAGGGCCTTTTGGCTTCGGCCTTGTGCATCTTTTCCCTCCTGGAGCTGTCTTCGGACTGGCTTGGGGAGGATGTGGGGGCGCTCGGGGCCGTTCCAGGGTCCAGTGCTTTGGGCTCGGCGGCTGCCTTTGTTGAAGCTCTTTGCGCCGATCTTGCGGAATGCGGTTTCACTGTTTTATGCTTCCCAGCTCGCGTGTCGGCAGGCAGTGCTTGCCTCCTCTCAGGAATCTGCCTGGACCTTGACTCTTCGGATGTCTCACCTTTTTGTTCTCTGTTTTTTGCACCTTTGGCCGTGGCGCAGTATATTCAGGCTGCTTTAACCAGTTGCCATCCTATGTCAGACTTGTTGGTTCTCCTGGGGTCCGGGGGGGGGGGGATGGGGGGTCTTTCCCGGAGGGGTCGTGCCAGGGCTCGGGGTTCCACTCGTCATGGTAGTCCACAGGTGCCAGTTTCGGGTTCGGCTCCGCCTTCGGACCCGCCTGCTTGATACCTGCTTGATGGGGTTCTGGGAGTTCTTCTACTCCCCAAGCCCGGCCCAAGGCCAGGCTTGACTTGTGAGAGTTTGGTCCACCAGGCTGTTGCTTGGAGCGGCCCGCAGGCCCACATGCCCACCACAGCCCGGTTGGTCTGGCACTTCTTGGAGGAAACAATCTAGCAATGTTTAACAATTCTTGTTAAACAAGAAACATCCTCTTGAAGATGTCCACGGTTGTTCTGGCAATATTTCTTATGCTCGCTGGGAGGACGTTGAACAATTGCGGACGTCTGATGTTTATACAGTGTTTTCTGATTGTGTCTATGGTGCACCTGCTCTTCACTTCCATTTTCTTCCATATCGTTCACTCCAGTATGTTGTTATTTTACTGTGTAGATTTGGGACCTGGCCCTCCAATATTTTCCATATGTATATTATTTGGTACCTCTCTCTTCTCCTTTCTAGTGAGTACATTTGGAGAGCTTTGAGACGATCCCAATAATTTAGGTGCTTTATCGCATCTAAGCATGCCGTATATGTTCTCTGTATTCCCTCAGCAATTCAGCAATCTCTCCTGCTCTGAAGGGGAAAGTGAGTACTGAGTAGTACTCAAGAAAGGACAACACAAGTGACTAAGAGTACAACCATTGTGATGGGATCCCTAGAGATGAAAGTTCTCGTAATCCATCCTATCATTTTTCTGGCTGACGCAATATTTGCTTGGTTATGCTCCCTAAATGTTAGGTCGTCGGACATCATTATTCCCAAATCCTTGACATGCTGTTTTCCCACTATGGGCAGATTCGATTGTGTTTTGTACCCAGTATTATTGTTCAGATCCTTATTTTTGCCGTACCTGAATACCTGGAATTTATCACTGTTAAACATCATGTTATTTTCAGCTGCCCAATCGAAAACTTTGTTGATATTGGCTTGTAGTTTTTCAATGTCTTCCGCAAAAGTAATTTTCATGCTGATTTTTGTGTCATCTGCAAAGAATGACACGAAGCTGTGAGTTGTATTTTTGTCTATATCTGATATGAGAATAAGGAAAAGCAGTGGTGCAAGAACTGTACCTTGATGTACCTTGAGGTACAGAGCTTTTAACTACGCTTGGGCTCGATTTTATTTGATTGACTGTTACTCTTTGTGTTCTGTTTGACAGGAAATTGAGTATCCAGCGTCCTTCTTTACCAGTTATAACCATTGACCTCATTTTGTGTGCTATCACACCATGATCACATTTGTCGAATGCCTTTGCAAAGTCTGTGTATACAACATTTGCATTTTGCTTTTCTTCCAGAGCTTCTATGATGTTGCTACAGTGGTTGAGTAATTGTGACAGACAGGATCTTCCCGCTCTAAATCCATGTTGTCCTGGGTTTTATTTATATTTTCCATAAAACTAGAAAGTTGATTCCTAATCACTCTTTCAAAAACTTTTATTATGTGAGATGTTAGTGCAACTGGTCTATAATGTTTTGCCAAGGCCTTACTCCCCCCCTTGTGCAGCGGAGCTATATCTGCTGATTTAAGTGCAGCTGGTATTTCCCCTGTATCTAGGCTCATTCTCCATATTATTCTGAGCGCTCGCACTACTGGTACTTTACATTTCTTAATGAATATCCTAGGAGCTGAGTGCATGGGCATATTGTCAATTTCTCTTTCAAAGTCTTCCAAGTTTGTTTTAATGTTATATTATCTGCAGCTTGAATGTCATTCATAAAGAAGCTGTCTGGATCATCAACATTCATGTTGTTTATTGGTGTGCTAAACATAGCTTCATACTGGCTTCTTAGAATTTCACTAATTTCTTAGTTGTCCTCTGTGTACGTACCTTCAGTTGTAAATAAAGGTCCAATACTGGTGGAGGTTTTTTATTTTTATTTTGCGTATGTGAAAAAATATTTCGGATTTGTCTTTATCTCTTGTATAGCTTTCTGTTCCAATTCCATTTCCTCAGACTCGTATGATCACTTCGACATTTGTTCTTTTTCTTCGATCTCATTGTTTAGGTTTATTTTTCTTTCTTGTGATAGTCGTGTCTGCCTGAGCATTTCCGTTATTTTTTTCCTTCTCCTGTACAGTCGCCTGCATTCTCTTTCTAGAGTGGTCCTCTTTCTGCCCCTCCTCACAGGCACGTGCTTCAAGCAGACCTTGTAAGCTTCAGCCATCAGTTGAGCTATTCCCTGTGTGGGAGTTTTGTCGCTTAAGACCGTTTCCCATTGAATGTTTGCAAGGTCTACATTTATTTTCCCACAGTCGATCCTCTTATTGTTGAAATCGAATTGATTGAATACCCCTTCTTGCTTGTCTGGTCTCTTAGACCTACTTCTGTTATTTATGCTAGTTTGCACTTCAATGAGCTTATGGTCTGAGTATGTAGTATCTGAGATTGTAATATGTCTGATTAGTTCATCATTGTTTGAGAATAACAAGTCTAGTGTGTTTTCGTTCCTAGTTGGTTCTGTGATCTGTTGATCGAGTGGAAATTTGTCACAGAATCTTAAAAGTTCTCTGACCTGTGGTTGGTTATTTCCCGGGTCGCTCCCTGCTATGATATTTGTGTTTGCCATTCTCCATCTTAGACTTGGTAAATTGAAATCTCCAAGGAAGATAATATCTGGAGCTGAGTTTGCTAGATTATCAAGGATGTTCTTTATTTTGTGCATCTGCTCTGTGAATTCCTCAACCGTTGTATCTGGCAGTTTATATATTAGAATAATAATTAGATTTATTTTTTCTACCTTAATTCCAAGTACCTCTATCACCTCATTACTTGAGTTTAGTAGCTCTGTGCATACCAGGTCCTCTTTAATATACAGACCTACTCCTCCTTTTGACCTATTTTCTCTATCACATCTATATAAATTATAATTTGGAAACCAGATTTCACTATCTATGTAATCTTTCAAATGAGTTTCGTGAATGCCCCAAATATTGAGTTTGACTCTAATAGGAGGTCAATTATGACCTTAACTTTATTTCTTGACTTTAGACCTTGAATGTTTGCAAATATGAGTAATTGTCCATATTGTGTGTCACTTCTGGAAGGTTTTGGTAGTTCTCCACCTCTCTACCCTGACCTGTGTGACCTGTGTGTTGATCTGGCAATGGTGTGTCCAGTTTTGGAGTTGGTACTGTGGAGTAATTACCTAAGTGTAATTACAGGATGAGAGCTACGCTCGTGGTGTCCCGTCTTCCCAGCACTCTTTGTCATATAACGCTTTGAAACTACTGACGGTTTTGGCCTCCACCACCTTACCTGGTTGGTTGATTACCTGGTTGATGGGGTTCTGGGAGTTCTTCTACTCCCCAAGCCCGGCCCGAGGCCAGGCTTGACTTGTGAGAGTTTGGTCCACTAGGCTGTTGCTTGGAGCGGCCCGCAGGCCCACATACCCATCACAGCCCGGCTGGTCCGGCACTCCTTGGAGGAATAAATCTAGTTTCCTTTTGAAAATGTCCACGGTTGTTCCGGCAATATGTGTTGCTGGGAGGACGTTGAACAACCGCGGACCTCTGATGTTTATACAGTGTTCTCTGATTGTGCCTATGGCACCTCTGCTCTTCACTGGTTCTATGCTACATTTTCTTCCATATCGTTCACTCCAGTACGTTGTTATTTAACTGTGTAGATTAGGACCTTCTCACCTAACTTGTTCCAACCATCTACCACTCTGTTTGCGAAAGTTAATTTTCTTATATTTCTTCGGCATCTGTGTTTAGCTAGTTTAAATCTATGACCTCTTGTTCTTAAAGTTCCAGGTCTCAGGAAATCTTCCCAATCGATTTTATCAATTCCTGTTACTATTTTGTGTGTAGTGATCATATCACCTCTTTTTCTTCTGTCTTCTAGTTTTGGCATATTTAATGCCTCTAACCTCTCCTCGTAGCTCTTGCCCTTCAGTTCTGGGAGTCAGTAGCGTGTCTTTGCACCTTTTCCAGTTTGTTGATGTGATTCTTAAGATATGGGCACCGCATAACCGCTGCATATTCTAGCTTTGGCCTAACAAAAGTCGTGAACAATTTCTTTAGTATATCGCCATCCATGTATTTAAAAGCAATTCTGAAGCTAGAAAGCGTGGCATAGGCTCCTCGCATAATATTCTTTATGTAGTCTTCAGGTGATAGATTTCTATCTAGAACCACCCCTAGATCTCTTACTTTATCAGAATTCTTTAAAGATTTCTCACATAATACGTGGTTGCGTGGGGTCTATGGTCTCCTATTCCACATTCCATAACATGGCATTTATTAACATTAAATTCCATTTGCCAAGTGGTGCTCCATATACTTATTTTGTCCAGGTCATCTTGAAGGGCATGACAATCATTTAAGTTTCGTATCCTTCCTATTATCTTAGCATCATCAGCAACATGTTCATATAATTCTGTATACCAACTGATAGGTCATTTATGTAGACAATAAACATCACCGGTGCAAGAACTGAACCCTGTGGTACTCCACTTGTGACATTTCTCCAGTCCAATACATTGCCTCTGATCACTGCCCTCATTTTTCTATCAGTCAGAAAATTTTTCATCCATGCTAGAAGCTTACCTGTTACCCCTCCAATATTTTCCAGTTTCCAGAACAACCTCTTATGTGGAACTCTGTCGAAAGCCTTTTTTAGGTCCAGATAGATGCAGTCAACCCAACATTCATGCACCTCTCATTCACTGAGAGTGTGGTTGTCTCTGTGTAGTTGGGGGGTGTAGTATGTGTGGGCTTGATGATAAAACGTAATCCAGTCTTGGGCATTTCCCCTTCCTCATCCGTACTCCTGCAACGTTTCTGCCTGTCTGTTCCTCCCTCTGATTCTGCTTGCCTCTAAAAAATTTCCCTTTCTATTATATTGGACTTTCTCTCTCATATAGCACTGTATACCTCTCATGTGGAAATCAGGGCAATGGATATCATAGCATTTCCTCTCATTCACTGAGAGTTTGCATAACTTGTGGAAATATCTACAATCTGTTCCAAAACAACATCTGCCTTTCCCTAACATGTTTCGGCATTTCCGTGGGTGTATGAATGTGCATTCCGTGCCTCTGGGCCCATATCTGCACTGTCCTGTTGCATAATACCTGTAAATATTTTCATCTGTGCTTGTATTCTTATTATTTGTACCCGTGCACGACTTGGCTACCTCTATTATTTGTTCCAACTTTCTCATTTCCGCATTCTTTCTCGGTATTGCCCTTATCTTTCTCTTCGTTGCTTTCGTCTTTCTCATTTGTGTTCTCGTCCTTCTCATTGTTTCTCTCCTTACTCCTATTACCAGTTTACTCTTCAGTATTGCCTTCATTTTCGTGTACCTCAACACAGTGTCCTTCTACATTGTTAATTTGGCTCCCTAAACTCTCAGTCCCTGGGTTGTGTTCAGTGTTTATTGCTGATTTTATATACTCTGCATGTATTTCTGGTAGCTTTTGAGTGAATTGTAGCCTGTGTACT